>NC_067117.1:38108724-38427891 GCF_021347895.1 Acanthochromis polyacanthus | reverse complement strand
TTAAAGTTACAAGAGCGTGGGGTTCCCCTATATATAATAAGGATCTTGTTCTTTTGGTATTCACATCAGAAAATGCAGGTGCGGTGGGGTAACTGTGTATCTGCACCCTTCCAAGTGACAAATGGGGTTAGACAAGGTGGAATTTTGTCACCAGCCTTGTTTAATTTGTATATGGATGGGTTGTCTCAGAGCTTAAAAACTTGTAAGACTGGATGCGTCATAGGAGAAAGTCTGATTAACCATCTACTTTATGCTGATGACCTCGTTGTATTGTCCCCTTATAGCGTTGGTCTGCAGCAATTATTAAGAATATGCTCGAAGTATGGTGAGGAATATAATATAAAGTTTAATGAAAAGAAGAGTGTTGTGATGATTGTTAAAGCAAAACAAGACCAGAGGTTACATTTTCCTTTGTTTTATTTGGGCAGCCAAGCGCTTAGTGTTGTGCACAAGGTCAGGTACCTGGGTCACATTATCAGGGACGATTTATGTGATGATGATGATATTCAGCGTCAGTGCTGCAAACTATATGCGCAGGCCAACATGTTGTGTCGGAAATTTGGCAGTTGCTCTGAGAATGTTAAAGTTGCTCTCTTTAAAGCATATTGTACGCCACTTTATACTGCCTACCTTTGGTGTAGCTATAGCAGGGCAAAGCTAAGGAGGCTTCAGGTGGCTTATAATGATGCTTTCAGGATCCTGTTGAGACTTCCCAGGTGGACCAGTGCTAGCCAGATATTTGTGAATCGAAATGTTTTCACTATGCATGCTGTGATTAGGAAAGTTATGTATAATTTTATTTGTCGTTTGAATGTGTCACAAAATGAGCTTATTTTGTCTTTAATTGAGCCTATAAGGAGTAGCACAAGGTATACATCCAGTTTGTGGAAACATTGGATGAAGTGTTTGTATGTTTTTTAGTGTTGTAATGTTTTCTGTGTTTTTGTTTTTTTTTTTTTATGGACCAATGGAGTCTGAAATAAAGTTTATAATTATATTGTGGTCGGTTGGTCTCATTTCCATTTGTTGTCAAACTATTTCATCATAAAACAATTTCCTTTGAAACTGTAATAATGTCAAAGCGCTGTTTATTCGAGCCTTGCTTTGGGAAGAAGACAGAATGGAAGACATGTGGAGTTGTTGGCATAAAAACGATAATTAAACGGAGTCGGGAGAGAGAAGATGCCATCCATGTTAAGCTTGAAGAGATTCTTGCGTCAGATAGTGATACGGCTCGTGTGTCCTGTCACAAGTCATGCTACAGCTCATACACCTCTGTGACAAGGAGCACGTTGGACACTAAAAAAGAAAAGCCAGTGGTTTGGAACCAGGTGTAGAACCTCCACAACGCCTTTGTCGTTCTCACACATCAGACTTTGTATTCAAACGTGACTGCTTGTTTTGTGGTGATATTTTTCTTCCAAAAGATCCAAAGAATCCTAAACGATGGGTTCATGCAACTCAGTGTGAGACTGAAAAAAGGCCAGGTCAACCTATATTCAAGGAAGTCATACTTGATATTTGTGATCAACGACAAGATGATTGGTCTAGGATTGGTCGAGGTTAGGGTCAATGGAGCTCAATGTGAACTTCCCACAGCTGACGCTCAGTATCACACTCAATGTTACAATAAATTCAGAAAGGTTCCCATTGACTCAACCAAGTCTGAATTCTGTAAACTTTGCATTGACGATTGTATGCGGTCAGTCATCAATCATATGAAAAGTGACACTTGTGGTACAAGGACTGTAGCTGAGCTGCATACTAGCTACACCGAAAATGGTGGTCAATTGACAAGAAAACAGATGCTCGTTCGTTTGGTTGAGTATTTTGGTGAAGATATTGTTGTGTTGCACTTAGAAGGCTCTTCTTCTGTTATTGGATTTCAGAAGTATGTTGGAAAGATCCTTAAAGTAGTCAAACTCGATTTCAGAGAATATAGTGAAGAGGAAGACATATAGACTTTTTGAAGTATTACCTGTGAAATAAATAAATAAATAATAAGAAAAAAAACATTGTTATTACATCATGGTTCATTTTACAATCATTTTACAAGCAAATGTATGCTTTTGTGTTCATTGACGTTGTGTTCTTGTTCTTTACAATTATCACTTTTATGTATGAGGAGACCATATAGTTGGTTTCAGATGATAAATATCATGATAGGAGTTTGAAATAATATTGAATGTGTTCTTTTGGATTGAATGCATTACTTTACACTTAAAAAGTGTTCCTTTCATTGAAATGGTCGCTAATTTGTGCCGATTTTTGGCTTTTCGTCATCATTAATGACAGTCATATTGGATTTCTGATAGTCAGGATGGTGAGAGACCATTGAAACCATGTTAGATGGATTCCTTAGGGTCGAAAACATAGGTATAGACACCTCAATGAAGTCTCTAGGTTGATTACTTTGGAAGCTATACTCGATTTTGTGATTTGACCTCATTAATATGCAAATTAGGATAATTATGCAAAATGCTCAACATATGCAAAATAGCATCCGGCAGTTTCTGGACCCCTGTGACCTATATAACACATTTCTACCATAAAACCTTACTGTACTCGACATTTCCGGGTTCACCCTGTTGGCTAGTAGACTAATTTGTCAGGGGGAGGAGTTAAATCCGCTTATTTCGTCATAAGCGGACCCAAATCAAAATCTGAGTTTTGAGCAGGCATTTTCACAAAATGTGGTGTAGCAAGGCGGGGAGATAAGATAAGATAGACTTTATTAATCTCACAAAGGAGAAATTTAATGTTACAGAGCTCTTAGAAACAAAAAACAGAGGAGTGCAAAAAGTCACGAAAGTGCAAGAACAAGATAATAAATATTGCACATAGTAACAACTACACAGTAGTGTTTTATAGTCTGATGGCAGTGGGGATGAAGGACCTGCGGTAGCGCTCCTTCTTGCACTGAGGGTGTCTGAGTCTCGTGCTAAAGGAGCTGCTCTGCTCCACTACAGTCCGGTGCAGTGGGTGGGAGCTGTTGTCCATGATGGATGAGAGCTTGGTCAACATCCTCCTCTCACCCACATCCATCACAGAGTCCAGTGGGCAGCCCAGGACAGAGCTGGAGGAAACAGTTTTCAAATTCGAACCTCATAATGAGGCTACTGCAACACACACTACTATACGAACACTTTCACAAAGTGAGGTTTGCATAATATGTCCCCTTTAAATGCAGAACTTACTGTTTTAAAGGATGATTTCACTCAAAATATACTTAGAATTTTCAAGTTTTTTTCAAGGAGGATGCCACTTTCATTTTGCCCCTAGTAAGTTTGTCAACAGAGGTTGTACTTTCAGGACCACATCACGTATTCCACACAAAGTACTACTTCATATCCTACCTAAGATTTTAAAGATTTGATTCACGCAAACTGCACTTATTACAATATCATGATTGAGTTGCTCATACTTGTGTTTAGCAACATGAAATTTATACGCCTTCACAAAGGGGTTTCGAGACATGCTTTAATTCTGAAGGAGATGTGCACCGATACACGGAAGTGAAGTATTCAGTGAGTGTCGCGAAATTTTTGGTTTTTGTTTGAAGGTGTATGTTAATGAAGTTCTGAATACCTGTTTCATGAAGCAGCCTGGAATTAATTCCTAAACAATCTGTATTTTGACAAATTGTGAAATTATCAGGTAAAAAAAAAAGGAATTATGTATGGGCCTTTGTGGTGTCGAGATCTCAAACAGCACAATCTAAAAGGTTGGAAAGAGGCAATACACATGGACAACTTTGGAGACAGATATATATTTATATATACCGAGCTTTGCAAACGTTCTGTTACACGGTTTCATGATCTTTAGAGACGTTTACATGTCGGAGTGAAAAATTCCATTAAATAAACTGAAAGTTCTACCTTATAGGCAGGTGTCCTTAATACAATTTTTTGTATTGTGTGAAGTTGTATCAAGATGGAAGTCAAAAGAGTTGAGATATCTGCTCGCCTTCATGCTGGCCACAACAAGTCTGACAGAACCAAGCAGCTGAACATCAGCCAGATGACCGTCCACAGAGTCGCGGAGAGGCTCAAAAATGGTGAAGATCTTTCAGTGATCTTTCAAGAATGGTGAAGACCTGAAAGATCTTCACCATTCTTTAGCCTCTCCGCGACTCTGTGGACGGTCATCCGGCTGATGTTCAGCACAAAGGAGAGCAGATATCTCAACTCTTTTGACTTCCATCTTGATACAACTTCACCGGAGAAAAAAAATTGTATTAAGGACACCTGCCTATAAGGTAGAACTTTCAGTTTATTTAATGGAATTTTTCACTCTGACATGTAAACGTCTCTAAAGATCATGAAACCAAGTGTAACAGAACTTTTGCAAAGCCCGGTATTTCATACAATACCATTAAATTAAAATAAAAGTGAAATACAGAGACACACAAAGGTAAATTAGCTCTATGACTTTCTGACAAGCATAAATACAAATGTTTATAATGTCAAACATGCACAAACAAAAAATGTTTATAACATTAAACATGCACAAATAAAAGTATTTATAACGTTAAACATGCATAAATATAAATGTTTAGGTAACACCCTACTCTGCAGGCCTGCAGCAGTTGCTCACAGTCTGCTCTGAATACAGGGGAGCAGTATGATATCAAGTTTAACTCCAATAAGAACGTTGTGATGGTCGTGAAGTCTAAAGAACAGACCAAGACAGTGTTTCCTGAGTTCTCCTTGTCAGGAGGGCCATTGGCTGTGGTGGATAAGGTGAAATACCTGGGTCACATCATCAGGAGTGACCTCTCCGATGATGATGACATCCAGAGACAGTATTGTAAACTGTATGCTCAAGCAAACATGCTGGCATGAAAGTTTGGATTCTGCACAGAAAATGTTAAAATTGCATTGTTTAAAGCTTTCTGCACACCACTTTACACTGCGCACTTGAGGTGCTGCTACACTAAAGCTAAATACAACAAGCTGCGTGTTGCCTACAATGATGCTTTTAGGCACCTATTGAAGGTCCCTCGCTGGAACAGTGCCAGTTTCCTTTTTGTACAAAATAACGTGACTACATTAAATGCTGTCATAAGAAATTTTATTGACAGATTTATAACAAGACTGATGGTTTCTCAAAATGAAATTATAAATGTTTTTATAAATCTAAAGCGGAGCAGTGTCATGTACAGCTCTGAGCTCTGGAATCACTGTCGAGACTGCTTATATGGATTATAATTGTTGTTGGTTTTTGTCTGTTGGTGTTTTGTTTGTTTTTATATGGACTGTTTCTGTGTCTGAAATAAATAAAATAAATAAAAATAAATATATTAAGGTGCTTGTAATAAACCTTAATAAGCAACCCGGTCTCACAAGGATTCGTGAAACTGTCACGTAAATTAATCTATGGTTTTGTGCGCACCAACAAGATTTTCTCATGTTTTTCGTGTTGCTCACAACGAAATTCAAACCAATGTTTTTCGTGTTGCTCACAACGAAATTCACACCAATGTATTTCAAGCGGAGGACTTTTCGTGCCACTCAGAACGTATTTCAAACAAATATTTTTAATGTAAAAGCGTTAAGAATCCAACGCTATATTTTGCATTACATCGTCCCATATTTATAATGTAATGCAGGGGTCGGCAATTAGATGTGGCTTTGGGCCAAAATTTGTGTAAACATCATTCGGCCGTTTGAATGAAGGGCCAGTGCGCTGGTATTTATTAAATAATTTTGTTTAGTGGGTATCCGATCTTGTCAACAGGGGGCCAGATGGTACCTAACATTTGACTGAGTATGTGTGTTCTCCATTCTCCAAACTTCAACATGGTACCATCTGGCCCCCTGTTGACCTAGGAGGCTGAAATTGTATATTCCGACTCACCGGGGGCCCTAGTACTTGTGGTTAAGATTTCGTCCCATTCGGGTAAAAAATGAGGGTGAGGGTCTAATTCCACTGGTAGAAGGCTCTCAGGGTTTAAAAGTCTGACAAGACCTCATTTTCCAACATGAACACTTGGTCAGATTTTTCTACTGGGACCCTGAGGCTGATCTTTTAGTATGTTATACTAGGCTATATTTGGAGCTGAACTGTGGTGGTTTGGTGTCTCTATGACCTTCCTGTGACCCCTGGCGCAGGGTCAAAATCTCACATTTTTGGATATTGAAGCCCCACAAACTGGTAATTTTTGCATCAAATGAGCTGAAACTTTTAGGGGTGATTTAGGTGACCTTGGTGAACAATCGATTTGAAGCACAAGTCTCTTGGTCGTTCCTGGAGCTACTTTCGGTTTGGGAGGGGCTAGCAAAACAGTTCCAGTGGATTTAGACTTTAGATGTTTCAGAGGTACCAGATCCCAGGTTTCAGCTCTCTGAGCGTAACAGAAGTGAAATGAGAGCAAAAGAGGGACATTTATGAAAAAACGTGTTTTTTTTTGGCCCTCATTCCTTCTTCAGGGCCCCTGGAGGTCTGAAACGTGCATGAGCGTTCACATTAGCCTCTGTCCTGTAGGGCTAGACCCTTGAAAACAGATACAGTGCTTCATGTGACTGCTCTGAATAGTCCCACACAATATCAGACTTGAATTCCACTGGGAATGACTTTTATGATACTTGTTGCACAAAATGTCTCCTTCATTTGAAGTCTTCTTCCCCGAAGCTGTCAGGCTACAGAACAGGTCTCTGTAGACTGTTTTCATATCATCACCACCTCTCCCCCACAAATACACATGCATGCACACATCCCCACATACACACACAAGCATACACACATTCATACACACACTGTACTACTAGACTAGGCTCTTTATTCATTTACCTACTAAATATTGCACAAACAGTTGGTTCACTGCACATATATCTATGTTGCAGATTTGTATATATTAGTGTAACACAGTTTAACGTACATATGAACTAGGTCAGCATGTATTTATAAATTTGGCCCGATCAGAAGATAAAGATGCGCTCACGGAGGATAGATGAAACACGGACAAAGTTATTTTAAAGGAAAAAAAACAAAATCTTTTATTGGCCAAGTGCCCAGAGTAATAAAATGAAACACTCTGTATCGTTACTGAACTTCACTTTCACTCGGCTGAGAAAATGCTACAATAATGGAATGACCTATTAATACAAACAGTACACACAAAAAAATAAAAATAAAATGAGCAATCAAAACAAAAAAAAACAAAACAAAAGAGAGTCCAAAACACAGTCAGGGGTCAAGTCAAAGTCTGTATCTGCAGTTCCGTACGGTTGTATGTTTGTCTACCCGGGTAGTGTAATGTAATTGTCTTATCTGTGTGAAAAGATGGAGGTTTCCACTCCGAAGGCGCAGCGATGCTCCCATCGGCGTCACACCCTCCACGCAGTGGGTCGGCACTCCCGTTCCACATTCAATGATCTATGCTCTGGCTCGCCATCAGGTTCAGATCATACGCACAGAAAAAAAACAACCTGCATAGAGCAGTAGTTGCATATCTTTAAAATAAAATCATGTTCATCTCGTATCTTTAGTTACTGTACAGTACAAATTATCTCTCTTTCTTAAGTCAAGAAAATTAACAATCCATGGACTACAAACAGCTGCATAAAGATTTTTTAACAGCTTTCTCATTTTTTTCCACTCTGTGCACCCAAAATCATGAACTCAACAACACTGTATTCATGTCTAAAGGAAAATTAAATCAATTTTTCCCTTATGCACACATTCATATACAATTCACCAACCGAGCTACGTCAAGTGCATAGAACTGCTAACACGTGCAGCAGCTCGGTTAACATGACATGGAAATTCTACACACATACACGGTTAAACATGTTATCAACTTAACACACATGAACATGTCTATCTCCGGTTGTTTTTAACTGTCACATAAAGCATGTAAATCGACGTGTATTTACACAGTGAGTAAGTAATTTGCTATAACCAGCAGCAGCTAGTAGCCGATGCTAACGCTAGCATTTACTTACCGGAGCTTCGCTTGAGAAAGAAAACAAGATAGTTCCTCTCCAACATAAACGACAACCAAAAGTTCCAAAGATATTCTTCCACTCAGTGGCATGAACAATGTGTAGACATATGACAGTCGTTATTTTCTCACAGATTCTTCCTGCGTCACATTTGCTATGTGGTCAGCATCGCTCTACATAAAAAAAAACGAACGAGGAAGAAAACAAGGAAGCGAGACGCATTGCAACCGCCCATGCACAAACGAAATGCACACTCTGCTGGTGAAAAAGAGGAACTACATTGACTAGTTGGAATATTGTGAATTACAGCAAGTGTGTGTAATAGAGAGTTACACGGGAGTGGATTTTCACTCCTGTCCCATCCCACTCCCACAGAAAAAAATCTTGTCCCGTCCCAATCCCAGGCCAGAGTAAAAAAATAAAAAATCCTGTCCCTTCCCACTCCTGGTAAAATGGCTCCCACTCCCATCCCACTCCCATTCAGAATGACTCCCACTTCTGTACCGCTCACTGCTGTACTTAACTATGGTTAAACACGTTTTGCAAGCGGCATACGGCGTGTTAACGCCGTCACACTCGACTCTTGTGAAGCTGAGCAATATTTCCGACTTCCCTGCTATTTCTGTCAGCTTAATAGATAGGTCCTTACTTCTTGCTTTGCGTTGCAAATCAGTTTTTAGCACATCAGATTCTACGCCAGTGTTAACTCCCTCCATTGCTGTTCTTCTTTGAATTACGGAGGAGAGCAGCGGCCAGAAGCACTGTTGGCTTCTGGGCCGTGTAGTTCTTTTCACTTCCATTACAGTGTAGGCTTATTGGCAAAAAAACTACAAAATGGCGGCGCATGTCATAAATTATATTTTGTCTTATTGATGGGTTCCCGCTCCTGTCTGCTCCCGTTAACTTTTTATCCTGTACCGTCCCAATCACGTGATCAATAGTAAAGCTGACTCCCATCCCGTGGGAATCCCACGGGAATCCCGTGACCCGCGGGAATCCCGAAAAAATGTCTGTCTCTAGTGTGTAATTCATGCCTGTTACATTAGTGTGTCTCTTTATACTTATGTTGTCTTTATGAGAGTGTTTTTATATTTTTTTGATGGCTGAAACCAGGACCAGGGTCAAATTTCGTATTGTTTCATGTGCAAATGTGGAATGATATGACAATAAAGTGAACCTGTGAACCTTTGAACCTTGATTTAGTGACCCTTGACCCCTTCAAAAGTGTTTTCACTGCAGACTTGCTCCCAGAGCATTCAGCACCGTAGACATAATAAAGAGTAGACGCCGCATCAACCGCTACTGCCTATTGGGGCTGACGAGCGGTGGGGCCACCATCTTGGTCCGGTCATCCGCTCCACTCAGCGCTGTTTGGCAGCACATTTAATCCATCTTAACTCTGAATATTAAACTGATTTTCACGCGTTTTTTTATTTTTATTTTTTTGCTGCAAACGTCATACATGTAGCTATGATACAGGACAAATGGTTCAGCGTATTTTAATATTCATAGCGGGAATAATAGATAATAATAATAATAGGTAATAGAATATTCTGATATTAAGCTCGACTGTAGACAGGTATTTTTGCAAACACTGTAAACACACACACACTAATATATGTTAGAGAAGCAGATAATGGCAGTAAAGTCAATTATTTTAATAATTAGAAGAGAAAATATATGATTACGCTATATATACATATATAAACAAAATACTGACTAGTGAACACATATTTTTATATAAAACAATAGATAGAAGTGATATAAATCATAGATGGAGTATCAACATCATTCACACACACACATATATATATATATATATATATATATATATATATATATATATATATATATATATATAATAGATAAGTTATATATCAGAGAAAATTATTATATAAATCACATATTCATATCATTTGATATCACATATCAATATAATTCATGCATATATATTGAAAAAGATATGTCAGAAAATGATATTATATATATATATATATATTGTTTTATATAGAAATGTGTTCATTAGTCAATATTTTGTTTATATATGTATATATAGCGTAATCATATATTGTCTCTTCAAATTATTAAAATAATTGACTTTACTGCCATTATCTGCTTCTCTAACATATATTAGTGTGTGTGTGTTTACAGTGTTTGCAAAATACTTGTCTACAGTCTAGCTTAATTTCAGAATATTCTATTACCTATTATTATTATTATCTATTATTTCCGCTATGAATATTACTATGTTCAGCACCCCATTGATTTACACCTGCATTTGTGCTTCATGGCGCTAGGTGTGCTGTTTGCATGTTGGACATTGTTTTACACAGACACCACCGAAGAAGAAAGGTGCTGAAGTGCTGCACATTTTGTTTTGTTTTGTTTTGTTTTTAAATTGAAACAGGAGTCTGTCCGCATGAATGTCCAATGGGTTAGGGGTTGTCCATGAGTTTGATATCTTCAATCATGTTAAAAAAGTTTTACAGCAGTCCGTTTTTTCATATGTTTCAGTGATGAGAAGAATAGAGACATTTCTTTATGAAACAAATTAAAAATAGGTTTACATTTTAGAAATCTGCATTTGTGTATGAAAAATTTCCCTAATATTATAATATAGCGGACCAGAATCAGACCCACGTCAGAGACCAGCTCCTGTACAGGAGTTGCCTGCTTAACTTGCTGAGCTATACAGGCATTGGATACCCACTAAACAAAATTATTTAATAAATACCAGCGCACCGGCCCTTCGGTCAAACGGCCGAATGATGTTTACACAAATTTTGGCCCGAAGCCACATCTAATTGCCGACCCCTGCATTACATTATAAATGTGGGACGATGTAATGCTAAATATAGTGTTGGATTCGCAACGCTTTTACATTAAAAATATAATATACCGATTCAAAATGCCCTACGTAACTCACTTAAATCTGACCGAGGAGAAACATGACACACGAGGAATATTTGATTAATTAAACGTTCTATTCAGGTGTAATTAAGATTCAGATATGAAAACAAAATCAAACCCGTTTGCAAACAAACAAACACTAACGTTTTTTAATCTCAAATACCCAAATCCTGCAGCAAAAAATAAAGGCATCACATTATAAATATGGGACGATGTAATGCAAAATATAGCGTTGGATTTGCAACGCTTTTACATTAAAAATATTTGTTTCAAATACGTTCTGAGTGCCACGAAAAGTCCTCCGCTTGAAATACATTGGTGTGAATTTCGTTGTGAGCAACACGAAAAACATTGGTTTGAATTTCGTTGTGAGCAACACGAAAAACATGAGAAAATTGTGTTGGTGCGCATGAAACCATAGATTAATTTACGTGACAGTTTCACGAATCCTTGTGAGACCGGGTTGTAATAAGTAGTAATTAAAAGTAATTAAAAGTCGGGGCTCCCTCAGTTGGTGAACTGGGGGGGTGTAAAGTTTTTGTTAGTGGGGGTGTTCGTTTTTGGGTTGACGCTGTTAGTGTCTTGTTGGGGGTACATGCTCAAACGCGTTGTTTTTTTCTGACCTTTTACAGTTTGCACTGGATGTTTTGACATGTTTTCTTAATGTCTAACACTTTGTTAGATAAGGGAGGATGTATCAATTTCGTTAGTCTAAATTGTAAGGGATTAAATAACACTGTTAAGTGTGGTAAGATTTTCCATTATATATGTGATCTTGGAGCACAAATAGTATTTCTTCAAGAGACACACTTAATCAGTAGAGATATTTCTAAATTAAAACGGGAATGGACTGGTTAAATTTTTCATTCTTCTTATTCTACCAGATCCAGAGGTGTAGCTATCATATTTCATAAGTCAGTTCCTTTTGTACATGGCAAAACTATCACTGACGCAACAGGCAGATTTATAATTATTATTGGTCAAATGTATGATGTACATGTGGTCTTTGCTAATGTATATGCATCTGTTTGGGACGATGAGGATTTTTTCAGAAGGTGTTTTTCACTTTTGTCAGATCTTTCGAACCACCAGTTGATTTTAGGAGGGGACTTTAACTGTTGGCTGAACCCAAAGTTAGATCGATCGTCTCCAACTTCAGTAGCCCAATCCAAATGCTCAAAATTATCAATTTATTTATGGAAGAGTTTAATATGGTTGACCCTTGGCGCTTTAGTAATCCGGTTAAAAAAGAATTTTCCTTTGTTTCACATGTACACCACACCTTTACTCGTATTGATTACTTTTTAGTGGACAGTAGATTACTTATGTCAACGTTTGACTGCAAGTATAATACTATTGTTTTATCAGACCATGCAGCAGTTTCAGTGAAGATTCGATTTGAAAGATTTTCAAATTCGCATCCATTTTGGTGTCTTAATTCAAGTTTGCTCCTTGAAGAACAATTCATCAAATTTGTCTCTGAGCGCATTAACTTTTTTTTGGATATTAATAAAACTCCTGGTATTAAAGCGTCTTTGCTCTGGGAGACATTAAAAGCTTTCATTAGAGGTGAAATAATTTCATACATCTCGCATAAGAAAAAGCAAAGGAAAGAAAAACTTACTAAAATTGCACATCAAATTTCTCAATTGGATTCGCTCTATGCTTCAACAAAATCCCCAGTACTCTATAAGGAACGACTATCGCTGCAAACAGAGTATGATTTGGTGATGTCACAATATACTACAGAACTTTTGATGCGCTCTAGGTCAAAATTTTACGAACAGGGGGATCGAACTAGTAAATTACTTGCACATCGTTTACGCCAGATGTCTTCCTCTCAAATAATTTCGCAGTTAGAGACTCCCTCTGGCATAATATCAGATCCACTAGAAATTAATAATGCATTTAAAGAATTTTACATGTCCTTATATTCTTCTGAGCACTCTTCCACTCCAGACTTTGATATGTTTTTTGATCAGCTTACCATCCCCATGATTGACAAAAATTTGCATGATGATCTGGAACGTCCAATTACACTGGTAGAACTTGAAGCAGCTGTTAAATCCCTGTCTAGTGGCAAATCCCCCGGCCCAGATGGTTTTCCTGTGGAATTTTTTAAAAATATTTTGGAAGCAGCTTGCTCCTTTAATGATGGACATGTTTAGTGAAGCTTTTGTTACGGGATCCCTTCCTCAAACTTTATCTCAGGCATCTATAACACTACTTTTAAAAAAAGGTAGGGACCCTTTACGTTGTGGTTCCTACCGACCCGTTAGCTTGTTGAACGCAGATTTTAAAATTCTGTCAAAATTGTTAGCACGACGTCTTGAGACTGTTCTTCCCTCTATTATCTCTTGGGACCAGACAGGGTTTATTCGTGGTAGACACTCCTTTTTTAATATTAGGCGGGTACTTAATGTAGTTAATTCAGCTTCATCTGCTCAGCTGGAGGCCTTGATCATTCTTGATGCGGAAAAGGCCTTCGATAGGCTAGAATGGGATCTTTTTTTTCTCCTTGCGCAAATTTGGTTTTGGAGAAAAATTTATTTCATGGATTTCTCTGTTATATAGCTCCCCTCGGGTTTTGGTTAGGACAAATAGTATAGATTCCGCTTTTTTCCCACTCTCCCACTCTACCAGACAAGGCTGTCCTCTTAGTCCGTTACTTTTTGCAATTGCCATGGAACCGCTTTCAGTTGCCCTGAAAACACATCCAGATATCACTGGTATCTTTAGAAGTGGTGTAGAGCAAAAAGTTTCCTTGTATGCAGATGACCTCCTCCTTTTTGTCTCTAATTTATCAGTTTCCATACCTGCTGCATTGTCTGTTCTTGAATCTTTCAGTGCATTCTCTGGTTATAGATTGAATCTGGGCAAAGTGAAATATTTCCAGTCAACAAAGCCGCTAGAGAACTTTCCTTTCATTCGCTTCCATTCAAAGTTGCTGGCTCTTGCTTTTTTGTACTTGGGTGTCTTTATTGCAGAAACACTTGATAATCTATACAAGAAAGAAATTTTTGCACTACTTTCAGACGTTAAACACGATCTTGATAGATGGTCTCTTCTTAATTTGTCTATAGCTGCTAAAATAAACTCGATAAAAATTAACGAATGAAAATCTTTTCCAAGATTCTCTTACTTTTTTCAAACCATCCCAATATTTCTCCCTCGCTCTTTTTTCCGGAAATTGGACAGTCTAATTTTGAGCTATATCTGGAATAAGAAACCATCAAGATTGCGTCAACAATCTTTACAGAAACCGAAAGCTAGTGGTGGAATGGCGCTTCCTAACATGCTTTTTTATTATTAGGCAGCTAATATTAGGAACTTAAGTTATTGGTTTTTGTTTGAAACTTTGCAGCCTGTTCCTATCTGGTTACAAATTGAAGCCAAGTCAGTATACCCAGTGTCTTTAAAAGCCCTGTTGCATTGTCCATTGTCTACCTCCCATAAGGCTTATGCTAATAATTTAATTGTGGTATCTTGTCTTAAGATTTGGACACAGTTTCAACGCTACTTTGGTTTTCAGTCTTTTTCTGTTAAAGCGCCCCTGGCAGCCAATCTGGCTTTTCCTCCCTCCTTAATTGATGGTGCATTCTCTATTTGGGAAAGATTGGGTTTGGGTATCGTGGAAGATTTATTTACTGGAGGCACTTTTGCTTCTTTTCAGCAGCTTATAGACAAATTTGCTTTACCTCGGGTTCCTTTTTTTTTTTTTAGGTATTTGCAAGTTCGGAGCTTTGTTAGAAACACCTGTTTAAATTTTCCTTCCCTCCCTGAAAGCTTTGATTTTGATAAATTACTAGAATCTCCAGCTTCAATGAAGGGTGTTATTTCACGTAACTATGTATCCATCATTAATATACAGATGGGCTTATCAAATATTCTTAAGAGCGACTGGGAGGCAGAATTGGGTGAATTATTTTCAGATGGATTGTGGTCTGATATCTTGCACAGGGTGCATAGCTCCTCTATTTGTTCTAAACACTGCTTTACGCAATGTAGGATTTTACATCGGACTCATTATACCAAAGCTCGACTTGCAAAAATATTTCCAGGGACATCTCCAACCTGCGACCGCTGCAAATTGAGTCCAGCCAACTACACTCATATGTTTTGGAATTGCCCTTCATTACTTAAGTTTTGGTCAGAAATTTTTGATACCCTGTCAATAGTAACTGGTCATAAAATTGTTGCCAAAGCTGTCACAGCCATGTTTGGAGTCTGTCCATCCCCGTCCAGTTTGTCCTCCTCTAACAAGGATGTTGTAGCCTTCACAACATTGTTGGCAAGGCGGCTAATATTATTGAGATGGAAGGCTCCACATCCACCAACTCATTTTCATTGGATTAAGGACGTTTTATACTATCTAAAGTGTGAAAAGATCAGACTTGATGTTTGTGGTGGCCAGGACAAATTTGCTAGAATGTGGAATCCTTTCTTAAATTACATTCAGAAGATGACAGTGTAGAATGTTTGTGTTTATTTGGAGAATTATATTACTGTACGCTCTCCCTTTTTCTTTTTTCTTCCCAGTCAGTTCTGCAGAATTTAGCATGTACAGAGGTTCGGGGTAGTAGCTTAGGCTTTTATTTCTTTTTTTTCTTTTGTTGTTGTTGTTTTGTTTTTGTTTTGTTTATTTCTTTGGAAAATATTATGTCACTCTTGTTATGACTGTATTTTGTAAAATGGGATAAAACTTTAATTAAAAAAAGTAATTAAAATTAATAAGCGCTTAATAAGGACTTAATAAGCACTTACGAAGAGCTTATTGATGTTAATAAGGCTATGTAAGTGTAAAAAAAAAACCACTTCCTTAATGTTACAGGTCCCAAGACTGGAACCATGTAGCAGTTAATAATTTTTATGTTGAAGTCTCTGACTCGACTGAAATGACACAGACACAAGACAACGAGGCAGAGACGTTAGGATGGCTTTCCTATAATGAGGGCAAGACAGCACCTCACTCAGTATTTTTTGACATTACTATGTTTCACATATTTTCCTACTTTCTGTAGGACATTTTAGTACACATAAAATGCCAGTTACTGAACCAGGATAGTGATATTTAGAAGTGATTTTGTATACAAAAACATGATCTGAACATTTCAAGCCCACTTATAATCATTTTGTGTTACAAAATCCTGAATCTGTTTACCTGCACTGGTGCTGGGTTGTGCAACACCAACTTGTGCATCAGTAGCAGGTGTCTCCACTTTGACATGCTTTAAAAAAGTTATGTTTTTGCCACATGCACAGCAAAAGGCATCAGAAGCTCCAAGCACAGATCCACAGAATGGACAGTTCATCTGCAAAAGAAAAAAGACATGGTTTAGGTATGGAGGACTGTAATAAGGGAATCTCTAATAAATTTAGCTTATTTCTCAGGCTAATCTACAAATGCAAATGTGCTGCCTTGCAACGTCTGGTGTAACATACAATAAAATAAATGCCACGTGTGTGCAGCATTATATGTAGTGATACAAACATAATCATAATAAATATACTCGAATGAAAGTCACATTACCATTCCCGTTGTATTTTTATGCACAGTCGTTCAGGCAAAGACACTGGTTCAGGCAGCTGTCCGGTCCTGTCTCTCTCTCTCCATCCCATCTGTTACGCCGAGAGGGCCCCCTGCTCCGTTCGTAGTGACTGGTAATGCAGCGTTTTTCATTTGAAGATCGTTTCTTGGTTTGGAAATCGTTTCATGTTCTGGAAATCGTTTCTTAGTTTGCAGATCATTTCTTTGTTTTGGAGATCGTTTCTTGTTTTGGAATCGTTACTTGATTTGCAGATCGTTTTTGGTTTGGAGATCGTTTTCTCCTTTGCATCGTTCCTCTTTCAGCAGCGCGTTTTTTTTTTCAGCGCGTTATTTCATTTGCACCACGATTCTCTTTTGTACCTCGTTTAGACTTGTGTTTGAGTTTGTGATTTTGCATCGTTTCTGTACTTGAAGCTGTTTTCCTGAACTGAGGCGTTTTGGAAAGTTGCAGATCGTTGGCCCCTGTCGGCCACCGTAAGTACATCACGTAGAATTCTTCAATGTAACTGCTGGAAAACTTGCTCCAAGTAGCAACACCTGTATGATATTGTATGATATATTACGGGATTATCAACATGGACTGCATTTCATTTGAGACATGCTGAGATGTTGCAAGTCTGCAATTTATAAAAGGATCATTTTTACTCACTATCAAGCCACCAAAAGTGTGCTCTCTTTCTAAAAGACTCATTGGAGACAATGTCTCTGAAAGAGGAGCACACTAGGGCCAAGGTCAGCAGTGCTGCATCACCATCTTGGAGGACCACCTCAAGAAGTACAGGTCCTTCTCAAAAAATTAGCATATTGTGATAAAGTTCAGTGTTTTCTGTAATGTACTGATAAACATTAGACTTTCATATATGTTAGATTCATTACACACAACTGAAGTAGTTCAAGCCTTTTATTGTTTTAATATTGATGATATTGGCCAAAAAGTAAAGAAAAACCAAAATCCCTATCTCAAAAAATTAGCATATTCCATCCGACCAATAAAAGAAAAGTGTTTTTAATACAAAAAAGTTAACTTTCAAATAATTCTGTTCACTTATGCACTCAATACTTGGTCGGGAATCCTTTTGCAGAAATGACTGCTTCAATACGGCGTGGCATGGAGGCAATCAGCCTGTGGCACTGCTGAGGTGTTATGGAGGCCCAGTATGCTTCGATAGCGGCCTTAAGCTCATCCACAGTGGTGGGTCTGGTGACTCTCAACTTCCTCTTCACAATATCCCACAGATTCTCTCTGGGGTTCAGGTCAGGAGAGTTGGCAGGCCAATTGAGCACAGCAATACCATGGTCAGTAAACCATTTACCAGTGGTTTTGGCACTGTGAGCAGGTGCCAGGTCGTGCTGAAAAATGAAATCTTCATCTCCATAAAGCTTTTCAGCAGATGCAAGCATGAAGTGCTCCAAAATCTCCTGATAGCCAGCTGCATTGACCCTGCCCTTGATAAAACACAGTGGACCACCACCAGCAGCTGACATGGCACCCCAGACCATCACTGATTGTGGGTACTGGACAGTGGACTTCAGGCATTTTGGCATTTCCTTCTCCTCAGCTTTCCTCCAGACTCTGGCACCTTGATTTCCGAATGACATGCAAAATTTGCTTTCATCCGAAAAAAGTACTTTGGACCACTGAGCAACAGTCCAGTGCTACTTCTCTGTAGCCCAGGTCAGGTGCTTCTGCCGCTGTTTCTGGTTCAAAAGTGGCTTGACCTGGGGAATGCGGCACCTGTAGCCCATTTCCTGCACACGCCTGTGCATGGTGGCTCTGGATGTTTCTACTCCAGACTCAGTCCACTGCTTCCGCAGGTCCCCCAAGGTCTGGAATCGGCCCTTCTCCACAATCTTCCTCAGGGTCCAGTCACCTCTTGTAGTTGTGCAGCGTTTTCTGCCACACTTTTTCCTTCCCACAGACTTCCCACTGAGGTGCCTTGATACAGCACTCTGGGAACAGCCTATTTGCTCAGAAATTTCTTTCTGTCTTACCCTCTTGCTTGAGGGTGTCAATGATGGCCTTCTGGACAGCAGTCAGGTCGGCAGTCTTACCCATGATTGCGGTTTTGAGTAATGAACCAGGCTGGGAGTTTTTAAAGGCCTCAGGAATCTTTTGCAGGTGTTTAGAGTTAACTCGTTGATTCAGATGATTAGGTTAATAGCTCCTTTAGAGTACCTTTTCATAATATGCTAATTTTTTGAGATAGGGATTTTTGGTTTTTCTTTACTTTTTGGCCAGTATCATCAATATTAAAACAATGAAAGGCTTGAACTACTTCAGTTGTGTGTAATGAATCTAACATATATGAAAGTCTAATGTTTATCAGTACATTACAGAAAACACTGAACTTTATCACAATATGCTAATTTTTGAGAAGGACCTGTATGTCCTCCAGACATATTCTTGGCATCTGAAAAGAATATAGATGAATGTCAAAATAACTTATAGTCCTTTATCATTAATAGTGATGTATTTTAGAACAGTGATTTGTACATCACGATCAGTTCTTACTGACCTCCAGGATCCCTTGTGGATGTACAGTTTCCTGAATAAGCACATAATTTAGTACTTTGATACTTCATTAGGTAGATTAGTAATATACTGTCCCAAACCTACTATTATATAAGGTTAATTTCAACCACACCGATTCTTCTAGAGGGACTGTCCTGGGCCTCTTTGCCATTTCAGTTTCCACAGTTATCTGGACACAGATAACAATTACTGACTTATCTCAGGACAAAAAAGATCAGTTAAAACTCAATTACCCACAAGCTCATTTTAATATGTCAGTAAAAAATTATATTACTCATAAAATAATGAACCTTTAACATGCAGGTCATAACATTTGATTTGTCAACAACCAGACAATCATGGTGTGAGTCTTACAGTGGGATCTGCAGCTTTCATTTTCTGTGCCAATCTTTAGAAGAGAAAGATTTTTTTTAATGACATGCTAGAGATTAGGAAAACAAAATATTTATCTGCATGGCCTTTGGCAATATGTCACACTTTTATGTTGCAGTTCTAAATATGATAATGAAATCATACCGGACAGTTGAATGACCGGATAGGAGCAGCAGGCACCACCATGTCCTGATTGTGGCCATGTCATCCTGTAAATACAATAATACAAACACTGAAGTCATGTTCAAGAAAAAACAAGCATCATAATGCATCTGGCCATTTTTTGGACACTTATATTTGTGAAATCAAAATCTGCCCCCAGCACAATGTAAAGGGCATACTGTAACAAACACAAAAAACATTAAATCCTGTAAAAATCCAAAGATGGGATCTACAGCCAAATATTAAACACAAAAGTTGTGGAAATTTAAAGGCTACAATAAGGTATCCCTTATTGTCTGTTAGAACGCTTGTGTTAGACTGATGATGATTAGTGGTTTTAACTGGTCTCTTAAACTACTGAAAGGGGAAGATGAAAGGATGGACTCATGATAACTCTAAAAGACTGTACTGTATTGTAAAAGTCTTGTAATAGTAGAGACCAGAATCCTGAGCAACTAGACTGCCATGTCGTTTTGGGTCATGTACCTCTCTGTAGAGACTACATTTTCTTCATATGTTATTCATCCGATCTTGTATTTTTACTAGCAGGCAGGCCTAAAAATTTCCTCAGCAACCCAAAAATCTGTCCAAAGGTGAATTTGTGTATGAGAATCCTCTCGACTTTTTCATTTTTGAGACAATAGAGATTACCATTAGCATGAAGATCCCACAGGAATTGCCATCTTGCTGTCTTGGGAGACCCTGAAAGAAAAAAAAAGAGAAATATACCAGGACACTGTTACTAGTCAATGCACTTCATTAATGGAACAAAAATCAACAATAAAATAAACTGAATCATATTTACTTTGATGCCCTTGCTGTGAATCACTGTCCATTTTCCCGGGACAATCACTTGTGCAACTTTACTACAATGAAAGCATTATTCAGCGTGTTAAATACTAATCAGCATTTCAAAAATAGACTATAAAGTATTCATTCAAAGTTTGGCAAAGACCAGGCTGAGGATGAGGGTTTAGTACGTCTAACATCACTGCATATGGAACAACTACAAGTGGTCAAGAACGGACCACAGCCCCTTGCCCACTGAACACCTACAAGTGGTCAAGAACGGACCACGGCACCAAGAACAACTATAAATATTTATTATATAAAATGGACATGATGCCAAAGAAACCTGCAAATTGGAATATATCTTTCATCACCAAAGTCAACTGAGGCTTTTGGATGTTTGTGGAAGAGGGAGTCTACGTAGGAAAAGAATGTGTCTCTCTCTCAGCTTCAAGACCTGTCAAGATATTTAGGCATGTAAATGTCAACAAATGTAAAATCCCTTTACAAATTTATGATAACAAGGGTTTTTTCACTTTTGCCCAGGAGTCACTTGATATTACTGTGCAAAACTGGTCATATAATAAACCTGGAGACGCACACAAAGCATGTAGTGTCCTGGTTTCCAAATCGGTATGAGGATGAAATCCTTGCAAGCCAAATCGTTCTGAAAGAGAGATCAGGACGACATAGAAAAGCCCAGTAAAAACAGATTTTCAGTCCGTTTGTGAAATGTGATTCGGTGAACACATGCACACACAGACAAAAAACATAAAAAGACATATTTACTGGAAACATTGAGGTATCCACAGGTCGTGATCGTAGCCATGTTGGAACCACATAGCAATCTATTGCTTGTACATTCTTCCCCAACACCACAAACATAATTTCAATTTAACACGATTTGAAAAGCAATGAGGCTGGAAAGACATCAGAATTCCTCCATTTTATACTGTCAGTCATAAAGTTATAGAAAGTTAAAGGTATTTACCTCTGACTGAGCTTTCTGAGTGATGATCTGAAAACAGCAATTTGCTATCTGTGTGGAGCCAAAAAATATACTAATATGAACAGCAGCCACAAAAAAGTGTGCTATATACAACTAGTTTGTCAAAATTGTCCTTACTGTGGACTCCAAAGGCTGTGTAAAGCCCAGCGACCAAAAGTCATCACGTTTCAATGTAACCTGATGTACTTCAGTCATCCGGGTCCGTATAATGGTTTCATCTGGGTTTCTTCTGGGGTCCAAGACATAGTTCAGCTAGGAGTATCACACACATGCACACACTCAGCATTTTCCCATGCAATTTCATGTGTGTGCCTTATGTAATCAAGTCTACCCTATTTAGTTGTGCTGAACTGGGTTTCAAACCCCAGCACGATCTCTGCGGATTTATGTCACACAAGGTGATTTCCCCTTCAGAGGTTGGTCCTAGAAATGAAATGTGTAAACAATGAGGCTTTTCTGACCAGACAAACTTTGATCAACTTTATTAACTGAACTCTGTTTGAAGGAGTCCTACCAGTGAGACTTCTAGTGGGTTCCACTGAAGTCTACGGTGTGTCCAGTGAAGTCTGTGGAGCTAATGTAGAAATCAACATTAGATATCAAATGCATCCTGAATTGCATTGTATTACTTTAGTTTAAATTGTCAGACATGTTACCTGCTATCACCCTCCCAAGCGGGGTGAAATTACGAATTATGGAATATGAATTATGAAATATGAATTATGAAATATGGAATATGAATACAATAATAATGATAATAATAATGATAAAATATTAAATAAAATAAAATAAAACCCTTCCCCCCGCTGCATGTCACACACACACACACACACACACACACACACAAAGGCATGTTCGCCTGTTGGGGAGAAAGCACAAATTTTAAATTTGAATCTCACCTTTTGGTTTTTAAGAACACATTTAAACACCTGGCAAGACAGGACGCTAATACGCTGCGGATCCTGCCGCTGGAGCAGGAGGAAGACCTGCACATGCTCACTCCAAATTAGCTGTTGATATTCACTGATCAAATTTTAAAGTTTAATTTCAAACTCAGAGTGCATAGTATTAGTGGGCTGCTGCAAATGTGTGTGTCTGTATTTTAGCGCATGTGCTACATGACTGATGCATTTCAAAGTCTCTGAGGTATACCTGACCTGACTTCCCCACTACATTTCCCATGGAGCCGTGCGCAGACACTGTTCTACCATGGAGCCACCAGTCAGACTCTTACTGGTGAGGAGCGTATCACCGACATCCACTGACCTGTGGATGTCGGTGTGGGGATTCAGAAACGCAGACGGAGCAGAAGTGGCAATTCTTAGTCCTAAATCTGTACGAAGCGGTGGGTCGTTTCACGGAGGCGTTGGCGGCTAAGCTAACCAGCAGCTAGCGGGGCTAACTAGCCGGATCGCCCGAGTATAGTGAACAAGTTGTGGCGTGTGAGAGATAACGACGCCGAAGCTCCTCGGCCGCAGTGCATTGACATAACAGCAATATTGGATCGCCTGGAGTATCGATAGGAAAGTTGTGTGTGTGGGTGTTGCCTTGATAAATACTGTCCTAATTAATTAAAAGTCATGGCTACAAAGAAATTAGGAGAAGACATGGAAGAGGTTAAAAAATCTCTGAACTTCATGTCAGATGAGTTAAGTAAGGTGGCAAAGCAACAGATTTGCCTACTGGACTTAATTGAAGAAGTGAGACAACTGAAGGCTGTGATTAAAGAAAAGGATAAAAAATCGAAGACCTTGAAAGAAGAGTAGAGGACCTGGAGCAGTACACAAGGATGGATGACCTGGTGATATCTGGACTTCAGACAACCCACCGTACCTATGCCCGGACCACTGCAGGTGACAAGGAGGGCGAGGATGCACCAAGAGGTGAATTACACACACTGGAGCAGCAAGTCATTAACTTTTTCAGGAGTAAAGACATTTTTATAGACAGTCAAAAAATAGCTGCCTGCTATACAATACCCCAAAGACAAGACAAGAGGCCCAACAGGTCCAATATCATCATGCGATTTGTGAGTCGAAAAGACAAACATGAGGTGTTAAAGCAGGCAAAAAAATTGAAGGGCACTGGGGTATATGTAAATGAGCATCTGACGAAGAGAAATGGTGAAATTGCAAGACAAGCTAGAATCCTGAAAAAGGAAAAGCGGATTCAGGACACTTGGACAAGGAATTGTAAGATAATGATACGATTAAATGGTACACCAGAACAGGCTCGAGTGATAGTAGTCAGAGACATTAAAGAGCTGGACCAATACAAATGAAACTGAGGAATCAAATGGTGGGGAGGTGGAATAGTGGAGGGAGATTAGACAGTTATTTTGTTGTGAAATATATGTATATGCCAAATATTGCTTGTGAGGGACAGACACAGTAAAAATGTGTCAATTTACACATTCTAAGTGTTTTGACCTTAAAGATCACAGGCCTTATGAGTTAGAAAATTACTTTGATCCAGAGATCCACTTCTACCAGAACATTGATATGAAGTGTGAATATTATTTAGAAGATACGTTTAATTCCAGTGTGAAGATGGAGGGGTTCTCAGTAATTCATTTTAATAGTAGGAGTCTCTACAGCAATTTCTCTAAAATTAAAGATTACCTTCAACAGCTACAACACAAGTTTACTGTAGTCGCAATTTCAGAGACATGGTTGAGTGATGGTAAAGATCTACAGGATGGATTTGAGGGTTATGAAATGTTTTGGCAAAACAGGGGCAATAAAAGGGGAGGAGGCGTTGCCCTGTTTGCGATGTCTGCCTTTAAATGTAAAGTTATTGGAGATATGACCATGGTTATTGATAATTTGATGGAATGTATAACCATTGAAATTGAGGTTGATAGACTCAAAAACATATTAATCAGTTGTATTTATAGAACACCGGGGTCATGTATTGATCAGTTTAAAAAGAAGATTTATGAATTATATGAAAACCGTAATGATAAAACTATTTTGGTTTGTGGTGACTTTAACATTGATTTGTTAAAATCTAATGATCATATGAAAACCGCAGAGTTTGTTAATACTGTGTTTAGTTTAAGTCTCCATCCATTAATTGTAAAACCGAGTAGAATAACCAAAGATGCTGCAACATTGATTGATAATATTTTCACTAATGTAATCGATATGAGAATAGTTAGTGGACTATTATTGACTGATGTAAGTGATCATCTGCCTGTCTTTGCTGTGTTAGAAATGAATAAAAAGTTAAAAGTAGGAACAAATACACAAACTAGTAACTTAAGTAGAACAAAAACACCAGAGGCAATTATGGCACTCAAGATAGATCTTATAAATCATGATTGGCAGGAAGTTTATGTGAACGATACCAATCAATCATATAATGCGTTTTTAGATACTTTTTTGTTTTTTTATGATCGCCATTGCCCATTGAACGAATGTAGACCAAAGTGTAAAAAGACGGGAAAACCATGGATTACAGAAGGGTTGAAAAAAGCTTGTAAAAAGAAAAATAGGCTTTATAGGGAATTTGTCATACACAGAACAAAGGATAAGGAGGACAAGTACAAAAATATAAAAATAAATTGACTTCTATTATGAAAGTGCATAAAAAAGACTATTATGATCAACTGCTGCTAAAACACAAAAATAACATTAAGGGTACCTGGGGAGTGCTTAATAGTATCATAAAAAATCATAGTCAAAATGTTTTTCCATCATTTTTTGTAAATAATGACAATTTAAGAATTGAAAATAATGATGAAATTGCTAATGAGTTTAATGATTTTTTTGTTAATGTAGGTCCAAATTTAGCAAGGGAAATTAATTGTGTAGACCATAATTATGAGTTTACATTCAACACTAAGAATTCAATGTTCCTGGGTGCAGTTTGTGAGAGTGATGTATTAGAAGTGGTCCGGAAGTTTAAGAGTAAAAAATCTACAGACGATAACTCTATTGATATGTCACTTATAAAGGAAGTAATGGACTCTGTCCTCAAACCATTTACTTATATATGTAACAAATCCTTCCAAACAGGTATATTTCCTGATAAGATGAAAGTGGCTAAGGTGGTCCCAATCTATAAAAATGGTGACAAACACATCTTATCAAATTACAGACCGGTGTCTTTGTTACCTCAGTTTTCAAAAATACTTGAGAAATTGTTTGCAAATAAACTAGATGATTTTATAAAGAAGTATGAGTTACTGAGTGATCACCAATATGGGTTTAGGAGTAATCGGTCAACATCTTTAGCAGTGATGGAATTAGTGGAAAATGTATCTACAGCTATTGATGAGAAACAATATGCTGTAGGAGTTTTTGTGGATTTGAGTAAAGCTTTCGATACAATTAATCATTCCTTACTTCTGCAGAAATTGGAGCGTTATGGTATCAGAGGCGTTACATTAAACTGGATAAGAAGTTATTAATAGGTTTCAGTATGTAAAATTTAACAATACTATGTCACATTCTAGAAAAGTAAGTTGTGGTGTTCCACAGGGCTCGGTATTAGGACCTAAGTTATTTATACTTTATTTGAATGATATTGGTACAGCACTTAATAAGTTGAAATTTATTACATTTGCTGATGATACAAACTTATTTAGTTCAGGACCAGACATTAAAGAATTGTTGATAACGGTAGAAAAGGAGTTGATCAGATTAAAGGAATGGTTTGATATCAATAAGTTATCATTAAACAAAACTAAAACAAAATTTATGGTGTTTGGTGGTGTTAGGGATAATTGTGAAATTCACTTAAAATTAAATGGAGTCGAAATAGAAAGAGTATATGAAACCAGATTTTTGGGATTAGTTTTAGATCATAAACTCAGTTGGAAGCCACATATAGAATATATAAAACAGAAATTATCTAAAAGTATTGGTATTATTTACAAAACAAGCCATTTTCTGAACAAGAAAGGTCTGCATATATTGTATTTCTCACTTATAATGCCATATCTGACATATTGTGTTGAGGTTTGGGGTAATACTTATAGAACGTATATAGGCCCTATAATTAACTTCAGAAAAGAATTATTCGAATAATAAATAAAGCTTCTTTATGTGAATCTACCAAGAAACTATTTATGGAGTCATGTACCTTGAAATTTTTAGATATTGTATACTTAAAAACATTAGAAATACTATTTAAAGTAAAGAATAAAAGTCTCCCTATATGTATTCAACAATTTTTTAAATTAAGAGAAAAAAATTATAACTTAAGAGGGCTGAGTGTCTTTGAAAGGGGTAAGGTGAGAACTAATGTTAAATACAGATGTGTCTCATATCTGGGTGGTAAATTATGGAATGGACTGAGTGAGGATTTGAAGCAGTGTAATTCTCTGTTGAGTTTTAAAAAAGTACTGAAAGGGACAATAATAAAAGAGTACAATGTAAATGACTGATATGTGAAGGAAAGAAAAAAAAAAACTAAGAAGGCTAATGCAGAGTAAAATCTTGTTGTTTTTTTGTTTTTTTTATCCTTCGTGTCTTCTACTTCATGTATTACTGTAATACTGAGTGATTCTAGGGATTGTATAGGATAGGCAAAATAAGCTTCGGCTTCTGCCTATTCCTCTTTCGGTTACAGAACGTGTAAAATTTCTTATTGTATATACATGTGTATGTGTATATGTGTATGTATATATGTGTGTATATATATATATATATATATATATATTTTTTTTTTTTTTTTTTTTTTTTTTTTTTCTGATGGTTTGGGATTTTTTTGCTTGTTTCTTTTCTTTTTTTTCTTTTTTTTTTAGAGAGGAGTAGAGGATGAGGAAAGAGTAAGAGAAGAAAAGGGCGGGAAGGGGAAGGAAGAAAAAAAATTGTTTGCTGTAATCTTTGTAACCGAAATAAACCATTCATTCATTCATTCATTCATTCATTCATTCATTCATTTGCTACTGTTACATACCAACATCTGGCTCTGAAAGACTGCTGAGAGTTTGTCTTTGCTTCTTTAACACTCTAAGATCAGAAAAGCCAGTCATTGTTGTTTAACCCTCTAAGACCAAAAAATAAAGAAAACTTAAAAAGTTTCTCTAGATAAATAATGTACGGAGGCTGTATTTTTGCAGCAGTGGGTTTTACAGGGTTAAAATGTATTTCTGTATTGAAATCACAATTATTTAGATGTCAGTTCTTCAACAGCTGCTTAAATATATAGTTTGTTAAATTAGGCTCCATAAACCCAGCTCTAAATGAGGTCAACTTAAGCCTCTAAGACCAAAAAATAAAGAAAACTTAAAAAAGATACACATGTGAGAAAGAATTGATATAGAAAAAATAAAATTAAGTAAAACAAAAAGTTTCTATAAATAAATAATGTACGGAGGCTGTATTTTTGTAACAGTAACAGTTTCTACCCCACAGCAATAGCTACCCTCAATGCCTTAAGGAATGTCTGATTGAGTATTTATTTATTTATTGTTTTTCTATTTATTAACTTGTGTTGTCTTTTTTAATGATGCACTGACTGTCTGGTACTTTTAAATGTCGTTGTACTGGTTACAATGACAATAAAGGACTATTCTATTCTATTCAGTGGGTTTTACAGGGTTAAAAGGTATTTCTGTATTGAAATCACAATTATTTAGATATCAGTTGTTCTACAGATATATAGTTTGTTAAATTAGGCTCCATAAACCCAGCTCAACAAAAGAAAAAGTTAGAACTTGCTCTCACAAGCTCAGGCATGTCGAAACATGTCTGAGCTCAACAAAAGAAAAAGTTAGAGTTCACACGCACAAGCTCAGGCATGTCGAAACATGCCCTGTGACGAAAGTACAGTAGCCAATTATGTTTAACATCCCTGTGAAACAAGCAGAGGACACCTTTTTTATGGAAAGGCTACTTCGCGTGACATAGCTGACCCAGACCCCTGTACCTTACAACGCTCCTGTTCTATTACAGACGATGACTTCATTTAACGGTAGGCATGCAGATGTACCTTTTACATATATATTATACTGCATGTATTCTGTGTGTACAACGAGATTAAGCAATCAGATGAAACAAAATCGGATGATATTACTAATGGCACAGCAAGAAACCTCCAAATATAGAAGAAAAATTTCATGTACAACTGTAGAAACCTTTATAGATGCTTATTTGTTATACTAAAGGTTGTAAATAACCCAAAATAATAATATATTTGGTGTAAACATCACTTTTTTTAAATGTAAAATTGTGTTTTTGCTGATATATTGTTTGAAAAAAGAAATATTAATGACAAAAAATGACTGCTATTGGCAGCAAGTAAAAGAAGGCATCACAAGAAAATAGTTCAACGTAGAAATAGATAAATAGATTGATTTAACATGAGGTGCTTATCAGTATAAGTAACCTATAAAACCCATAAACTCCCATTTTACTGGAACTTATGTGGTATCAGATACAAGCGGTTCTCTTATTTACTTTTATTTCTATTCCTTTTTTTAAATACACAGATGAATTACAAAGAAAAACAGCAGTTTAGCTGCACATTTCTGCACATGTATGACAACATAATAATGTAAAATAGTGCAGAAATTACATAGAAGGTGCAGTTTGCATGTAAACATGTAGTTTCAGTAAATAAATACAAAGTGCATGAGGAAGTAGGTGCAGATATTTCCAGATTCTGTAAATTCAACAGTGAGTAAATTATATTAAATTTAAGTGCTACTTTGTATTTTATCAGAGCTGAAGCATCTAGTGGGTTTAAAATCCAGTTTTTCAGTTAGTTTGAAGTCAGTGGATAAATATTTATTGCAGTAAAACCATTTAAAAATGACTTAGAGGAAGAATTCACCCGTTTTAGACAAGAAAAGCAAACAAAAGTGCATTTTTTACAGTTAAACAGATCATTTTGGGGTTTATTTGAGGTTTTTATCTGCATCCCAATAGAAATAATTCAGTTTCTGCTACTCACAGCTTTTTTTCCAGAGGTATTTTTCTATTACTGCTAGGAATCTACAACAAAATCTGACTTTTCTGTGTGTTTTATTTCCAGTAATTTGGACAGTGTGTCTGTAAATAAATATGGCTGTTGAATACAAAATTAATTCACCATGGAGGCAGAAATGTAACACATATCTCCAAATAAATCCAAAACCACATATGTAAATGTCAGGCGGACGCCAGCCAGGCCTGAATAGTTTTATTTTTTCTCCCCTGCCCTTTTTTGGTATCTCCGGCAGCAAGGCTGCAGGTGTTTTCTATTGACTTCATCAGTGAGATCTGTGACAGGTGGTGTGCCTGCTATTGGTGCTGCTTAAAGGAAGACACCAGCCACTCTTCTGTGCCGGATCGTAGCCAGTGCTCGTAGGGTTCACAGCTTGTGCAGTATTTCTCAGTTGTCTAAGCTTTTCACTAAACTCTCCTGTCCTCCGTTACTTTCAGTTGGATTACCGGTTCCTGTGGCTGCTTACCTGTTTAACCACGTCGTCTCCTCTCTACCTTGGCATACCGCTGACTTCAGTTTCCAGCCCTGTCGTGGACCCACCCCGAGCATCTCCGTCTTTTTGTGAATGAGTTTTTAGTTTTTTGGACTTTGAAAGAAAGCGTAGAGTTCTCCCTGTGTCGTTCCAGTAATTAACCAGAGTTAGTATTGCAGAAGAAGTTTCGGTGAACCTTGTTGACTTTGAATCTCGTAGTTTGGTTAAAGTAAAGATTTGAGATCGTAGTGACCGTTTTAGAATCTGAGTGACTTATAGTATTTTCTCTGAGTTTGGAGTAATTGAAGTTAATGAGAGCCCAACATACGACGGCGTTTTCAGTTCACAGAATTTTCCTTTGTCAGCCACCAGTAGGCTTAGACATTCACAGCCAGAGCTGTCGCTTTCAGTTTCTACCTTAGCCCTTTGTTAGTTTTGAGCCGACATGTTTGTATAAATGTCAGATTTTAGTGGTGGAGTCGGTCTGAGGCGGTGCAGCCTTCCCTCCATCATAAAATAGTCACCCACTTTTGTTCAGGTTTCTCTCTGTGGGTATTGAACAGAGGTTTTTCTGTCTGGTTATGGTCAGTGCTGGTCATTAGCCACAATGGTGGTGTGATTCCAACCACTGGATGGACTGGCGTGATTTTTGAAATTTATTGTACAGACATTAACTGAAGAGAAACTCCTGCAGCAACAAATTTCCTTTTAGGGCAGAAAACTGTGAGTGTCATTCAGGAAAAAAGGAGGAAAACTAATTTACGAATCCGTTAAAGCAGAACAACTATGAGAACAGACTGCAACTCTGATTATGTTCTGATAACAGGTGAAGAAAGTCTCATGTGCAAACCCGTTTATTTCAAGATTGTACAAAATAGAAGTCTTTTTTGTGCATGCAACAGTAAAACCTGATTTCTTTTCCTGTATTTTCTGTTTTTCAATCACTTTTTTGGTTTTTGCATAACAACAACAGAACAAAGGAGCTGTTTTTTTGCAATTATCTAGTTAAAAAAAGGTATAAATATAAATGAAGAGAAGTGGTTGTATCTAGTTACAGACAGGATTTTTTAAAATCTTTTTTTGCACTTTTTGTGAAAAATATGAACTTTTCAATGAGGCAATCATCATAAACAATGACAATCTGTTCCTCAATAAAGTCTCAAATTCAAATTTAAAACTGATGTTTTCATCAAATATATTATTTATCTTATAAATATAAGTTCCCTGATGTAATTTCTCTACAAGTCGAGTAAAATAATCTTTCCAGCAGAACTCTCTCCATGTTCAGATCAACTGTAGCTGTGATATTCCACACACATCCAAGCTTTTCCTTCATGTTTCCAACTTTCTTCTGTATAAATTCTGTGTTATTTATTCTGAAACACCTTTATCTCAAAGCATCTTTTTAGGTTTTGGGTCAAATATCTGAAAAAGTCGCCTGAATGTAACCCAAAGCTCTGAAAATGAGGTTAAAAGTTTTATTTCTAGAAACATTTATTTTCTAAAAGTAACTAAAAGAAGCTGATTTCTGTTAGAAACAGTTGGCTGTTTATTTTTAACATGTTTTGTTAAAGTAATCTTAATGAACGACTCAGTTAAGATGGAGATTTAAGAGCATTTTGTACAACTAGCAGCTAAAAGGCAACACATTTATGCCTGGAAACATTCAGTAAGTCTACAATTAAGAAGAAAAAACTCATTCTTTAGTGTAAATTATCATTTAAATGGATCCTAATTCTAAAAAAGGAGTTTAATGCATGATGATAATGATGAAGTTTTCTGGAAGTTTTTCCCACCTTTACTGAATAAAAACTGAAATTTTGTGCATAAAAACATGAAGCTGCAGAGTTTTGGCTCCTATTGGTGGACATCAGAGGTTGACTACAGCTGATCATCTCGAGTTTGTTTGTTTTTTGATTCAAAATTTAACCAGAAATCATTTAAAGTGGAGAAAAACATTTAAATCACTGTAATTTCCAAAAATAAACTCTCTTCTAAGTTTATATTCTCATCTAAGTAGCTGCTAATACTAAAGAAAAGTCTTAAATGTGTGTTTTAAAGGATTTTGTTGGAAAAGAACGTGTTTTTACATTTTATTTTTACTAAATTAAAGCTTTTGTGCATAAAGCAGCAGAGATTTGACTCCTGTTGTTGGATACCTGCGGCTGATAATCTTTAGTTTTTATGCATCAGCTGATTCAACATTTAAAATTAAAATCATACAAAGTGGAGAAAAACATTGAATATCACTACATGTATATTTCAAGAATAAAATCTTACTCAAGTAGCACTTAAATTTAATATAATTTACTCACTGTTGAATTTACAGAATCTGGAAATATCTGCACCTACTTCCTCATGCACTTTGTATTTATTTACTGAAACTACATGTTTACATGCAAACTGCACCTTCTATGTAATTTCTGCACTATTTTACATTATTATGTTGTCATACATGTGCAGAAATGTGCAGCTAAACTGCTGTTTTTCTTTGTAATTCATCTGTGTATTTAAAAAAGGAATAGAAATAAAAGTAAATAAGAGAACCGCTTGTATCTGATACCACATAAGTTCCAGTAAAATGGGAGTTTATGGGTTTTATAGTCTACTTATACTGATAAGCACCTCATGTTAAATCAATCTATTTATCTATTTCTACTTTGAACTATTTTCTTGTGATGCCTTCTTTTACTTGCTGCCAATAGCAGTCATTTTTTGTCATTAATATTTCTTTTTTCAAACAATATATCAGCAAAAACACAATTTTACATTTAAAAAAGTGATGTTTCAAATATATTATTATTTTGGGTTATTTACAACCTTTAGTATAACAAAGGTATAACAAATAAGCATGTATAAACAATCCAGTTGTACAATTTCAGTTGCACATGAAATTTTTCTTCTATATTTGGAGGTTTCTTGCTGTGCCATTAGTAATATCATCCGATTTTGTTTCATCTGATTGCTTAATCTCGTTGTACACACAGAATACATGCAGTATAATATATATGTAAAAGGTACATCTGCATGCCTACCGTTAAATGAAGTCATCGTCTGTAATAGAACAGGAGCGTTGTAAGGTACAGGGGTCTGGGTCAGCTGTGTCACGCGAAGTAGCCTTTCCATAAAAAAGGTGTCCTCTGCTTGTTTCACAGGGATGTTATCCAGGCAGAATAAACATAATTGGCTACTGTGCTTTTGTTGAGCTCAGACATGCCTGTGCTTGTGCGAGCAAGTTCTAACTTTTTCTTTTGTTGAGCTGGGTTTATGGAGCCTAATTTAACAAACTATATCTTTAAGCAGCTGTAGAACAACTGATATCTAAGTAATTGTGATTTCAATACAGAAATACCTTTTAACTCTGTAAAACCCACTGAATAGAATAGAATAGTCCTTTATTGTCATTGTAGCCAGTACGACATTTAAAAGTGCCAGACAGTCAGTGCATCATTAAAAAAGACAAAACAAGTTAATAAATAGAAAACGTGCATGCGTGTGTGTGTGTGTGTGTGTGTGTGTGTGTGTGTGTGTGTGACATGCAGCGGGGGGAAGGGTTTTATTTTATTTTATTTATTTAATATTTTATCATTATTATTATCATTATTATTATATTCATATTTCATAATTCGTAATTTCACCCCTCCCCGCGCCCCTCCCCCCGCGCCCCTCCCCCACCCGCGTGCACGCGCATTTTCACGTGCACGCGCAAAGGTGTCCCCTATATACTACTTCTGTTAGCCTTTGTTATGTTTTATTCCGTTCTTTGTTTTGGCAACACCCACTCGTCTTGTGTTTTATTGTCACTCTTCCGTTCCTTTTACTACTAAGCAATAAATCCCTTAACCTAAACCAATGCCATCTGGTTATTTTGTTGCATCCAGCCAACCCCTAGAGGTTGGATCGTAACAGACATCAACTGTGGCTGGTACACTAGCAACAGCTGCCTGTGACTGCAGCTTGAGACACTGGTGTTTCTTGTTTTCTCCAAACCACTTGTTTTTAACCATATCACTTAATGTTTCTTCATGGATTGCAGTCTGGATGGCATTTGCTGAACAGTAATCCAAAGAGCAGAATGATGGCACTGAAATTGTCAGGATTCTGCCCCTGTGCTGCCTTTGTTCCTGTTCCACTTTTCCTCCCTTTTCCTTCCTCCCCTCGTTTGGATTTGACCCTTTTTGGACCTTGTTGTTTTCTGTTTAGACGCGTGCCTGTTTGTTCCTTCTGTGTTGGTTGCTCTTCTGTGTGTATTTTTGCTGGTGTGTCTTTGTCTCCCTGTCTCTGGCCCTTCTCTCCTGTCACTCATCTTCTGGCTTTGTCACTTACTCTGATTACGGCACGAGCGTCAGCTGCCACTAATTGGTCAATTCTACTCACCTGTCTCCTGTTATTTAAGCTCTGCCATTCCCCTCAGTCTTCGCTGGCGCATTGTTAGGCATACATGCAGTTCTCTCTTGACTCCCCTCTACCCTCCTCTGCTGGCTTCTCAGTTGTTGGACTTTGTCATTTTTCACCCCTTTTCTGGATTGGACTTGATGCTTGTTTGACCCTAGTTTGCTCTTGTGTTAGCTGTTCGTTCTCCTTCTGTAAGTACCTCTTAGTCTTGCTGTTGCCTTTATCTAGTTTAGTTTTTGTCTCCCATTTTAGTCTGTTTCACCTCTGTCTAATTAGGTTTTTGTCCACTTCAGTCTCGTTTTCAGTTGTAAAAGGTTTTATGATTTAGTTAATAAATTCTTTTAATTATGCCTTGCGTTTTGTCAGTGATGTCTGCACCTGGGTTCTCCACAACCCTAATAGAAATGTCGTTAAGCCACTCCGAACAGCAAAGTCACAGTCCTTCTGGCATTCATTGGACTCACACTTTACTTGATGCAGTTTCCCCCAAGTTTTCTTTTGTACATGCAGAGGCACAAGTGGTCCAATAAAGGATTTTTTCACAGCATATATCCCATTTCTCTCATCTACGCACATGGCATCAAGATGGGAAGAAGCATTGATGTCTCTGTGAGCAATGTCAGTATGTTTTCTGTAAATGTGTGTGGTTTTTTTTTTTTTTTTTAAGAATCTTCAGATTACAGTGTTTACAAAGAATAGTTTTCAATTGTTCTCCGCGTACTCTGCAGGGGGGTTTGTCCATGCTGGGACTGATTGGCAAAGATGTTTCTGGTAGTGTCCTACAGTCACTAGATGTATCCTCCTGTATGTCAGGGACGGAATCACTCACTTCTGTCTTGTCCTGGGCACTCTCCTCTACCTGTGAGAGAGAAACGGTCACAAAAAGAAACGTGTAAGCATATTCTCTTAAAATAACAGAAGGCAAAAGGACCACCAAAATGGAGATGGACTGGCATAGAACGTTGCGTAACGAATTTTTCAGTATATGATGCAAAACAGTATGTTTTCAGTCTGGTCCGGAACAGGCTCGGGTTTACGACTCTTATGTTTGTTGCACGGAAATCATTTATACTGTGTTGAACTTTGCCACTTTCCAGTATTTCACTGAGACTCAGACTATTTTTCTTTTCAATTTTCATATTGTTAGGAGAAGGTCTTTATCTGGCCTAGACCAGAACATACACCCCATATATATAGTTTTTGACAAACACACACACAAGTCCTCACCAGTACAGACATTGGCCGGCAGCTTTTTAAGTGCCTCTCTACATCCTGTCTTTTCACTTTTGTTTCAGAACAGAAAGGGCAGTGAAAATGGCCACTGCTTCCAGGCCTGCAGGCCTGATGACATTTGGTTATGTAAAAATCTATGAAGAGACAAAAACATCATGTCTAACATTGTGTGTGTTCCTAGTAATATAAAGCTAACGAATATCTGACACAGGCAGTGATGACAAGCAAAAAAGTTATCATGGCATAGTACAAAGTTGATAGAGGGGAACTAACCTTCATGTTGGAGCGCATTTTTTTATGCACATCCAGGTGCTGTAGAACCATAGCCTTTGACCGAGGCTTGTACCGGCCAGTGGGGCACAGGGGGCAGTGGAAGAGGGCACAGCACACTGTGCATCTTGTCACCTGTGGTGGGTTTGTTTTAAAAAAAAAAAAACACTAGGGTGGATCTGAAGGAACAATATAGGAAAAACAAACAGTCTGTTGTCAAAAATTGTTTTAGGTTTTATTATTATTGTTTTTATTGTCAAATGGGAATACAATATAAATTTGCCTGTCATATTAATTTATATTCTCATTCATTATTTATTACACTCAAGAAAACACACAGTCCACATTCAAATCAAAAATATGTTTCATGACATTCAAAAGGAGTTGGGAGGGGGAAAATATACAGAAATAGTAATAAAAATGAATTGTAATTAATAATTTTCTTGTCATACATTCTCTTAAACTGAGAATCGTGTTCTGATTTATTCCAGTTTAACGCTACACACTGAGACACAATTGTCTTTACAACAGTTCTTGCATATTCATGTTGAAAAATGATTTTCCTTCAACGATCATTGCCATCTGAATGCAAAACAAAGGTATTCTGTATATTATTCTTGCCGCATTTTGCCCTGAACATAACAACAAAATCTGTAAAACACCTAGACATACTATATACATTTCATAATGGTGACTTACTGAACAATAATGAATAAATCATGCCAATTAAGCAGATGATTTCATCTTGAAAAAAGTTGAGTTGACATTTACAGGTGGACAAATGATAATTTAAAATAAATAAGTAAATAAGTGAATTCTTTCTTTGAACATCTTATCATGAGGGACACTTTACTGAAAAACACTTTCATTTATCAGTAAAAGAATTCGAAAAACACTGCTTTAGGTAGCTAACATTAGGTACTAGCTTTAAAGAAAAAAAGGCAACGAACCTTTCCTCGAATAAAGACGTAGCTAAGTGTTAGCCCACAGACACCTTACAATTCAAATGAAAGGTTAACGTTTCATTCAAACGTCAAACGTCTTATGTATTAAATGCAAGGGCGTCAGTTTGTTTTTAAAAGTGGGGGGGACGGAGACCACAGGACTTTGAGAAAATGTCGAAGAACGGCAGCAAAATGCCACAAGCTGGATTCAAACTCACAACCACTGAACCAAAGGTGGAGGCTCATCCTGTTGCTCCATCGTTACATACGGATTGAAGGGTCTGTGGGCCGTTATAATACTAATTCTTACGGGCCGAAATTTTGCCCCTGCATGTCTCTGGTCACAGCTTCCACTTGGCACTGGCGCAAATTTTGCATCTGCACGTTTTTTTTTTAACCTCACGAAGGTGTGCTGCATGTCTGCGTAACTCTCGGCCGAGTGCGGATGGTGCGTTCAGGAGCGTCGGAATTTTCTATACTGCTGAAAATAACTGGGTTTACAACGGCTTGCATGTGAAGAATTTGAATGTGTCGGAGACAAAATGACCCCTGACAAAAAGTGGGGGGGACACGTCCCCACCGTCCCCCCCTAAACTGACGCCTATGATTAAATGGATATAAAAACCAGTCTCTCTGGGAATTTACCTGTAACGCCATCTGAAACTGAAAGCAACGGCTTTAGATTTTTGACCGTGTACACTTCCTGTTGTACATGCCCACACCATGAGATGAGCGCCATGAGACGAGCGCCATCACGCGGGAGTCTCCAGGCTGCAGCCATACCCGTCTCTACAAACCTGAAATGACACAGACACAAGACAACGAGGCAGAGACGTTAGGATGGCTTTCCTACAATGAGGGCAAGACGGCACCTCACTGAGTCTTGTCAAGCCATAGTCCCATACTGCCACCTACTGTCCAGGAAGCACATTACACTTTCAATTTAATCAACCATCTAATTATGACCAAACGACAGAAATACAACTAAATACAAAGCGATTAACTAAAAAGTCATACCCCCCTATGTGACCTCACACTAGTGAGCGTCACATTAACATATTTATTAATGTTAATAAGATACTGAAGCCAGGTGTAATAAGCACTAATTATATGTTAATGATGTTTTTAGTAAGGCCTTATTAAATGCTTATTAACACTTAGACCATATAAGTGCTGATAAAGAATATTCATTAATGTATTTATTAACACTCCTCACTCACGCCTTTAATAAACCTCTAGAAAAGGATTTATTCAAGGAGTGAGTTACTTATCAACATTAATGAGATGTTTATTGGCATTAATAATGCTTGGGTAATGATAGTAATGCCTTATAAAGACTAATAAACTCTTGTATTATGCACTTGTTGATAGTTAACAATGCTGCTCTGCAGCTACTGGATCTAAAGTGGGAACAGCGCTTTGTTAGGGTTAATAAAGTCATTATTATGCACTAACTAACAGTTAACAATGCTGCTCTGTAGCTAGTGGAGCTAAAGTAGGAACAGTGCTTTGTTTGGTTTAATGAAATCATTATTATGCACCCATTAACAATTAACTATGCTGCTCAAGGAAGATGATAATCTCAACATCACTGTACTACGTGTACCAATATAAAACAACACTCTATTTATTAAACCTCTGTTCCATCAAAAATGCAATAAAGGGTAAAGAGCAAAGAAATCAGGGTTTCAACACATTTTTAAAAGCGTTTTCCATTTTACAGAGATATTCTCATAACTCACAACATACATGAATTTAATCATGGGAAGCCTGAAAGATACAGTACATGCTAACACACTCGGTAGGTCTTTGCAATATCATGCAAGAGCCTTCCAAGAGGACCCTCTCTGTGTCTTCTGCCAAGCCACTCAGTCCACTCAATGAGACAAAGATGGTCAGATAGGAGGCGCTCAGTTCGATTCCCCCTCTGTCTCCAAACATGCTCCTTGATGCTCCTCCAGGCACATTCAATATGTTGGGTGTGAGCTGTTCGTGGATCCACATACCATATGGAGTGATTGACAGTCATATGGTACAAACACACATTTTCTCTTTTTCCAAGTGCCACCCATTCTTCCTCGTCCATACTGTTTGCAAAACAAAGTTAAAAATAAATAAAAATAATAATTACCTCATGCAGTGAACAATTTCCAGCCAAACGTGTTCATTGAGGCTAAATGACTGAAATCCCAGAGGTTGAAATGAATAGGTATTACCTCAATTTTTTTAGTATACTCTATTTGTCCATGATACTGCTGTTATAGCCAAAATTGAAATTGTAAATACCTCACCACTGCTGCAACGGGAGTGACAAAAACACCAGAAATGCTCAGTCAACAACTTAAGAGTAATCTGCACTTTGTGTGAAACAAAATTAAAATACATTGCAGGTAATCAAATTGGCATAAATGCAAAACTCTACTCTGTAAAGTATCCATAGATAAAGCTTAATCAAAAAAAGTGAAATGGTACTTAACTGGCAGTCCTATTTCTGAATGTGGAAGTTTAATGTTCAGGTTTATACTTGTATTTTGGGGTCCTACTTTAACATGTTTACATGTTGTAATGTTCTAAAAACATGTTTTATCATACAGTGCATACTGCATAGCCTACTGCTTTTTTCACCCTCTTTCTGAATACTAGATTTTAACTCCTATCTCTTAAAAGCGGTGGAATAGGTGGAATAATTAGTTTTAGAGGGGAAGACAAAAATCAAGAAATTATAGGGTAAACCTTTTCTGATTATGTAGTCAAAAACATAGAAGCCTACATTACAAATTGTTCGCCAGTCTAGGCTTTTTTAACCCTTACCTCAGGTTAAGTCTGGTCCAGCTCTCCGTTTAAAGGGTTAGATTCTATCTGCCTATTAGTATTCCACCTAACAGGTTTCAGCAGAGTGTCCCTCGACTCCAGCTTAATTAAGCTGGAGTCGAGGGACACTCGCCCAGGTTCTGACTGCCTTGCATCCGAACGTCTCACCCCTCTTATCTGATAAATGCTATCCCACTAAGCAGCCTTTCTCAGTAGTAGAATTGATTAATCATTCACGTTCGTTTTCGGCAGCTTCCCTCTAAGGACTGCATGCACTTGGTGCTATTCCTGGGTTCGTTTTAGAGGTTTGGAAAAAACTAACCCCATGGGGTAATGTTTAAACACTCTTGATTGGGACTAAGTAACCTTTAAGAACCATTAGATTGAATGCACACAATCAACTTAACTTTTTACCACTATGCAGAATCAGTGGTTTATAATAATTTCATTAGGCTTCTCTTTAAATGCAATTAAGCGTTTTATTAAGCAAATTTAGCAAGGGCACAGCATCAATTCATGGTTAAACAATTAAGTATACCTGATTATTAAAAATTAAACTAAAATAACTAAACTGAGCGTACCTGACAATCTTCGCTAATTATTAAATTTAGGAGAGAGAGCGGACAGCGTGGCCACTACTGTACCACCCAATCTTGACTTGCGTCTGGGAGAAGTTCTCAGTTGTCCAGTAGACTCGGTACGATGTCTTCTTTGAGGACAAAAAGATCTCTTCCTTCAGCAGGGGGAGTGGAGAAGTCCTGTAAGCCAATCGTGGTCTGGCAGTTATCTCTGGAATCGGCTGGAACGTTAGTGCTTACGCCCCAGCTCTCTTCCCCGTTGGATGGTGATGTTGGAGAACCCTCGTCCGCTCAGGCTGCAGTGGGTCACTGTGTCTCCCAGCCCCGGGGAGGGGAACAGCCCTGTGCTGTTGCCTCCTTTCGCCTCTCTGGATGCAGTCGGTTCTTCCCTCTGTTGGTCTCTTCTGGATAACTGCAGAACCTCTTAAGACTCTCCGTTTGGCAGAGTGTGATCCTCGCTTGTTGAACAAAGTCAGAAAAAGACTTTGCTTCCAACGATGTCCTCAGCGATATCTGGAGCCTAAGTCCCGCGTTGCCTTCCCGTCTTCTAGGGCAATAGATGATGGTGAAGATTCTTCAGAACTCCGGCCAAGTTCCCCTTTGCAGCTCTTCTTGCAGCTCCAGCGAACATCTCCCGTCTAACCCTTCTGTGCTGCCGCTTTTACACTCTCTCCTTCACACACACATCTGGCTAGGTACGCCCCTGACACCGTCTAACTTATGCAATCGACTTGTCATCACATACAGCAGTAATACAGAAGTCATGTTGTTACAGCAAATACACAGTGTCCACATTCTGTTTAACACACACATATTTCAGCCGGCCTTTTTGGGTTTTCCCAAACTTCCCTTTTTTTCTGAGGAGGTTGCTGTGTCACCGTGGCTGCCGAGTCATGGTGACTATTGTTTACTGCACTTCTGCTTTTTTAAGTCCTGCACACACACAGAGCCTAGACAAGGATTACTTTACACAGAAACACTCTTTAAATCATTCTTCTTGATCTAAACATAATAAATCATTTGAATCATTACTTTAATCAAATCAACACTCTAAAAATATATATATATATTTCAGCAAGCATCATGTGGTTAACCCTTTAAGCTTCAGTCAATTCCAGCCGTTTTCAGTACAAAAAATCGCTAATATTCTATTTTTAAATAAAAAAAATTACGAAAAATACGGGGAATATTGGACGCGCATCGGGAGGTGCATTTCCTTGAAAAGGACCGATTCGTGGATTTTATACCGACTTCAGGACATGTTTTGGACAAAATAGTTTACTGGCTTGTGTTGTCTGGATGTAAAAGGTTGGATTATGGCCGTTTTTTGTGGAATCTTTTTTTCTGTGTGTAATAATGAACCCGGAAATGTGAGTCGCGCTGTGTGCGTTGAAGCCGTGTATAGAGAACGGATGGATGAATATTTGTTTTTGTCGGACAAATGTGTTTTTCTCACCCGCTGTGGTAATCACATCTGAAAGTGGTTTATACCGGCGGATTCATGAGAATCTAAGCTTTCCATCGGCATATAGTGTTTGTATAATCGGGTTTGCAGCCGTCGGACATTCTTGAAATTCCTATGCAAATTAGTAAGTGTACCGCCGCCGGTACACCTACGACGCACTGAAGCGTAAAGGGTTAAAGTACAAGTGTAATGTTTAAATCCACATTTCAGAGCCACTGGATGATATGTAATGTTTTTTCCCCACCCTCGTTTAATTAGCCAAGATTAGCAAAGCTGGACCATGTCGGATCCTGAACGGCAACACAACGGTGCACCACATCCACATGTAAGTAGTTGGTTTTGCAAAAATATTTTGTCATGTAAGCTTGCATGAAAGTCTGTGTGTCTGTTTCATTGATTTGTATATTTCTATTCGCTTGCTAAGTGACGCTAGATTTGTTGGCTGCTAGCTCAATCAGTAGCTCTCACCGCAACAATTAATTCACAAACTTGACAAACATACAAACTGATGGAACAGATACACTCTCTAAGAATAATGCTTTTGTTTTTACGTGTAATATTCAGCTGTGATCTTCTCACAGCTCACTAAAATAGGATGTGTTGTTTGACGAAGTTACTCTGTGCAAGGCCCTCTGTCCCTTGTCCACATTGACACAAATCATAAACTCATAAGGTAAATAAGCTTGCTCAGACTATTTCACACAAAGTAAACAGTAAGAGGAATGTCATTAAAAATACTTCAGTGAAGTTTATCTTGTTTGTTACTTGGGAATACATTATGGAGCCCCTAATTTAAACATGTCCCCCAAACATCTTTTAATTGAATATTTGCATTCAAAAAAGGTTGTTGCAATTTAGAACAGTCTGCAATTAGCTGACACGACTCACACATGAGCAGCCTTATTGAAATAGTACTCCCCATCTTGAACAGGTACAACATTGTGGTCTTTGGTGGAGTGGATGGCTACTCAAGGAAGGTAATTTTTTACTCTTAAATTTATATGACTGTATGTATGATGTTTTGCAGCTATAAATCAGAGTAATTTGATCCTCATGTATATATCAGAAACTTGGACATGGCTGACTTAGCTTTATGAACAGCCGTTTAAAACTGTAGGTACTTTTATCATAATCTTCAACCAAAGGGTACAGATCATTGGTGATGGCTTTGGAATAATAAATACAGCCAAGTACACAGAGATCAGTATGCCAGCCTTTCAACTTGGTTTTGAGTATTTGTTTTAGCCAGTGGCTTTCAGTATGAAATTAATGATAATTATAACGTAATCAAACATTTAATATCTCATCTGGATACATTTTTACATACAAGTAATCTGAAGAGCAATATTGTCTTTTTGTAAGTCTTTTTGTATGATCATTGAGACGAGTGAAGCAGAGCTTGTCAAACTTTCACCCTACCATTTCTAGCAGAAAGCACACAAAACATTAATAAAAAAGTTATTTAAAGATGTAGTATATCTCAGATAGTAACTGTTGGCAGAACTACAGCCCCATTCACTTTGCAGAAGGTAAAATGAATATAAAGTTGGGTATTTGAGATCCTTTTTTTTTTTTTGCTTTATTACATTTTTGAATATTATTTAAACGTGCAATTGGTTCAATGAAAAATTTTGCTGCATTGGTTTCAGCTGTATGTGTCTAATAAACTCATTGTATGGAGTGTTTTTGTTTGTAGGGTATACCACATTGATGTTTTTTTTTTAAATAAAATAACACAACAAATGAGATACCAAATGCTACAAAGAACAATGTTATAATATGCTGTTAGCTAAACACAGATCTGTACATTATCCATGTGGTTTTACTGCAGGTCTTGTACTTGGATGCTGCAACAAATAACAATGCACAAGCTGCATTCTCATTCTTCATCACATCGGTCCAGCTTCATGGCTTACCGTCAAGGTATTCTGACCCGATTAAAATTCTCTAGTTATATGAAGTTTGATTAAATCTGTATAAGTTGCATTAACTATTACTGATACAACTTTATTTATTTTGGTTACAGGGTTAGGGCAGATCAGGGAGTAGAAAACCTGGATATTGCACATTTCATGTTTGCCACACGAGGAACAGGAAGATCGAGCTTCATCTCTGGAAAAAGTACCATGACATTCTTCACTCTCTGGAAGAGGATGGTCTACTTGACATATCTGATGCCACTCTTCTCTTTGGTGTGCACTACGTCTTTGTCCCTCGACTCTGGGCAGATCTTGATACCTTTATTGAAGGATGGAATAATCATTCTCTGCGGACAGAGGGAGGTCTCACCCCTGAACAGCTGTGGTGCATGGGACGTCTACAAGATCTGGATGAGGGGGAGAGACTCGAGGTTCAATGTAAAAACAAGTAGAACACGTATTTTAAGAAGTTGAGTTGTAAGACTGAGCAGTACGTATCTGCTACGCATTCTGAAAGATTAGACTATTACAGACTGTAGTTTACAAAGCCCACATATTTTCATAAAATGAAGAGTACTGTACTGTTTATAAGGCCTGAATCAGGAAATATGTCATGATTTGTGGGATGATCCTGATTTTTTTTCGTTTCTACTTCTAATGAAGTAATTTCTATGCTGATGAATAAAAATAAAGCATCAGTTTTTGTAATGTTGTGTTTATTATTTAAAAAAAAACACACACAAATACCAAAACTGTATTTCAACAAGTATCCATTCCTGACTGATATGTTTTGAATTCAAAGGACCTTCAGGACCCAGGCGTTGACTGGGAGAGTGCTGTGCTGCAGGAAGACTCTCATGGCACAGTTGTGGTTCCTGAATTTGAGTGCAGTGAAGAGGAAGTCAAACACTGTCTGAGCTAACAGGAACAATTGTTTTGCTTTTTTCATTAGTGATGAACATATTCTATCAGTTAATGTTTAGAAATAGCTTCTCATTTTTTGTTTCAGATTACCAGAGGGCTATTTCTGTCAAACTCTGTGGAAGCCACCACCATATCTAACTGCTTCACTCATAAGTCTTCTGAATTCAGTGTAAGTGTTGAAATGCTGCACTGGAAAAGTCATTGTACGAGTGCATGCACTCACAATTTGGTCAACCACTGGAGCACATGCTGAACTCCAAGAGAGTGGGGCTCCTCAACTGCAGCACTGTGATGTTTAAAATATAAGAAATAAAACATGTTACAAACAATTTGAACTTAAGGAATTTCAATTTAAATAATCATGTAGTAATCGTGTAATCATCTTATAGCCTGGTTATTATCATCCTGGAAGAGACAACCCTATCATGATAAGTGTGAGCACTCAGAACTACTTTGTTTTGATTTGCTGTGATGCTTGCTTCTGGTGTGTTGGATAGCTGTATATTATTGACATTTAATTTTTGGTTATATAGAAATAAATTGTTAATAAAGTAACCTTGTTCGGGGTGGGATTAAATAAGTTCTGTCTTCTTCCCACTCCCTTTCAAACATGTATGATTTGTAAATTTATGTGATGCCTTGTTTTAGCTGCGGTTTTATTTTGTATAAGCTGCATCGGCTGTCTGTTAATTAAGTTACTAGTTACTTGCCTGCAGTACTGTATAGCATAGTACCTGATATTTCAAGCTCCTGGCAAAAATCTTGCATGAAGTTTATAATCTTTCTCTCAGTTCTCTCCCGAGATGTCCCCTTTTCACTGAGCTGTGGTTGGCAGTTCCATCATTATGAAATCAGCATCTGGCTAAAAAGAATAAGTGAATATACAATTCGCATTGGAATCAGTCTTGTGGTAGAGTGCAAGACAATAGTACTATGAAAGAAAGAACACAAAAATCAAAAACTGGTTTAAAAATTAAAAATATTTAAATGACAGTTGTTTTTTCTTACCGAATGATGTTTTGTTTATTATCCAGCTTGATCTGGCTTGTGTATCCACAGTTTATAACTTCATCAGCCAGCAACATCAGAGACTGTGCATCAGCCACATATTCAACCTGAAAGTGTTCACTGTTAAGCGAAAAATGTAGAAAGCAAAAGTATGCATAGCTCAGAGTACTGCAGATTTACAAAACAGCCACTTTAATAAACACTATGTTTTGTCATTTCCATCACAATGAAACACAAACTATTTTTCTCACCTCTTCATCACTCTCATCAGAAAGTGATTTTCCTTTGCATATCTTAATGTGTATTGCAAGCATCTGCAGAGGCATCACTTCATTACACTGGTAACATGTCTTCTTTGGCATCTTTGAAAAGTGCTGCAAGTCAGGAGGCAGAGGAGAGGTGTCTAATGTCTCCTGTAGTGGCACTATGTAAATAGTGGCTTTACCCCCTCCTGACTGAGCTCTCAGAGTTTTTACAGAATAACTCTCTGCTTCTGGTGGAATTACAGTGAGCTTCTGTCGACCACTGCCACATTTATTGTAAGAAACACAAACATATTCTAATTAAAAATACACCTATTTATCGTCAATGAGCCATCTCTAATGCTTACAACTAAATGCCTGTGCAGCAATAGCCCTTATGTACAACTAAAATAAATTACAACTACAGGAGTGGGATGTGATACAAAAATACACAATCCTGGCCTTACAAACCTGTTGCCTTATGCAAGAGCCATCCCCCATAAAGATCTTCCATTTTTGGGAATGTTTCAGCCAGGACCTTTGAAATCTGACAACAAAGAAAAGAAAGAGAGAAATAAAACACTACAATATAGACGTTAACATGTAATTTGGGTTAAAAGTGTTGCCCAATGACCCCCTTAAACACAGAAAGTCAAAACTATGAACTGACTACTGTATCTCTGCATGGTCACTGTCGTCAGGCAGCAACACCGTTTGTCTTCCCATGCCAGCTTGAAGGAGTTCAAGCTCCTCAACTGGCAAAGGTGTGTAGGGTGTGTTTTTTGGAAGCAGATAAAAAATGAGAGTAATGGTCTTGCTGGTTGTTCTAGGAGGCTGCTTGGTGGAAGTTAAACACCTCTTTTTACCTCAACTAAAGTTTGATCTGAAGTATCCTGGAAAAGATCTGTACAGGACATATATATGTATGCATTTATAACTAATATAAATAGTCAAATAATAGATAATTAGATTTTTTTAGACTCTCTCAGTTCTGATTATATATGAATTTAAATGTCTCTGTTAAACACATCCACAAACCAAATGAGAACATCAAATTCACAATATTACGAATAAAAACATATGATTGAGTAAACATGCACAAACCTTGCCATCTCTTGCTGTACAGTTACATTTCTAGGCTCTGGTTGTCTGGTCTCTGTAGGGCTTGGTGAACTAGTTGTGGCCATTGTGTGAACCAACAAAGTAATTAGATTTCTGGCTGCTAACTCAACCGCACTTTGACCCTAAATCAATACCAAATATAAAGTTAATATGTTCTGTCAAAACACAAGTATTTAACACTTTGAAATCAAACACTCATGTCCAACAAAGTTTTCATTAGCTATTAGGTTAGCTTAAGCTCTACGGCTTTGACTCCTGCTAGTAAATCAGCTTTAATCTGAAAGGTTGGTTAATAGAAAGTTTAATCAAAAGCACAGCTAATAAAAAATTAAAAAACCCAAAAATCTTAACTAACCTGACATGGTGGCGGAGTATTTGGGTTGTCATTATTTGGATCTGTCATGCTGTTTAGCTAGCACATCTGCTAAATCCCTCGTTTTATTGCGGAAGCAGGACTGACTTTCTGCAAAACCGTACCAAAACATTACACCTGTATTTAACACACTAAACAAAATAGTGCTTTATTTAATGTAATTCAATAATAAAACAATACTCACCGAAAATCTGTCATAGTCCAGCGTATATCGCAAAACTCCAGCTGATTTAGCGATCGCGTTTAACAGCGCTTCCGAGAGGCGGCGGAAACAGGGACCCGATTGGATAGAATCAGAAGTCTGTGATTGGCTGGAATTGTGGCACATTTGTAACGCCGTGCAGAGTTGAGCGAGCGTGAAGGCAGATTTGAGTGTGTGCAGAGAGCAGATGTTGAGCGAGAGTGAGAGAGACGTAGCGAGAACGTAGAGCAGAGATCCACAGGAGAGCAGAGTGAAAAACCGAGTGAAAAGCATTAAGATTGTGTGTGTATGTGGATAGTTGCAAATATAAAAATATATTTTTTGAGTGCAGAATAGATTTTTGTTTGCTCAGATTAAGTTTTTCTTTGCTCAAATTTTTTTTCTGTGCTCAAAATTTCACACTGTGCGCTCAGGATTGTGACACAAATATAACGCCATAGCTAAGCGGATGGCCGTGAGCGCCGCCGCATTCCCCCCTCTACTGTCGCCCCTCCGGGAGCCTGTCTCCCCCTTCCCTCTCCGGTTGTGAGTTTCTGGCCAGTGTTGGCATTATAGTAACTTGGTATTCCTTCTGTGAATAAAATCTGTTTAATTTCGACCTGCATTAAGCCTGCTCTGCGTAGCTCTCACTCTCGGTTAAGTTCCACCGTACCGTAACATGATCATCAGCTGTGTCTCAGCAACCCGGTCTCACGGGGATTCGTGAAACTGTCACGTAAGTTTTAGTTTCGGTTTCGTGCGCACCAACACGATTTCGTCATGTTTTTCGTGCCGCTCACCACGAAATGTTTTTCGCTGTGGTAATCACATCTGAAAGTGGTTTATACCGGCGGATTCATGACGATCTAAGCTGTCCATCGGCGTATACTGCTTGTGTGATCGCGTTTGCGGCCGCTGGCCGCCGGACATTCTTGAAATTCCTATGCAAATTGGTAAGTGTACCACCGGCTTATGGTTAGGTTATGGTTAGGTTATGGTTAGGGTTATGGTTAGGGTTATGTTTAGGGACGATGTCATGCAAAATATAGCGTTGGATTCGCCACGGTTTTACATTAAAAATATAATATACACATTCTTTTGAAATACGTTCTGAGTGGCACGAAAAGTCCGCCGTTTAAAATACATTGGTGCGCATTTCGTGGTGAGCGGCACGAAAAACATGACGAAATCGTGTTGGTGCGCACGAAGCCGAAACAAAAATTTACGTGACAGTTTCACGAATCCTCGTGAGATCGGGCTGGTCTCAGTCTGTCTCCTTCTCTGCCTCCTCTTTCCTCAGTGTTGGTTGAGGAACGTACAACAGCTAAACAGCTCATTCTACACATTAGACAGGAACAGACTGACAGAGCCACGGAAGAAATTAAAGTTAGACTTTCCACCACTATGATTTATGATGTAGCTGAGTCTGCTTGCTTATTTGTCTGGCGCCGCCGAGTCACGTGACGGTCAACATCCAATCACAAGAGGAGGATTAGCAGCTGCTCCTTAGAAAGAGGACCTCTAACAGGCAGATCGCCTGTTCATTGAAGCCGCATCAGTTCAAACATACTCCACGGAAACTGAAACTAAAGTATGATATCGCAGCACTGGTATCATTGGATATAAATACCCACGCTGGGATCGATATTATCAATATTTTGGATCGATCCGCCCATCTCTACTTTTTACAAGAAAAATAGTGCGCCACTGTGGCTCATACGGTTCAGAATGACTGCGCCATCCAGCAAAACGATGCGCCAATGGCGCTGTGGCGATAGGCTAGCGCAAACCAAGATTGCTAATGTTAATTAGCGTGACCTAACTAGCTAACGAGTTAGCTTTGCTACCTTTTACTTTGAGAAGTCACGTTGAAATATATAATGTCCTTTATGCTATTTCACATTATTAATATTATTTGGTTTGCTTTCTTTATGCTTTTTACTGCCTTGCCTTTTTGCACTGCAATTTTATATTGGTTTTAATTTTTTTGTATGCTTTTATGCTTATGTGTCTGACATTCTATTGCTTTTTTATTGTTGTTGTTGCTTTCTTCTGTGTACTGTAGCACTTTGAGATTTCTTGGAAATGTAAAGTGCAGTACAAATTAAAATTATCATTATTATTATTATTATTATTAAAGTTAAAGTGTTCTAATCACAGTAGAAATTTCAAGTTGAATTTCATGTCGCAGTTATACATCACCTGTGAATCTCTAATATAAGACATAAAGTTAAGCGTAAAGTGGTCAAATAATTCATTAGATGATTCCTTTAGGCCAGGGGTGTCAAACTCAGTTCCTGGAGGGCCACTATCCTGCATGTTTTAGATGTTTCCCTCTTCCAACACACCTGATTCAAATGATCAGCTTATCATCAAGCTCAGCAGAAGCCTGATAACGAGCCTGATCATTTGAATCAGCTGTGTTGGAAGAGGGAAACATCTAAAACATGCAGGATAGTGGCCCTCCAGGAACGGATCTTGACACCCCTGCTTTAGGCTAATGAAAAAAGAAGCATGTTACTAAGCCTAGAAAATATAAGATACAGTATTAGTAAGTTTATGTTATCCGTCATTCATTTGAAATTATAGGTTATGATGGATGATGGACAGTATGCAATGCACCTTACATTTATAGAATTTTATTTCTTTTCCAATCCCAGGAGTCGTCCAAATGGCTCCCACTGCCAAACTCAGTTTCCAGAAGCAAAAACAAGAGCTGGAGCTGGCCAAACAAAAAATAGCATCTCAGGAAGACAAGATCATCGAACTGACCAGGGAGAGAGAATTCTTACGAGAGCAACTGTCAAAGTGTAAGTTTATAATTACTGTTATTCATTAATTAACATGTGCATAATTATCTCTCTTTTTCCTCTCTCTCTGTCTCTCTCAAACTTTTTTGGCTCAGGGCTTTTTTTTGTAATCTGAGGCACTAAAGGCCTAAATTATTTTTATAGCTTGCACTCCGAACACCTATTTAAGGCATATATCACTATTAGTGTAATAAAAAAAGTTTTTGTTATTGATTATTAAAAAATGATGACAACATCTGAATTAATTTGTGTTTTATTGGGAAGTAATATAAGTAATATATAACAAAAGTAATGGCATGGTCTATGATTTATCACGACAGTAAGGTAGTTTGTACAGTGGCCAATTCCCGCCACCACTGCAAATTAAAGAAAGAATGCAAATAGAAAAAATTGCTGCAAACAAAAAATGAAATACAGGAAAGCCTGGCTTTAGACTTGGTAAGCCAGTAATCTTGCTTTGTAGTATACCCCTCAGTTCAACTAAATTGTTTCATTCTCCTCTCCTTCTAACACCGGTGCATCGTCAAAAACAGTCCCTGGTAACTCACTTGCTTTGTGGCCTTTTATTTTCATTGTTTCCTTTTTTGTTTTTTGTTTTTTAAATTTGCATCATTTCTTTAATTTGCAGCGATGGCGGGTCTTGGCTATGGAGTAATAGGAGTGCCAAATCAAAATATAAATAAATAAATAAATAAATAAATGTGGAAATATAAAGAGAAATAAATAAATAAATAAATGTGGAAATATAAAGAGAAATAAATAAATAAATGTGGAAATATAAAGAGAAATAAATTAATAAATAAATAAATGTGGAAATATAAAGAGAAATAAATAAATAAATAAATAAAAGGAAAATTTTGTCTTTGCTTTTACCTTTTCTGTTTTTTCCTTTTATTTATTTATTTATTTATTTCTCTTTATATTTCCACATTTATTTATTTAATTATTTATTTCTCTTTATATTTCCACATTTATTTATTTATCTAATTATTTATTTATTTCCCTTTATATTTCCTCAGTCCACCAAGAAAAGGAAAAATGCAAATCAGTTTGCTCTGGGCGGGGATTCTGAACACAGGAGTCCTGCCTGACACCAGCTCCCAGCACGGCTGAAGTGAAGCCATGTCACCGTTGAGCTTCGGCTTATTCTGCCACTGATAAGAAAATAAACATTAATTTACCGAATTAGCAGCGTCCTTTCAGTGTCTGACGGCAGAATCAGCCGAAGCTCCACGGTGACACGGCTTCACTTCACCCGTGGTCGGAGCTGGCATCAGGACAGAAGCCTGTGTGCGGGTACGACTCCCCACCCTGAAAAGGAAGCCCCGCCCAGAGCAAACTGATTTGCATTTTTCTATTTCATGGTGTCAGGCCATTATAAATAACCACCAAGAAATTAAAATGCGAATCAGTTTGCTTTCACTTGGTGGACTGAGCTGTCAATCAAATGGCTCTAGGCGGGGCTCCCTCGTCGTTCCTGATCACAGGCATATGAACAGTAGATACGACACGCCTCTCTGAGCGGCGTCCCGACGGAGACGCTAAGCTAGCGGGGGCAAAGTTTCAGTGTTTTCCATTGATGTGTACGGCACGAAAATTAAAACAAGAAGAATGCCGGCTCATTGTGCGGCATACAGTTCCACACTACATCGGACGATCAAGACAAGGAAACTTGGAATAACTTTCCACAGGTAAGAATAGTTTTGGGCTCGTTTTTTATTATTAAATCTTGTTGAGGGTCTATGAGATCTAACTAGTTAGCCATTAGCAAAACATTAACACGAGCTAACAGCTGGACAACCAAATACCAGACGATTAATAGTAGCTGTAGTATAGCTGTACAAGCAGTAATACGAAAAGTACAAGCAGCAGCAGTAGTATAAGTAGCTGTTAGAGTCGTAGACGTAGTATCAGCATGTGTAATAGTATTACAAGTTGTAGTAGCAGTGACAGTATCAGCAGCAGTAGTTGGTGTATTACCACAAGTAGTAGCATTACTATTAATACCACCAATACTACCACTAGTATTCTCTTGTGAGATCTGATAAGGTAAAGTGAAATATTGCATTAACAACAATACTCCCTCCTGCATTGAAACAACAAAAGTACCAAAGAACAGAACTTTTGAAAAATAGTGTTCCTTTTTTTCTTTTTGCCTGTTTATATATTAACTTCCTCAAGGGTGGGGAAAATGTTGCTGTGGCCCATTACATGGTGAGCCAGAGAGGAACAGGCCGACATTCCCACATCACTGGACGCAGTGTACATAATCAAAGGTGATACATGGTTATGTAACTAATTACGATCATGAGTATCAGATATATTTTTAAAATACTGGAAAGGAAATTCCTGTTATATACATGCAGTTGTAAAATTTAGAGTAATTATGTATTATTTTTGTTTGTTTTTTTTCATCTACAGAATTGAAAGATTATGGCGAGATGTGTATGGAAATGTCCTTGACTTGTTCCACACACTATTTCTCAGTTTGGAAGTGGAAGGGTTTCTAAACCCTGAAAATGAACTGGAGTTATTCGCTCTCCACTGGACCTACGTCCCACAGCTGCAGCAGCATCTTCAGGCATTCAAGGAAGCCTGGACTCACCATAGTTTGAGGACAGAGAGAGGGCAATCCCCCATGCAACTGTGGCTTAGTCAGCCACGTGAGGGAAATGCTGCTGATCCAGTTGAGGTATGAATCCCCTCCTGTACCTTTACCTTCCTGTCTTCCTTTATATTTGTTTATGTTAACTTTATTATTTCTACTTTGGTATTGGATGGTTCACTTGACAGAGAAAAAAATCTAATGTGTGTAATCTCACTTTATGATTCAGAGTCCAGATTTATTTTGATTTCTTAAAAAAATTGAAATTACCAAAGCATATTTAACAAACACAGTGTAGATGTATGCTGTCTAACACTGCTAGGAGAACCTGGACATTTCAAAAATACTATACTTGGTTTAGTAGCACAATAATATCTATTCTTTATAGAGCTGTGACAGGTCCTGTAGTTTCTGTACTTGGTATTTTTAAATTTTAACATATAAACATATGCATAGATATTTCAATGGTGTAAAATAGTATCTATAATATCCATACAATTTTATAGTTCATGAATTTACTCCTTGCACATCTTGTTGTCCAACCCACATTTGAAATCAAGTTTTGCCATACCATGGAGTCCCTAATCTACTTTACTTTTTTTTTTTATTACTTGAGGAGTGTGCATTTCTTAATATAAGAGCTTGCTTCCAAATTATGCTTTCCTTTCAGGTTGCTGCTGATTATGGAACAGACTGGACAGGACCTCACACCCCATACCCAGAAGGCGTCACTGTACCTGATGCACAACTACCCCGGCAGCTTACACAGGCTGAAGTTACATCATTGCCTGATCCGGCCGTCCCTTTTTCTGCTGCATTACGGGCATACATGGATACAGTGTATATTCTTAAGGACATTTTTCAACAAACCTAGACATATCACAACTCACCTTAACAGAATCAGAATGAAACGAACAAGACTCAAAAGAATGCTGCAAATTTTTGGTGCATAATTTTATGACCAGTTGTGAATTTCAAATAAATGCCTTTGAAAACTACAATGTACAAAGACACAGCAAAGGGATATAAAACTGCTTTTATTGCATGCTGAATAGTTTGACAGCTTTTAAAAGCATTAAAACAATGTGCCAATAAAAACGTTTAATAGAACTGACAATTATTTTCTTTAACTTCCAAACATTTATATTACAACTGTTCTCCAAAGACAGTCTTCCACAAGTGTGGAAACATTTTGTTGTCGCAGAAATGCACAAACCTGAACCATCGTTTTTGAATCTTTCACATAAAAATAAGCTATTTCATTAATTCACTCTCTCAACTCTCACCTTTAAACTGTCTTCTTACAACTCACAGGCCGCCACATTTCTGTTACATGTTAAATGTCACACACAACAATTTGAGCCTGACAGCAGCAAAAACAAGAACTGTTGTGAACCTTCTTTTGAAGCATGTACACACGTGGACAAAATTGTTGGTACCCCTCAGTTAAAGAAGGAAAAACCCACAATTCTCACTGAAATCACTTGAAACTCACAAAAGTAACAATAAATAAAAATTTATTGAAAATTAAATAATCAAAATCAGCCATCACTTTTGAATTGTTGATTAACATAATTATTTTAAAAAACAAACTAATGAAATAGGGCTGGACAAAAATGATGGTACCCATAACTTAATATTTTGTTGCACAACCTTTTGAGGCAATCACTGCAATTAAACGATTTCTGTATTTGTCAATGAGCGTTCTGCAGCTGTCAACAGGTATTTTGGCCCACTCCTCATGAGCAAACAGCACCAGTTGTCTCAGGTTTGATGGGTGTCTTCTCCAAATGGCATGTTTCAGCTCCTTCCACATATGTTCAATGGGATTCAGATCTGGGCTCATAGAAGGCCACTTTAGAATAGTCCAACGCTTTTCTCTCAGCCATTCTTGGGTGTTTTTGGCTGTGTGTTTTGGATCGTTGTCCTGTTGGAAGACCCATGACCTGCGACTGAGACCAAGCTTTCTGACACGAGGCAGCACATTTCTCTCCAGAATGCCTTGATAGTCTTCAGATTTCATCGTACCTTGCACACTTTCAAGACACCCTGTGCCAGATGCAGCAAAGCAGCCCCAAAACATTACTGAGCCTCCTCCATGTTTCACCGTAGGGACAGTGTTCTTTTCTTCGTATGCTTGGTTTTTGAGTCTATGAACATAGAGTTGATGTGCCTTACCAAAAAGCTCCAGTTTGGTCTCATCTGTCCAAAGGACATTCTCCCAGAAGCTTTGTGGCTTGTCAACATGCATTTTTGCAAATTCCAGTCTTGCTTTTTTATGAGTTTTTTTCAGCAGTGGTGTCCTCCTTGGTCGTCTCCCATGAAGTCCACTTTGGCTCAAACAACGACGAATGGTGCGATCTGACACTGATGTACCTTGGCCTTGGAGTTCACCTTTAATTTCTTTGGAGGTTGCTCTGGGCTCTTTGGATACAATTCCAACGATCCGTCTCTTCAATTTGTCATCAATTTTCCTCTTGCGGCCACGTCCAGGGAGGTTGGCTACTGTCCCGTGGGTCTTGAACTTCTGAATAATATGAGCCACTGTTGTCACAGGAACTTCAAGCTGTTTAGAGATGGTCTTATAGCCTTTACCTTTAAGATGTTTGTCTATAATTTTTTTTCGGATGTCCTGGGACAATTCTCTCCTTCGCTTTCTGTTGTCCATGTTCAGTGTAGTACACACCTTTTCACCAAACAGCAGGGTGACTACTTGTCTCCCTTGAAATAGGCAGACTGACTGATTATGAGTTTGGAAACACCTGTGATGTCAATTAAATGACACACCTGAGTTAATCATGTCACTCTGGTCAAATAGTTTTCAATCTTTTATAGAGGTACCATCATTTTTGTCCAGGCCTGTTTCATTAGTTTGTTTTTTTAAATAATTATGTTAATCAACAATTCAAAAGTAATGGCTGTTTTTGATTATTTAATTTTCAATCAATTTTTATTTATTGTTACTTTTGTGAGTTTCAAGTTATTTCAGTGAGAATTGTGGGTTTTTCCTTCTTTAACTGAGGGGTACCAACAATTTTGTCCACGTGTGTATTAGCCTCACAAGCTTACATCACATCAGAGCGATTGTCAAAACAACTACACATATCTGTTTTAACATTTTATGTGTTTTGGTAGCATTATTTTGACTCTCACACAACATACGAGATGGTAAGCCATACTGAGCAACAGCTGACCTGAACAGTGGTGGATTTGTTGTTTGTAGCTGCTGCTATGTAAACTATGAGCCTGCGAAATCCATCCACTCCTGCATGGATCACAATTCGCCATATATAAAAGTCACACTGAAAATATGAATAGAAATTTATAATTATAGGTAGTTACAGCAATGCTACAGTAATAAGGAACAAGGACAAATTATCTCAATAAATGCAACGTAAAGACAACCACAATTACAATAAACAACAGAATTATTATTAATAATAATTATTATTTATTTATCTCTCTCTCTAGGCTGTTATATACTTGCAGCAAAGCCCTATCTCCTTAGAGCTGCTTCTCACTTCTTCCTCAACCCAGTCTTTGGGGAACCTACATGGAGTAAAGAAAAAGTAGACAGAGAAGTAAATAAGTATGTACACAACAACATATTTATAAAGAAATCATGCTAATAAATTAAGTACAAAGAACTGAATTAGCCAATATACTGTAGACCAAAGCTATTTAATTTGATAAGTATAACATTGTTTGGTAACATTTCAATTATTTGAAAGCAGTCCTAAAGAATTGCCTGTAATCCCAAACATAAAATGGGTTTGGAGGAAAAACATAGATGCTAATCTGGATATATATGAGTTAGGCTTTATAACTACAATTGGTAGTATTGGTGGTATTAATAGTAATGCCACTGACTGGTGGTAATACAGCAACTACTGCTGCTGATACTGTCACTGCTACTACAACTTGTAATATTATTACACATGCTGATACTACGTCTACGACTCTAACAGCTACTTATACTACTACTGCTGCTTGTACTTTTCGTATTACTGCTTGTACAGCTATACTACAGCTACTATTAATCGTCTGGTATTTGGTTGTCCAGCTGTTAGCTCGTGTTAATGTTTTGCTAATGGCTAACTAGTTAGATCTCATAGACCCTCAACAAGATTTAATAATAAAAAACGAGCCCAAAACTATTCTTACCTGTGGAAAGTTATTCCAAGTTTCCTTGTCTTGATCGTCCGATGTAGTGTGGAACTGTATGCCGCACAATGAGCCGGCATTCTTCTTGTTTTAATTTTCGTGCCGTACACATCAATGGAAAACACTGAAACTTTGCCCCCACCCGCTTAGCGTCTCCGTCGGGACGCCGCTCAGAGAGGCGTGTCGTATCTACTCTCATATGCCTGTGATCAGGAACGACGAGGAAGCCCCGCCTAGAGCCATTTGATTGACAGCTCAGTCCACCAAGTGAAAGCAAACTGATTTGCATTTTATTTCTTGGTGGTTATTTCATAATTATGGAGTAATAGGAGTGCCAAATCAAAATATAAATAAATAAATAATTAAATAAATAAATGTGGAAATATAAAGAGAAATAAATAATTAAATAAATAAATGTGGAAATATAAAGAGAAATAAATAATTAAATAAATAAATAAATGTGGAAATATAAAGAGAAATAAATTAATAAATAAATAAATGTGGAAATATAAAGAGAAATAAATAAATAAATAAATAAAAAGGAAAATTTTGTCTTTGCTTTTACCTTTTCTGTTTTTTTTCTTTTATTTATTTATTTATTTATTTCTCTTTATATTTCCACATTTATTTATTTAATTATTTATTTCTCTTTATATTTCCACATTTATTTATTTATTTAATTATTTATTTATTTCCCTTTATATTTCCTCAGTCCACCAAGAAAAGGAAAAATGCAAATCAGTTTGCTCTGGGCGGGGATTCTGAACACAGGAGTCCTGCCTGACACCAGCTCCCAGCACGGCTGAAGTGAAGCCATGTCACCGTTGAGCTTCGGCTTATTCTGCCACTGATAAGAAAATAAACATTAATTTTCCGAATTAGCAGCGTCCTTTCAGTGTCTGATGGCAGAATCAGCCGAAGCTCCACGGTGACACGGCTTCACTTCAGCCGTGGTCGGAGCTGGCGTCAGGAAAGAAGCCTGTGTGCGGGTACGACTCCCCACCCTGAAAGGAAGCCCCGCCCAGAGCAAACTGATTTGCATTTTTCTATTTCATGGTGTCAGGCCATTATAAAATAACCACCAAGAAATTAAAACGCAAATCAGTTTGCTTTCACTTGGTGGACTGAGCTGTCAATCAAATGGCTCTAGGCGGGGCTTCCTCGTCGTTCCTGATCACAGGCATATGAAGAGTAGATACGACACGCCCCTCTGAGCGGCGTCCCGACGGAGACGCTAAGCGGGTGGGGGCAAAGTTTCAGTGTTTTCCATTGATGTGTACGGCACGAAAATTAAAACAAGAAGAATGCCGGCTCATTGTGCGGCATACAGTTCCACACTACATCGGACGATCAAGACAAGGAAACTTGGAATAACTTTCCACAGGTAAGAATAGTTTTGGGCTCGTTTTTTATTATTAAATCTTGTTGAGGGTCTATGAGAGCTAACTAGTTAGCCATTAGCAAAACACTAACACGCGCTAACAGCTGGACAACCAAATACCAGACGATTAATAGTAGCTGTAGTATAGCTGTACAAGCAGTAATACGAAAAGTACAAGCAGCAGTAGTAGTATAAGTAGCTGTTAGAGTCGTAGACGTAGTATCAGCATGTGTAATAGTATTACAAGTTGTAGTAGCAGTGACAGTATCAGCAGCAGTAGTTGGTGTATTACCACTAGTAGTGGCATTACTATTAATACCACCAATACTACCAATTGTAGTTATAAAGCCTAACTCATATATATCTAGATTACCATCCATGTTCTTCCTCCAAACCCATTTTATGATTGGGATTACAGCCAATTCTTTAGGACTGCTTTCAAATAATTGAAATGTTACCAAACAATGCTATACTTATCAAATTAAATAGCTTTGGTCTACAGTATATTGGCTAATTCAGTTCTTTGTACTTAATTTATTAGCATGATTTCTTTATAAATATGTTGTTGTGTACATACTTATTTACTTCTCTGTCTACTTTTTCTTTACTCCATGTAGGTTTCCCAAAGACTATGGGCTGAGGAAGAAGTGGAAGCAGTCCTGAGGAGAGAGGGGTTTGCTGCAAGTATATAACAGCCTAGAGAGAGAGATAAATAAATAATAATTATTATTAATAATAATTCTGTTGTTTATTGTAATTGTGGTTGTCTTTACGTTGCATTTATTGAGATAATTTGTCCTTGTTCCTTATTACTGTAGCATTGCTGTAACTACCTATAATTATAAATTTCTATTCATATTTTCACTGTGACTTTTATAGACGGCGAATCGTGATCCATGCAGGAGTGGATGGATTTAGCAGGCTCATAGTTTACATAGGAGCAGCTACAAACAACAAATCCACCACTGTTCAGGTCAGCTGTTGCTCAGTATGGCTTACCATCTCGTATGTTGTGTGAGAGTCCAAATAATGCTACCAAAACACATAAAATGTTAAAACAGATATGTGTAGTTGTTTTGACAATCGCTCTGATGTGATGTAAGCTTGTGAGGCTAATACATGCTTCAAAAGAAGGTTCACAACAGTTCTTGTTTTTGCTGCTGTCAGGCTCAAATTGTTGTGTGTGACATTTAACATGTAACAGAAATGTGGCGGCCTGTGAGTTGTAAGAAGACAGTTTAAAGGTGAGAGTTGAGAGAGTGAATTAATGAAATAGCTTATTTTTATGTGAAAGATTCAAAAACGATGGTTCAGGTTTGTGCATTTCTGCGACAACAAAATGTTTCCACACTTGTGGAAGACTGTCTTTGGAGAACAGTTGTAATATAAATGTTTGGAAGTTAAAGAAAATAATTGTCAGTTCTATTAAACGTTTTTATTGGCACATTGTTTTAATGCTTTTAAAAGCTGTCAAACTATTCAGCATGCAATAAAAGCAGTTTTATATCCCTTTGCTGTGTCTTTGTACATTGTAGTTTTCAAAGGCATTTATTTGAAATTCACAACTGGTCATAAAATTATGCACCAAAAATTTGCAGCATTCTTTTGAGTCTTGTTCGTTTCATTCTGATTCTGTTAAGGTGAGTTGTGATATGTCTAGGTTTGTTGAAAAATGTCCTTAAGAATATACACTGTATCCATGTATGCCCGTAGTGCAGCAGAAAAAGGGACGGCCGGATCAGGCAATGATGTAACTTCAGCCTGTGTAAGCTGCCGGGGTAGTTGTGCATCAGGTACAGTGACGCCTTCTGGGTATGGGGTGTGAGGTCCTGTCCAGTCTGTTCCATAATCAGCAGCAACCTGAAAGGAAAGCATAATTTGGAAGCAAGCTCTTATATTAAGAAATGCACACTCCTCAAAAAATAAAAAAAGTAAAGTAGATTAGGGACTCCATGGTATGGCAAAACTTGATTTCAAATGTGGGTTGGACAACAAGATGTGCAAGGAGTAAATTCATGAACTATAAAATTGCATAGATATTATAGATATTATTTTACACCATTGAAATATCTATGCATATGTTTATATGTTAAAATTTAAAAATACAAAGTACAGAAACTACAGGACCTGTCACAGCTCTATAAAGAATAGATATTATTGTGCAACTAAACCAAGTATAGTATTTTTGAAATGTCCAGGTTCTCCTAGCAGTGTTAGACAGCATACATCTACACTGTGTTTGTTAAATATGCTTTGGTAATTTCAATTTGTTAAGAAATCAAATCTGGACTCTGTATCAGAAAGTGAGATCACACACATTAGATTTTTTTCTCTGTCAAGTGAACCATCCAGTACCAAAGTAGAAATAATAAAGTTAACATAAACAAATATAAAGGAAGACAGGAAGGTAAAGGTACAAGAGGGGATTCATACCTCAACTGGATCAGCAGCATTTCCCTCACGTGGCTGACTAAGCCACAGTTGCATGGGGGATTGCCCTCTCTCTGTCCTCAAACTATGGTGAGTCCAGGCTTCCTTGAATGCCTGAAGATGCTGCTGCAGCTGTGGGACGTAGGTCCAGTGGAGAGCGAATAACTCCAGTTCATTTTCAGGGTTTAGAAACCCTTCCACTTCCAAATTGAGAAATAGTGTGTGGAACAAGTCAAGGACATTTCCATACACATCTCGCCATAATCTTTTAATTCTGTAGATGAAAAAAATAATAATAATAATAATACATAATTACTCTAAATTTTACAACTGCATGTATATAACAGGAATTTCCTTTCCAGTATTTTAAAAATATATCTGATACTCATGATCGTAATTAGTTACATAACCATGTATCACCTTTGATTATGTACACTGCGTCCAGTGATGTGGGAATGTCGGCCTGTTCCTCTCTGGCTCACCATGTAATGGGCCACAGCAACATTTTCCCCACCCTTGAGGAAGTTAATGTACAAACAGACAAAAAGAAAAAAAGGAACACTATTTTTCAAAAGTTCTGTTCTTTGGTACTTTTGTTGTTTCAATGCAGGAGGGAGTATTGTTGTTAATGGAATATTTCACTTTACCTTATCAGATCTCACAAGAGAATACTAGTGGTAGTATTGGTGGTATTAATAGTAATGCTACTACTCGTGGTAATACACCAACTACTGCTGCTGATACTGTCACTGCTACTACAACTTGTAATATTATTACACATGCTGATACTACGTCTACGACTCTAACAGCTACTTATACTACTGCTGCTGCTTGTACTTTTCGTATTACTGCTTGTACAGCTATACTACAGCTACTATTAATCGTCTGGTATTTGGTTGTCCAGCTGTTAGCTCGTGTTAATGTTTTGCTAATGGCTAACTAGTTAGCGCTCATAGACCCTCAAAAGATTTAATAATAAAAAACGAGCCCAAAACTATTCTTACCTGTGGAAAGTTATTCCAAGTTTCCTTGTCTTGATCGTCCGATGTAGTGTGGAACTGTATGCCGCACAATGAGCCGGCATTCTTCTTGTTTTAATTTTCGTGCCGTACACATCAATGGAAAACACTGAAACTTTGCCCCCGCTAGCTTAGCGTCTCCGTGGGGACGCCGCTCAGAGGGGCGTGTCGTATCTACTGTTCATATGCCTGTGATCAGGAACGACGAGGGAGCCCCGCCTAGAGCCATTTGATTGACAGCTCAGTCCACCAAGTGAAAGCAAACTGATTTGCATTTTATTTCTTGGTGGTTATTTCATAATGGCCTGACACCATGAAATAGAAAAATGCAAATCAGTTTGCTCTGGGCGGGGCTTCCTTTCAGGGTGGGGAGTCGTACCCGCACACAGGCTTCTTTCCTGACGCCAGCTCCGACCACGGCTGAAGTGAAGCCGTGTCACCGTGGAGCTTCGGCTGATTCTGCCATCGGACACTGAAAGGACGCTGCTAATTCGGAAAATTAATGTTTATTTTCTTATCAGTGGCAGAATAAGCCGAAGCTCAACGGTGACATGGCTTCACTTCAGCTGTGCTGGGAGCTGGTGTCAGGCAGGACTCCTGTGTTCAGAATCCCCGCCCAGAGCAAACTGATTTGCATTTTTCCTTTTCTTGGTGGACTGAGGAAATATAAAGGGAAATAAATAAATAATTAAATAAATAAATAAATGTGGAAATATAAAGAGAAATAAATAATTAAATAAATAAATGTGGAAATATAAAGAGAAATAAATAAATAAAAGGAAAAAACAGAAAAGGTAAAAGCAAAGACAAAATTTTCCTTTTTATTTATTTATTTATTTATTTCTCTTTATATTTCCACATTTATGTATTTATTAATTTATTTCTCTTTATATTTCCATATTTATTTATTTATTTAATTATTTATTTCTCTTTATATTTCCACATTCATTTATTTAATTATTTATTTCTCTTTATATTTCCACATTTATTTATTTAATTATTTATTTATTTATATTTTGATTTGGCACTCCTATTACTCCATACATAATGGCCTGACACCATGAAATAGAAAAATGCAAATCAGTTTGCTCTGGGCGGGGCTTCCTTTTCAGGGTGGGGAGTCGTACCCGCACACAGGCTTCTTTCCTGACGCCAGCTCCGACCACGGGTGAAGTGAAGCCGTGTCACCGTGGAGCTTCGGCTGATTCTGCCATCAGACACTGAAAGGACGCTGCTAATTCGGTAAATTAATGTTTATTTTCTTATCAGTGGCAGAATAAGCCGAAGCTCAACGGTGACATGGCTTCACTTCAGCCGTGCTGGGAGCTGGTGTCAGGCAGGACTCCTGTGTTCAGAATCCCCGCCCAGAGCAAACTGATTTGCATTTCTCCTTTTCTTGGTGGACTGAGGAAATATAAAGAGAAATAAATAAATAAATAAATAAATAAATGTGGAAATATAAAGAGAAATAAATAAATAAATAAAAGGAAAAACAGAAAAGGTAAAAGCAAAGACAAAATTTTCCTTTTTATTTATTTATTTATTTATTTCTCTTTATATTTCCACATTTATTTATTTATTTATTTATTTCTCTTTATATTCCCACATTTATTTTTTTATTTATTTATATTTAGATTTGGCACTCCTATTACTCCATTCTCGGTCACTGTAAGTTTGTGATTGGATGCAACGTGGGGAAGGGAGCACTCATTTCATCAGCTTTTGTTCTTCTGTTTTGACTTCCATCTGTTGTGTCATGCTTTCTTTGATCAATAGGTGATTTATCCAAAGCTCCCCTTGAATACGATTGTTACGTCTCTGATTGTAATGTGTCACAATGTCTCCTCAATTTTCTGTTTTACTGCACATGACTACTGTTTTATCAAGCAGATTAATCAGATTGGTCGAATATTGGACACTTTATTTTTAATTAGAAATTATTTTAGAAATCATTACCAATCTAAATGTATTTGCCCTGTAAACCAACATTCGTATTATGGTTGTAGCCTACACACATTTCTTAATTTACCTAATTAACTTTTCCACCTGAAACTCAATTTGCTTGGTTTGGCAACAGAAACACAAAGACGTGTCCCTAACAGTACCCCTCACAGTCTATGTGAACATATGTAGCATACATTTAACATGTAAACTGTGTGATAGCAGTGCTTAATTATGTTGTATTTGTACAGCATCACAAGCCTCCAGGATCATAAATGATGGGCCTTCTCCTGACCCGTCTGTCATGCCAGCTTCTTCTTTTGACTCATCTACATCAGCTGCAGAGAGTTGCTCTTCCACTGACGACTACTCCTCAGATTCCTCAAGTTCTACCATATCTTCAGACAATGTCAAGAAGAAGAGGAAAAGGAGAAGGTCAAAAAATACAAAGAAGAAAGGGAAGAAACGAATAAGGGAGAAAGAAAGCAAGAGAAACACACGAAAGTGTTTTGCAAGAGGTAATGGTTACTTGTATGTACCCAAGAAATTCATGCCAATGGCTATAATTTTAGTGTCCTAAATTAAGCTCATGCGAATACATGAATGAATTATTACTCAGTACAAAGTAATTGTATTGCATGTGACATGCACAAGGTTTGAACATTTGTTTGGTTTGATTGCAAGTGTAGGCAGACATCCAGATTCAAGAGGCCCCAACATTCCTCAGGAACATCATCTCACAGGAAAAACAAAACTCTCTCCTCTCAGAAAGCTTAAACAAACAGTCTAAGAGCCCAAAGTGGATTTTTATGGCTTCAGAAACATCTGCACCTTCCACCAAAAGCCTCGTAAAATTCATTTACGGGGACCTGTGACCTGGCCAGAAAACCCCTTTTTGCAGACTCTCACATGTATTGTTGTATTTGTATGTTTTCCTGTATTCCTACCTTCACAGAAGACACTGAGACCCCTTGCAGGGAACTGAAGGGGACACAAATGTCTCACACCTTCCTAAATTTGCATTTAAAGGACTGTTTATTCCCTTTTGGTTCCTATCCTTTAATTAACTGAACTCATCTTCACAGATGCCATGCAGTCTCCCTCCCTCTCGATCAGATACCGAGAGTCATAAATACCTAAGGACCTTTCCGTCACCCCGGGAGGGCTGCAGAAAGACACTCAGTCTGTTTGCTGCCCATAAGGACACTCTTTCTAAAAATCATGCTTCTGAAATTTATCTTGAGATTTTGAAGTTATCAAAGTTGAAATAATAATTTGTTATACATGTTGGTCCAACTCTGACGTCTCTAGCATATTCCTGTCCTGAGATATTAATTCTTAAAGTTTATTGTCTTCCTGACCCATTTCTTCCACAGCTCAACATTGCCCCCTATTGACATCGGAATACCATGACATTATCAAGGAATTCACTGAAATTAATCAGAAAATTGTGTTTTATACAGGTCGAAAAGAGTTGGAAATTGTTTATTTACTACCTTATGTACACCATGTTGTCATATGTACACTGTGACCCACATAATCACTAGATAGAGTACACAAACCTATAATTAAACAAATAACTCACATATTTTTGGTAGCTAGCATGTTTTATCGTGTTATACACTTTGATTGTGCTAAAAGTAGTGTCCTGGATTATGACAGAGTAAACAGATCACTTTTTGCGCGTTTTAATATTTTTAATTCCCTATCTGATCAGCTCTTATCTCCTATCCGGAGCCCCCAGGGAGGAGGATCCCCCAGGGTCTCAAACTCGCGCTTAAACTTCTAGTTCCCCGCCTCCTTTAGCCAAAAAAACTATAAGAAGCTTCACGCTTCTTTGTTCTCTCTCTCTTACCCTCTTACGACTCTTACGCTCTTACTTCTTTTAACTCGCTACAAGAACTACGTTAAGCGAATCTTTTTCTTTAGGCGCGCCCTTCTTTTTCTTCCTCTCCAAAACTTTACTCATCACGGTTATAGAGTCTGGCCCTCTGTTAACCACAACTTCTTATTCAATTTTTCTTGTTGTTCTGAATAGATATTTTTGCTCATCTCCAACAACTAGATCTACAATTTTGTTTTATCTGCGATTTATTTTTGATAGGAACCAATTCGATTTTGTTCCGTCGTTTTTATGCTTCCCGCTGAAGAGTTCCAGTCTGTGTGGCCTCAGCTGCACTGACCGGCAGAAATAGAACGTGAACCTTCAGCCTTCCAGACAATTATTTTTGACAAAGTCAACCCAGAAGAACGCAGGCTGTTCCAGCCCTCGCCACTGTCAGCTGACCACCAGACAAACCGGGTCAAGCCAGACCCCCTTGGACACTCGAGGTTTGAAGCAGGCAGGACGACGAAGCGTTGCCATAGCAGCCAAACAGCGCGGTGGCCTGCCCTCCTCTCGGAACCAATGAGCGCCGCGCCACAGCAACCACATCCCAGTCTCTGAGCTTCGAGTGATCCCTCTTCTCCAACGCAAAGTAAGACCAGCTGACGTGTGATCTAAGCTAATGGTTGATGTCAAAAATAATAGCTTGATTTAATATTAATCACTCCGTTTAATCACTTACCTGTCGTTCATATTCCAAATTATTAAACTCCTCGATATTTTTTTACGCGGTCTGATTACTCAGTGCCATAATCTCAGATTAGAGATGCAAATATAAATAACCTACACTCACACACACGCACCTACACCCACACACACACACACACACACACACACACACACACCTACACCCACAGCATTTATTCATTCCATATTTGTCACTGTATTAATCCCTGTGTTTATCATTATATTGGTTAATAAATATCTTTCATTTAGACCAAAATTACAGTCTCTTTTGCGTTTATATGTGTTGACTGGGGTCAATGTTTTTCGAGGATTCTCGACATTCAGATATTAGACTGACTAACTAATCAAAATTTTCAATCAATTAATAATATTTTTATTAAGATTAATTAATAATTTCCCGGCAAATTAAACGCCGGGTGGTGCCCCGATTAATAACTACAATCAACGAGTGCATACTTAATTAATTAACGTTTAATAAGGCAATATCGCTACACAAGCATCATCTTATATATATATCTTATATATATACTTACATTGTCAAGACCCACACACACAAGCATACAACATACAAGCAAACATAGACATTAAAACAAAGACTTGTGTCTCCAAGTAGTGCTTGTTTGTTTGGTTTCAATCTGTCACAAATTAATACATCTTGACCGTATTCTTGTGGTTAAAAGCACAGTTTTCCGCCAAGACACTGTCAAGTAAAGCGGTTCAAAGTCATTCTTCCTTAATGTGTTTCTCACTTTTAGACATAAATTAATATATGTTCTAAATTGAACTAAAGCTTTATTTTTCTTAGCAGATGCTTATACATATTTATTTGTTAAAAATGTCAAAATACAAAATATTCTCACAATTGACTCTGTATATCTGAATTAGTTTTAGGAAGTCTTTGTACTATTGTACTGATTATTGTACTGTATTCAGTACAGTACGTTTTCTGTGGCCCACTGTTTTTGCAATTTTATCCTATCTGGGACACATTGCTGTCCTAAAATGGGTAAGGGTTGCTGAATACGGATAGTGTTTGAAAGGGAGCAAGTTTTAATGTAATGGAACTGTGCATAGTACCGTTGATTTCACAGGCTAATGCTAACTTTACGCCTTTTTAATTATCTTAGCACGTGGTCCAGGGGAGGTCATAGAGCGCTATGCTAACGTCCTGAGGATCTACAAAAGGAAGAAGTCAATTATGGCTGCATGCAGAAAGGTCGAAGTAGACCGCAACACAATTACATTAAATGCACCTATTGCCGAGCTTGCCATCGCCGCCCCAGAGAGGTATGCTGAACTAAAGGAGCAGCAGACTACAAAGTACAAACTTGGCGATTTTGCAGGTGAATGTCGGGATGCCATTCGTAACAGAACACTGAAGAGGTCCAGGGAACTGCTGGCTCTTGGCCAATGCAGTTTTGAGTGACTGGATGTTCTTTTGAGTTAGAGGTTTGCAATATTGTTTTTATTATTATTATTATTTTGTTATTTATCTTGAGGTCCTTGTCTCTGTTTTCGTTTTACCAGAAACCTGGGTTTTGAAATTGTGGACAAGTGTTTCATACTTCATGATGTGAGTTCACATATTTTATAGCAAATTCAGCAAAAGCAATGTTGCAGTGCAGACAGTGTTTATCATGCAAAACTTGAATTTGAGTTATATTTTGTTCTGTATTTTTGTATATGTAAAATCACCTTGACTCTTCGGTTTATCTGGTCTGTTTTGCTAACCACCTGCCTTACTCTATGGGAAATCCCATTCTGAAATTCCATGACTTCAGCGAGCATTTGGGATTTTACAGGTGGTACAAGTAAACAGAGGAAAGTTGATAAGTTAACGAAGTGTAATAGCGTGGTTCTACAGTTCGCTGTCCACTCAAGTTTTTTTATATTTACCTACAAAATATCTGAAAACCCAAATCTTTTCGAAGTAACAGGATTTCAGAAAATATTCTTCACTATTCTCTTTGATGCTTTTCTAAGTTGAATTAAATCTTGTGAAGTAAACATGTTTTATAATGTTATCTATTCATTGTGATGAGTTTGTTAATCCTAATAAGAGTTTATTAACCCTAACAAAGCACTGTTCCCACTTTAGATCCAGTAGCTGCAGAGCAGCATTGTTAACACCCTTTAAGCTTCAGTGTACCGCCGGCGGTACACCTACTAATTTGCATAGGAATTTCAGGAATGTCCGACGGGTGCAAACGCGATTATACAAACACTATACGCCGATGGAAAGCTTAGATTCTCATGAATCCGCCGGTATAAACCACTTTCAGATGCGATTACCACAGCGGGTGAGAAAAACACATTTGTCCGACAAAAACAAATATTCATCCATCCGTTCTCTATACACGGCTTCAAAGCACACAGCGCGACTCACATTTCCGGGTTTATTATTACACACAAAAAAAAGATTCCACAAAAAACGGCCATAATCCAACCTTTTACATCAGATGACACAAGCCAGTAAACTATTTTGTCCAAAACATGTCCTGAAGTCGGTATAAAATCCCCGAATCGGTCGTTTTCAAGGAAATGCACCTCCCGATGCGCGTCCAATATTCCCCGTATTTTTCGTAATTTTTTTTATTTAAAAATAGAATATTAGCGATTTTTTGTCCTGAAAACGGCTGGAATTGACTGAAGCTTAAAGGGTTAAATATCAACAAGTGCATAATACAAGAGTTTATTAGTCTTTATAAGGCATTACTATCATTACCCAAGTATGCCAATAAACATCTCATTAATGTTGATAAGTAACTCAATCCTTGAATAAATTCTTTTCTAGAGGTTTATTAAAGGCGTATTAAAATATAATCACCACTTATATAGTGTTAATAAATACATTAATGAATATTCTTTATCAGCACTTGTATAGTCTTTTAGTGTTAATAAGCATTTAATAAGGCCTTACTAAAAACATCATTAACGTATAATTAGTGCTTATTACAACTGGCTTCAGTATCTTATTAACATTAATAAATATGTTAAGGAAGTGTTTTTTACACTTACATAGCCTTATTAACATTAATGAGCTCTTAGTAAGTGTTATAAAGTCCTTATTAAGCACTTATTAACTTTTAATTACTTTTAATTACTACTTATTAATTTAGTTTAATAAGTAGTAATTAGTTATTATTAGTTTATTACAAGCACCTTCATATAAAGTTTTACCAATGTTTATAATGTTTAACAATTAAAACATTATAAAACAAACAGCCCTTGGTGCAGCCTCTGGCTCTGCAGACACATACTATTGTATTGTCCTGCAGGTGAGATTCCATCTTGGTCCTGTAGCTGGGCTTGTCCGCCGCCTTCTTTTTATCTCCTTCTGCACCCTCCTCAGCTCCTCTTTTTGCCCACATCCAAAAACCATCCTCTTCTCCTTCAGCAGGGCCTTCAGTTCCGGGGTCACCCAGGGTTTGTTGTTAGAGAAACACTGTACTTTCCTGGTCGGTACGATGTTCTCTGCACAGAAGTTAATGTAGTCCGTGATAGTGTCTGTCAGTGCATCGATGCCTTCCCCACGTGGACCACACAGCACATCCCAGTCTGTGGTCTTGAAGTGACCACGTGTTCCGGTCTGCTCTGATGAGATGGAATCCGTCCAGAGTTAAAAGGGAGTCCGGAGTGAGGTCGTTCAGCCATGACTCTGTGAACATCATGAGGCTGCTCTCCCGATTCTCCCATTACAGCCTGGTCAGCTCTTCCATCATTTTCGGAAGAGACCTCACATTTCCCATTATTACAGATGGAACTGACGGCTTGAAGTCCGTGAAGGAAGAAGCACTTCTGCTTCTGTTGCATCAATTTTGGCCCGTTTTTTTATTTCGAGGAATGCAATGCTAAAATGCAGGATTACTCAGTGCCACAATTTAAAATTTCCCTCTGTCTTGTCAATCCTTTTTACTGTCTCAAAAGTCAAATGATCGCTAAGTTTTCTTATAGGATGTATCCATGAAATTCCATGAAATTTACAGAAAACCTTGAAATGCAGACTGTTAGAATTTGCACTGCTGCTTCAGGAAACCGTTGAGACTAAACGCACAGTATTCGGTGGTAGCAGCAGAGAATATGGAAATGCACACATACGTATGCTCTTCTACAGAAACAAACCGAGCACATTATGTGTATGTCAGCATGCTTTCCATGCAAACAAGATATTCACTGTCTTGGCCAGTAGCCTTGCCTCGCATCCAACAACATGACAGTTTAATTTTCTTCAGTTGGCCTTTTTTATACAGTATGTTCACTGATAAGCTCAAGTAGAATCCATACATTTTCACCTGCTTCTCTCCCCATCCTTTACTTTGTCTCCTTTACCTAAGCTCACAGAACACCAATAAAAACCCTGACAGATACATACAAATACACACCATTTTCTTCTACACTCATGGTGAGAAAAATAAATCATTGCCACACTTTAAAAGCATTTGTAGTCAAGTGTTGAAAAAAAAGTCAGTGTGCGTACTTGTAAGTCGATGTCCACCTTGACAACATGGCATACTAGTTATTATAGTTGTCATGTTTCTGTTCTCTGTTTAATAAAACAAGGAATAATGAAACCTAATAAATGGTACAAGCAGATTGTGGGATTCTTGTATTATCTTGTTTAGTTTATTAGTTAATTTCTTCTTTATTATCATGTTTCTGATGCTTTAAATTGCTCACCGTAATAGAAAAGCACTGGATGAAGTGTTGTGTGAGAAACAACAAAACAGCTGTTGAGGACTCACAACCCACACCGCAAAGAGGAATCATCTTAGCGGCTACAGGGGAGCGGAGGACGAAAGGCATGACGAAAATACTTCCACTTCCACTGGACGGAGCAACAGGGAGTAGCACAGTAAATTCCCCAGTGTTAAATATGCAGTGTCAAAGTACATTGACTCTATCAGTTATTTCAACAACAGCTGGAGTACAACGCCTCCCAGTGTTGGTGTTAATTCCCAGCATTAAATTAGGCAGTGTTAGAAGCACTCTGAAGAGCTCCGCCCATGTCCTCCTCATTTTCAAACTGGTCGGAATGTTGAGTACCCCATTTTCTCAAAGTGGAAAGAGTGCTCAGCTTCTCCTCATTACTTACTAAACTAATTATTTGGAATTTCAACTGAAACACCTTGTCAGAATTACTTTATATAGTTGTTTACTGAACATTTCAGTTATTTTCTGGCGGTTTTGTATCTGAAAATACCAAATTCTAAAAGAGCTAATGTGACTGAGTGAATGCTAGCGTAATTGTGCCATTGTCAGTAAACTTTTTAACTAACTAGATAGCGTCGGACTAGACACGAAATAAGGTCAATATGGTTTATATAAGCCCTAAGAGTGATTGAGTTGTGTACCATACATAGTGTTCATAGTTTGAGAGGGGAGAAATTAGCTAACATTAGCTTGATTAGTTAGCCACCTCGGGTTACATTGCGCACGTGGGCCACGCAACAAGTACAAACGGTAAGCGAACCAGAGTGTAGTATTGTTTATGTTAATGAGTTATCGCAAGAACGCAGACAGAGAGAACAGAACAGAAAGCATGAAGCATGAACATCTACAAAATAAAAGAGAACATTAAATGGAACTAAAAGACTGTTTTATTTGGCACAACACGACATTTTGGCGACGAGGAGACAATTTGCCAAGAACCCAGAGGCAAGAAAAGACGATTTGGATTCAAGTCAACGCCAAGAAGAATGTAAGACGAAAGTTACATGTGGTAGCCATGTCAAACGAAAATGTAGCTGCTCATGCTGCGCAAGAAGCCAGATACGCCCAGCTAGCTCCACCGGGTCTGCTGAGCCTAGCAGCATCTGATTTATTCAAGGAATATAACCTGTGGAAGGACTCTTATGGCTTTTTCGAAGTTGCCAGTGGGACAATAAATGCACCAGATTTGGTGAGGAGAGCTACACTGCTACATTGCATTGGCGCACCAACACAGAGGATTTTTGCTAATCTGCCGGGAGATAAAACGACACATGCACAGACTGTTGCCGCTTTGGACGCATATTTTACACCACGAAGAAACGTAGTGTTGGAAAGACACAAGTTTAGGCAAAGAGCCCAAGGCCCTGATGAGTCGGTCGATGCTTTCGTGAATGCATTAAGAGAACTGGCCAAATCATGTGACTTTGGTGCCCTGGAGAATGATATGCTACGTGATCAGATTGTGGAAAAATGTGCAATGAAGAAGCTTCGTGACAAGTTATTGCAGGAAGATGGATTGAGTTTGGAAAAAGCAATGTCTACTGCACGAGCTTTTGAAGCAGCACAAACGGAATCAAAACTTTTCACGGAGAGTCACAGAGCCGGAGAGAACCGGGTTCATTTCACTGGAAGAGGTGTACATAATGATCGCGGAAAGAAGCCTGGAACAACGCGAGGAGAGAGAGGCAGCCAAGAGCAAGCCAACAGCGACACCCAGTGTTACAGATGTGGAATGGACACTCACACAGCAGATGAATGTGGAGCCAAGACAGCAAAATGCATGTTTTGTCAGAAAATCGGACATTATTAACTTAAAATACTTAGGCATAAAAATTTCACCTAAATTATCTGAATTAACTCATTTAAATTTTGCCCCACTACTGGATAACATCACCAATGACCTACAGCGCTGGAACAATCTCCCTATATCTCTTCTGGGACGAATAGCTACTATCAAAATGAAAATCCTACCAAAAATAAATTACTTCTTTGGAATGATTCCATTCAAACCAACGTCCAACTGGTTCCAGTCGCTGGACTCGGCTATCACAAAATTCTACTGGAATAATAAAAAAGCAAAAATCAGTCTATCTACTCTTCAGAAAAGTAAATCCGAAGGAGGTTTAGAAGCACCAAATTTTATGCATTATTATTTAGCTAACCAGCTACAATATCTTATTCTATGGACACAACCTAATGGAGATGCCAACTGTTGGTTAGAATTAGAACAGAAGGATTGCAATAGCATCAGACTTTCAGACATACTCTTTATTACAACATCCATCAAACGACATAACTGTTTTAAAAACCCAATGATTTCCTCCACCTTGACCGCTTGGTGGAAGGCATTAGAAATTACAAACTCCAAATTGGAGCCCTGTAAGTTTTCTCCCATTTGGCACAACCCTGATTTTCAGGTTAACAATCAGCCGCTCCATTTAGCTGTTTGGGAGCAGAATGGAATCACACATCTCCACCACCTCTTTTCAGATAATACGTTCATGTCATATACAAACTTGTTTCAAAAATACAAAATAAAAAATGGGAACTTTTTACATTATCTACAAGTTAAAACTATTATTAAGAAAAGAATCCCAACACTTCAAAGCACGCTCCGGCCGCCTGCATTAGCTGAAGCAATCATAAAGCTTTCTCCGACAACAACTAAAACCCTCTCTAAAATATATAAGTTACTCTTAAGCACTGATACAATACATTTACCCATCTCTAAATGGGAGTCAGACTTATCTATATCTCCGGAACCAGACTTCTGGACTCAAATTTGCGATAATGCATTTAAAATGACAAAACACACAAACTGTCAGGGCTCCCTCCTCACCCCCATCCTTCCCACCTGACATCCCCAAATACCCCTTTTCCCATCTGCTTCTCTCCCCCTCTCCTGTTTTCTCTGCCCTGCTTGTCCCTCATCCACTCCTCTGCCCTGCCTGTCTCATCTGTTCCTCTGCCCTGCCTGGCCTGCCTATCTTTCATCTGCTCCTCTGTCCTGTCTTTCCCCTACAGCTCGGTGCCTGAGTGGAGTCTAGCTTCTCCAGCTGACTCCACTCAGGCAATCAACTATCTCCACGTCTCCCGGGCAGCTGACAACCATCTCACTAACGACTCACCACTGCAATAAAGACCGGCTCAACCTTCCACTTAGTGATGGGAGATCGAGGCTTTGATGAAGCTTCAACACTTTATCCAATACCTGCTTCATTACTCGAGGCTTCACTGACACTCAGTGCTCGAGTAGGACATCTAGTGGTCAATAAAATGAAGTGCAATTGATTCATGTTTCTGATTGGTTCATGGATTGTTTTGGATTTGATTCGCCATGCACATTCCTGTTTCACTACATTAGATGATTGTATCTGTTCTAGTGGCTACAATAATAATAATATTACCAGCAATAATAATGACAATAACTACTGAAGAGCCTGTTTCTTATCTGCCATGTCTGTCTGTAACCCTATATACTCTTCACTGATATTCTGTGTTATGAAACATTTAAACGGTGCTGCTACATTCATGAGATGTGCTCTATAAGTACAGACTGATGCAATTTTCACATGAGGCTGGTGCAAATACAGATTATATTATGGATTTTGGCAAAGTATGTCTTGGGTTAATTGGTAAAGAGGGTGTGCTTGTGTAACTGGATATGATTTTTTTTAACAATGTATTAACAGTTTTTGTATGCAGGTACATATATGCATTGCAGTATACCTTACAAGACTTACTCAGTTATGCAAATATTTTTAACCATAATGTGGTACTTGCACGTTAAACAGATCCTCATAAAATAAGGAAATGAAGAGAAAAAGATGGGGGGGGAAATGAAATAAACATGTTCTCATACATGCAAATGCATAAATACAGTAGTTTATACAGAACAGCAGGTAATCCTGTCATTCCTCTCATTCTGGCAGTTCCACGAGGTTTACATCACAACTGTTCATTCCACCTCATCACTTTCATCTGTTAAATTCATGGATTTCAAAAAAGCAATAAAGGGTCCCCACGCTTTCTCAAACAAATCCTGTCTCCCTTTTCGTACATGTGTCACTCTTTCTAGAGGAAAGGTTATTAACATCTGCCTCACCCAGTCTACTAATCTTGGTATGCAAGTTTTTTCCAAAAAAATGTTGTAATGTAATGTTTTTGAATGCAGGAGGCTTGAATCTATTATTATACGCTCACTCTTGGTGTACTTATGTCACCTTGGATAAAGTCCCAAAATAAAGTGAGCAGGGTTCATTGTAATATTTTTAGAAATAATATTCTCTATTGTTTGTTAAGTCTTCCCCCAGAATTTTTTTAACCTTTGGGCAATCCCACATACAATGGTATAAAGTTCCGTTTGCCTCATTACATTTAACACATAAATCTGGGATGTTGCTGTTAATTTAATTTAAGTGGTGTAGTATATGTTCTCAACAACCATTTGTATTATAGCAATTTAAATCAGGTATTGATTGATTGAGTGTGGGCTTTGGTGCAAATCAGTTCCCAGTCCTCTGATGTTATGGCCACCTTTAGATCTTCTTTCCACTCTTTTCGTTTTTTTAACAGTCGTAGTTACCTTGATATCAGGCAGCAAATGGAAATTATGCCATACACAGGACCTTTTCCTGATTGGCTCCTGCTGCAGATCTATCTATCTATCTATCTATCTATCTATACACTACTAACTGTCAAAGCAACGAACGGCAGCAACAAAACCAACCTACTCTGCGGAAAGTCAGTCAAATAAACGACACTCTGGGATCTCCTATCCCGGAACACACTCAATCCCGCCGAGTGATTCACAAAACAAACCGAACCAATCAGGTGATTCGAAGCAGTTGAGCGCTTCAAACGTCACTGACGTGATTCAAACGTCACGAGTCACATGACCAAATCAAGCGTCGGCACAGTGGCTCGATAGGATTGCTTCATGAGCTACCGCGCATGTGTTGAAGCCTCGGGTATCAGAGGACCATCACTACTTCCACTCCCTGCCAGAGTATTGAACAAAGAACCATGCAGTTCGGTTTGCGCTCTAGCCTTCAGCATTTTCTGTTTTAAGTTCTGCTGTGTTTCTTGACTTGTTTTCTCCTGCTTTTGTTCAGTTCGGCTGCCCGGGAACCCCCACTCCTGCCTGGAACCCCCACTCCTGCCTGGAACCCCCACTCCTGCCTGAACCCCCACTCCTGCCTGGAACCCCCACTCCTGCCTGGAACCCCCACTCCTGCCTGGAACCCCCACTCCTGCCTGGACCCCCACTCCTGCCCGGAACTCCCCGCTCCTACACCCTGGTTTTCCCCCCCACCTAGCCACCATTCTCACCCCCAAATAATAAACCCCTTGCATTCAGCCAGCCCTGGTAGTGTGGTTTTCTGCTCAGGTCCACCAGCTCAGACCCGTGACAGAATACTCTGGCCACAAACGGACCCAGACAGCCCACTACCGGGGTTGGACCCATCCTCTCCCCTTCACAGCCCTCGCCGTCCCTGTAGTTGGAATCCCTTTGCTCTGCTCCTCGTCTGGTCACCGTCAGTCCTTTCCCAGCCACCATGTCAATGCATGATTCCTCCTCTCCCTTCTGGGGAACCCGTTGGGCAGTAAAACTGCCGTCCAAGAGGCACCATGGTTCCCTGGGTTCTGCCTCAGCGAGACCGCACTCCGGCCCTCCGTCTCCAGTCCACACGGGAGCCATCTTTCTGACCTCTGCTCCCCAGAACCGGACCCCGACCTCTGCTCCCCAGAACCGGACCCCGACCTCTGCTCCCCAGAACCGGACCCCGACCCAGTCCTCGGTACCCCCGAGCCAGGTGCCGACCCAGGATGTAGGTGCGTCCTATGTTTTCTTCTTTTCATGCAAAGAGAACAGTGTTTTCTTTTATGCCTTAAGCGACCTCTGGTGGGAGTGGAAGGAGTCTGGCAAGGAGAGCACGATAGTCCTGGCGCGCAGGTTAGCAGCCCAGAGGCCTGAGCTAACCTGCCGCCTACCCAAAGAGATTCTGGACTTCCTGGACAGCTCCATCACACTTCCCCATGGCAGCCACCCGCCTCCTGTTCCCGCGGTGGTCGACGCACCGCCTCCTGTTCCCGCGGTGGTCGACGCACCGCCTCCTGTTCCCGCGGTGGTCGACGCACCGCCTCCGGCCCCCAGGACTTCGGCTGCCGTCGAAAGGCTTAAGGCCTCCCCTCCAGACCCGCCCCTGGACCCTGCTCCGCCCCGCAGGGGCTCCAGTCCCGGGCTCCTGCTCCGCCCCCGGAGGGGCTCCAGTCCCGGGCTCCTGCTCCGCCCCCGGAGGGGCTCCAGTCCCGGGCTCCCGGCTCCGCCCCCGGAGGGGCTCCCGGCTCCGCCCCCGGAGGGGCTCCCGGCTCCGCCCCCAGTTCCCGCGGAGGTCGACGACGCTCCGCCCCCAGTTCCCGCGGAGGTCGACGACGCTCCGCCCCCAGTTCCCGCGGAGGTCGACGACGCCCCGCCCCCAGTTCCCGAGGAGGCCGTCGACGCCCCGCCTCCGCTCCCTGAGGAGGCCGTCGACGCCCCGCCTCCGCTCCTTGGAACCTCGGCAACCTTAAAAGGGATTAAGGTCTTCCCCGAGTCCAGGAAGAGGCTTTGCGCCTCCCATCCTGCGCCGCCCCCGGAGGGGCCCCTGGATCCTGCGCCGCCCCCGGAGGGGCCCCTGGAACCTGCGCCGCCCCCGGAGGGGCCCCTGGATCCTGCGCCGCCCCCGGAGCCGTCCGCCGGAGCGGCCCCTCTGCCCTGTCCGGCCCCCGGGCCGTCCGCCGGAGCGGCCCCTCTGCCCTGTCCGGCCCCCGGAGCCGTCCGCCGGAGCGGCCCCTCTGCCCTGTCCGGCCCCCGGAGCCGTCCGCCGGAGCGGTCCCTCTGCCCTGTCCGGCCCCCGGGCCGTCCGCCGGAGCGGCCCCGCCAGTCTGCCCGGTCCCCGGGCCGTCCGCCGGAGCGGCCCCTCCTGTCTGTCCGGCCTCGGAGCCGTCCGCCGGAGCGGCCCCGCCTGTCTGTCCGGCCCCCGGGCCGTCCGCCGGAGCGGCCCCGCATGTCTGTCCGGCCCCCAGGCCGTCCTCAGAGGAGGTCCCTCCGGCGAGTCCAGCTTCGGCCGGTCCCGCCTCCAGGCCTCCCTCTGAAGCGTGCCCTCCGCCCTGTCCTATCTCAACCCGTCCCGCCTTCTGGCCGTCCCCCAGAACGGACCCTCCGGCTTGTCCTGCCTCGACCAGTCCGGTCCACGAAGCGGACCCTTAGGCCGGTCCGGCCTCGACCTGTCCCACCTTCGGGCCGTCCCCCGGAACGGACCCTCTGGCCCGTCCGGCCTCGGCCTCTACCGCCTCCGGGCCGCCCACCGGAACGGACTCTCCGTCCTGTCCATCCCCAGCCAGTCCGGCCCACGGTCCGTCCTCCGGAGCGGACCCTCCGGCCCACTCATCCCCAGCCAGTCCGGCCCACGGTCCGTCCTCCGGAACGGACCCTCCGCCCTATCCATCCTCGGCCAGTTGAGCCTTCGGGCCGACCCCCAGAGCTACTGCCCTGCTAGTTCTGTCCGGCCCTTCCCTTTACTCAGTCCAGTCCGGCCCTTCCCTTTACTCAGTCCAGTCCGGCCCTTCCCTGTTCTCAGTTCACTCAGTCCAGTCCCCGTCCTGCCCTGTTCTCAGTTCACTCAGTCCAGTCCCCGTCCTGCCCTGTTCTCAGTTCACTCAGTCCAGTCCCCGTCCTGCCCTGTTCTCAGTTCACTCAGTCCAGTCCGGTCCTGCCCTCAGCTCCGCTCAGTTCAGTCCTGCCCCAGTCAAGTTTCCCCTGTGGGCCCTTCAAGTTTCCCCTGTGGGCCCTTCAAGTTTCCCCTGTGGGCCCTTCAAGTTTTCCCTGTGGGGCTCCTGGCTGCCCGTGGTAGCCGTGGGTTCTCGCCCCGGCTGGCTCCGTAGGGCGCCAGGAGGCGCCCATTGAGGGGGGGTGCTGTCAGGGCTCCCTCCTCACCCCCATCCTTCCCACCTGACATCCCCAAATACCCCTTTTCCCATCTGCTTCTCTCCCCCTCTCCTGTTTTCTCTGCCCTGCCTGTCCCTCATCCACTCCTCTGCCCTGCCTGTCCCTCATCCACTCCTCTGCCCTGCCTGTCTCATCTGTTCCTCTGCCCTGCCTGGCCTGCCTATCTTTCATCTGCTCCTCTGTCCTGTCTTTCCCCTACAGCTCGGTGCCTGAGTGGAGTCTAGCTTCTCCAGCTGACTCCACTCAGGCAATCAACTATCTCCACGTCTCCCGGGCAGCTGACAACCATCTCACTAACGATTCACCACTGCAATAAAGACCGGCTCAACCTTCCACTCCCTGCCAGAGTATTGAACAAAGAACCATGCAGTTCGGTTTGCGCTCTAGCCTTCAGCATTTTCTGTTTTAAGTTCTGCTGTGTTTCTTGACTTGTTTTCTCCTGCTTTTGTTCAGTTCGGCTGCCCGGGAACCCCCACTCCTGCCTGGAACCCCCCACTCCTGCCTGGAACCCCCACTCCTGCCTGGACCCCCACTCCTGCCCGGAACTCCCCGCTCCTACACCCTGGTTTTCCCCCCCACCTAGCCACCATTCTCACCCCCAAATAATAAACCCCTTGCATTCAGCCAGCCCTGGTAGTGTGGTTTTCTGCTCAGGTCCACCAGCTCAGACCCGTGACACAAACTTACAACTCATCCAATACAATGTGGGGGGGGCGGCATGGTGTGTGTGTGGGGGGGTAGGTGGGTGGGTGGCGGTGGGGGGGTTGTCGTCTGGGGGGCGGGGGGTCGGGTTGTGGGGGAGGATGGGGGGGGGGGTCGTGGGGGAAGTGGGGCTGTGGGCTGGTGGGGCGCCGTGGGGGTCTGCTATGGCCCGTTCTGCTGCGCAGGCCTTGGGGCTCTGGCTGTGTCGGCGGGGGTCGCTCCGGGCCCCTGGGCTGGGTCTCCGCTTGGTGGCTCCTGCGGGGGGGATGTGTGGACCTCCTTGGGCTGGAGGAGACAGCTCCCTCCTTTTGGTGGAGGTTTTCATGCATGCCAGACTCACCACACCGGCACCTACCAAAACTCAATAGAGTTTGTTCCTCCGGTCGCTGAGTCAGTGGAGGTTGCTGGGTTAGTGTCTGTGGATCTCACTCTGCTTTATCTATCCTTCTTGTGGCCTCCTGACATCTTCATGATTGATCCAGTTGGGATTTTGTCGTATTAGGTGTTTGTGAAGGGTTTTAGATTTGTAAATGGTTTTAAGGTGTGAATTAAAGAGCACAAACAAATAAAATGCACCTTTTCTCTTAGAACACTGTCTATGACTCACCTTTCTGTCTGTCCTGTGTTTGTTTTATGTTTCACTTGGGTGTGCACAGCCCTTAATGGCATAATGCAGGAAACAGCTTGAAATAAACATGATAGGTTAATTTGCCATGAGGGCAGGTGATGGTCACAGTCACAAAGAAGAAAAAAATTGCACATGAAGCTTAAGCAATGACACCATGGGTGGTTGGTGTCATTTTTGAGCGGACTTGCAGACAAAAAAGAAAAAGAAAATCGGACATTATGCACGCATGTGTTTTAAGAAGAAAAAGAAAGCACAAACAGAAAATAGAAGTGACAGAAGTAATGACAGAAATAAAGAAAAATCAAAGTCAAGTAAACCAGTGAGAGCAGTAGTGCAGGAATCTTCCGATTCAGAGTCAGATGAGTTTGTACATGCTATAGATCCAGAAGGTACTGAGACTGTAAAGGTAAATGGACAATGCTTGAAAATGATCATAGATACAGGAAGTGGTAAAAACTTCATGGGAGAAAACTTGTATAAAAGAACAATGTCCACCAGAACAAAACTGAGACCAACAAAGAAAAGGTTTTATGCTTATGCTCAAACTACTCCACTTAAATGTGTAGGTTACTTTGAAGCAGAAATGAGATGGAAAGACAACAACGTCAAAGACAACATTTATGTCAGAAGGAAATGTAGAAGCACTGCTTGGCAGAAAAACAAGCTTTGACCTGAAGATACTTAACACAGGAGAAAAGGTGAACACTGTGGGACAGACTGAAAGATTTAATGAACTTGTCAAAGAGTTTCCTCTAGTTTTTAAAGGACTAGGTCAGATCAAAGGTTACAGCCACAAGGTTACAGTTGTTGAAAAAGTCTCACCTGTAGCACAGCGTTTAAGGAGAGTCCCTTATCCAATGATAAAAGCTGTAAACCAGGAGCTAGACAAGATGCTTGAACAAGACATAATCGAGGAAGTGAATGAAGGTTCAGAATGGGTTTCAAATATTCTTATGGTACCCAAGAAAGACACAGAAGAGGGAAGACTATGTGCAGGCCTCAGAGAAGTAAATAAAGTAGTGATCAGGGAAAGACACCCTGTACCAACCGTAGATAGCATCTTACAAGCAGTTCAGGGAGAAAAGTGTTTGCTAAGCTGGACGCCAGAAAAGGATTTTGGCAGTGTGATTTAGCTCCAGAGTCCAGACCCTTGACAACATTCATCACACATAGGGGATGCTACTGATTCAAGAAAGTTCCCTTTGGATTGTCAAGTGCACCTGAAGCATTCCAAAAGGCTATGGATTCTATGTTATGTGGAATGCCTTGCACTGTCTGCTACATGGATGATGTTGTGGTCTTTGGAGAAAACGATGACCAACTTGAACAGAGACTGAGAAAAGTCTTTCAGAGATTTGAAAGCAGAGGTTTAACCCTCAACAAAGACAAATGCATCTTTGGACTACAACAGATTGAGATACTTGGACATTTGATAACTGCAGAAGGAATCAAACCGGACCCTAGAAATGTTGAAGCAGTCTGCAAAGCACCCAGACCTGACAATGTGCAGTTACTCCACTCATTCCTAGGCACTTGTGGATTTCTGATGAAATTCATACCAAACTATAGCCTAGCCGCGCAAGACAACCCACGGCAACGAATTTAATTCTCTGCCAGGGTGAGTCTAGTTACCCTCCATAAGGCTCGAGGCTGGATTCTCCTAAAACTGGCCGGACCAATCACCATGAAGTGTAGAGTCAGAAGGCGGGCGTAACGAAGTGACGACAGAGGCGTGACGATTCTGACAGAAACAACCAGCGCACAATAAACAGTTATCTTTCGACTCGGCTTTGGCCACACCCCTTAAAGATTTGAAGCTAAAATTCAACTGGAAAGATAAACAAAGGACGGCACTGAAGTGTTTCATTGAGAAGAAAGACGTATTTGGACTTATGCCGACGGGATATGGCAAATCCTTAATATACCAGTTGGCTCCGCGGCTCTGCTGGTTGGGAAGCTAATGGGACTTAGCCACAATCCGCCGGTGCTCTCGGAACTACGTCAGCCTATTCGTTGCGTTGATTGGTTGTATACCTACCCAATTGCTGCAGAGTGATTTGAAAGACAACCTTTCAGCCCGCCTCCCTCGACCCTTGTGCCGTCAGAAACATGGGTCTAGCTTTTCTAGGCTAACCAAACTATGCAAACTTATCGGAACCACTACGGAAACTGACCAGGAAAGGACAGGAATGGGAGTGGACAAGCGAAACAGAACGATCATTCCAAGCTATGAAAGAAGCATTGGTGAGTGAGCCTTGTTTGGCATACTTTAAACTGGGAGCACCAACAGTGGTCATTAGTGATGCAAGTCCAGTTGGACTTGGTGCTGTTTTATTACAGACTCAATCTGATGGACAGAACAAGCCGATAGCCTATGCAAGTCGTTCGTTGAGCCCAACAGAACGTCATTATTCACTAATCATTCACTAATAATGGGGCAGCATGGCTCAGTGGGTAGAGTGGCTGTCTTGTAACTAGAAGGTTGCCGGTTCGATCCTTGGCCTGTCGTGCTCATGTCGAGGTGTCCCTGAGCAAGACACTGAACCCCTATTTGCTCCTGATGGGTTGTGGTTAGCACCTTGCATGGCAGCTCCTGCCATCAGTGTGTGAATGGGTAAATGTGGCATATCATCATGAAAAGCGCTATATAAATACAACCATTTACCATTTTAATCGAACGAGAGGCTCTAGGATGTGTGTGGGCTGTGGAACATTTCAGAACATACCTATGGGGAGGCAAGTTTACTCTGCAAACAGACCATAAGCCCCTCATTTACATGTTCAATCCAGAGAAAGCCACACTCTCACCACCACGCATACAGAGACTTGGCTTAAGACTACAACCATACGATTACAAGATAGAACACATAGTTGAGAAGTCCAATGTTGCAGATTCACTCTCGCGACTTCCTTTGCCAGAGACAGAGCACAGTGATTATGTGGAAAAGTATATGGACAAAGTCTTATCGGTGACGATGCAGGAAGTACAAGCCATGAACCTTGCCGACATAAAACAGAAAACTATGGAAGACGATACACTGGAAGAACTGAAATCAATTGTGGAGACAGGAAATTGGCCGAATCCAATTCCAGAGGAATTACAGCCTTACCACAGATGTGCTGGAGAATTGTGCACGTTTGATGGACTTGTGCTGAGAGGACACAGGATAGTGTTACCAAAAGCAATGGTGAAACGATCACTGCAAATTGGACACGAGACTCATCAAGGAGTGGTCCGTACAAAACAATATCTGAGGAGCAAATTCTATTGGCCTAACATGGACCTGGATGTAGAAAGACTGATAAGAAACTGCTCCGCCTGTGTGCTTAACCAGCCATTACATGAAGATCAACCCCTTCAACCAGTTGAGTTGCCGCCGAGACCATGGACTAAGATAGGAATTGATCAGGTAGGACCTATCCAAAACAAGTACATCCTTGCTGTGATTGATTACTACAGTTCATTTCTAGCTTGACCTGCCCGATCTTTGTTTCCCTGCAATTTGCTCATTTTCATCCTTACCTTTTTCCCTTGCCAAATATAATGATTAAACATTTTTTCCACCTTTGAGAACCAAGAATTTGGAATTGAATTTGGTAACATCTGTAAAGGGTACATAAGTCGCGGGAGAATATTCATCTTGAGAATGCTTATTCTCCCCAACCAAGATACAGGCAACGATTTCCATCTGTCCAAATTCTCTCTTATTTGCAACAATATTGGATTCAAATTTAATTCTAATAGTTTTTCGAGGTTGGGCCCAACCTTTACTCCAAGGTAAGTTATCTCCTTGCTCGCCCATTTAAAAGGAAATCCATTGGGTGGATCAGAACCTGTAAGGGCACCTATTGGCATTGTTTCTGTTTTTGACAGATTCACTTTGAAGCCTGATATATGCCCAAATTGCTTTAAATGATCGAGCAGTTGAGGAATGCTGTCATCTATTTGAGTTACATACAATAAAACATCATCTGCGTACAACGAGATTTTGTGTACAGCACCTTCCAAAGTAAATCCCCTTACATTTGCAGAGGTCCTGATAAGCTCCGCGAATGGTTCAATAGCCAGCGCGAACAGGAGAGGGCTCAAAGGACATCCCTGTCGTGTTCCACGCTGCAGGGAGAACATATTTGAGCAACTGTGAATTTGTGATCACTGCTGCTTTTGGGGAAGAATATAATAATTTAACCCAATCTATGAATTTATTGCCTACCTGGAACTTCTCCATTGTATAAAATAGATATGTCCACTCGACTCTGTCAAATGCTATTAGTGAATCCAAAGACACAATCAGACCCTTAGTATCTGTATTTTTAGCATACTGTATGATGTTAAGGAGTCTTCGTACGTTATGAAACGAGTTCCTTTCTTTTATAAATCCAGTTTGATCATGTTTAATTAATATTCTTATAATAGATTCTAATCTTAGACTCAATACTTTCGCTAATATTTTTGCATCAACATTGATAAGAGAGATTGGTCTGTAGGATGCTGGGTCAGATGGCTTTTAGTCTAAGCAAAGGAGGAAAATGTAGTATTGTTTATGTTAATGAGTTATCGCCAGAACGCAGACCGAGAGAACAGAACAGAAAGCATGAAGAATGAACATGTGCAAAATAAAAGAGAACTAAAAGACTGTTTTATTTGGCACAACACGACACAGAGGATTTAGTATGCAAATTTTACATACGTAGTTATTGTACAACCTAACAGATTTATGTTTGGCTTATTTATTGACTAAAAAACGATTTTCAGTGTGTTGTTACTGTTAACGTTGAATTACTCTTTCAGCTGCAAACACTATTTTTGTTGTCCATTAAATTGACTGAAGCAGACTGTGATAGCTCATTAAAACTAGGAAAGTGGTGATTTCCTACTCATGTAGTTCTGTCTAATGTGTGTTGGGCAGTAAATTTTACTTGACATTAATGTCTCAGTAGCCTTAAAATAAACTGGCATAACTACAGTGACTGTTATTGACAAACCATTCAAGTTAATGATATTTGACAACCTCAGGTCAGAATATGTAGACAAGTGGCCAGGGATGATCATAGTAACATTTGTTTTAATTCTAGATAGAAGCAGTGTTGCCAACTCCTCAGTAAGGAAAGTCGCTATTGGCTGTCCTAAAAGTCGCTAGAAATCGCTAGATGACGTCATCGCCTAAGTTGCATAGTTAATTGTAATGGACGAGAGGAGAGAGGAATAACGTCTCAGGAGAGACAAAAAAAATGAGTAAAAAACGCCTCAAATATGTTTAGAACTACAAATGAACTATTTTTTTTGTTGATTCTTGGGTAGTTTTTTTGCTTTTTTAAAATTTTTGCCAGTGATATAGGCCATTACTTCTCAAAATAATGTCATGACTGACGCTTTGTCTTGACGCTCATTATGTGAATCAATTTTATTCTGTATTGTTAAATGTTAGAATATCAAATTTAATCAAAAGACTTATGTGGGGTGGAACTGCTAGCTCTACATCACACCCTCCTCTTTTTTTTCCAAACTTTTTTTATTGGGTTTTGCAAACGTATAAAAATGCATCAAGACAATTGCACAGTAATAATTATACATTTTTCTTAAGAAAAACAAGAGGTCAAGAGAATGATTACTAACATATTGGTGCATACCCAAACATCTCTTGCAGTACTAAAAACAAAAGAGAATAAAAATAAAATAGTATAAATTTTTAAAAAAAGAAAAAAAAAGGAAACAACAACTACCACACAGTCACATCAGTCTGGTATAGATCAGTACATCATCGCAAGTCTAAGAAGTGGCACATAATTCTCCCCAAACCGAAACAGCATAAAAAACGACAACCTTTATGTCAACCAGGGGTGAGTGAAAGATCTGTCTTCTTGACAAATTGAAGGAAAGGATCCCACAGTTTCCCAAATTTACTGGAGCAGCTGATTAATACAAATCTGATTTTTTTTTCCAATTTAAGAAAATAAAGAATATCTCTAATCCAATGGCTATGACAGGGAGGTGTCGTTGATCTCCAGTTCATTACAATAAGCCTTCTAGCTAATGGGGTGGCAAAAGCAAATACATCCCCTTTTGACTTAGAAAAGGAAGGAGGAGAAACCCCAAATAGTGCACTAATGGCAGGCATAATTTTTTCCCCAACTACCTCTGATAGAGTATTAAAGATTTCAGTCCAATAATTGTACAGAGAGGGACAAAGCCAGAGCATGTGCATTAAGTTTGCAGGTGATTGCTGACACTTATCACAGATCGGTGAAACACCATCATAAATTTTAGCCAATCGTGCCTTAGTGTAATAGGTACGGTGTACAATTTTGCATTGAATGAGAGAATGTCTTGCACAGATAGAAGATTTATGTACCCGTCTTAAAATCTCTGTCCAAACATCATCTGGCAACGCCATCCCCAAATCATCCTCCCAAAGTGACCTTATTAAGCCAAGAGATTCTGGGTGTAAAAGATTAATTTGATTATAAATATAAGAGATAGAGCCTTTAAGAGTAGGAATTGGTGTCAGGAAGTCATCTAAAGCTGAGTCAGGAGGGCAATTTGGAAAGCTAGGAAATGTGTTATGAGCAAAGCTTCTGACTTGCAAATATCTAAAGAAATGATGTTTTGGTAGTGTGAATTTGTCTGATAATTGCTGAAAGGAAGCGAAGACGTTATCAATATAAAGATCTTTAAAGTTATCAATACCCAACTTAGCCCACCTAAGGAAAACACTATCTAAGAGGGAAGGAGCAAAAGCATGGTTAGCTGCCAGAGGTGCATAAATTGAAAAAGTCTGAAGGCCAAAGTGGCGCCTAAATTGGACCCAGATTCTAAGTGTGGACTTAACAATCACATTTTTGGTATAAGGAACTGAAGTGGAGAGGATAGGGGAGTGCACCAAGGCTTTCAGAGAGACAGGATTTACTGAACCTGCCTCCATTACTAGCCAGGCTGGGGGTATATCAATAGATTCATATTGGAGCCAATATTTAAGAATCCTAATATTGGTGGCCCAATAATAAAACCTAAAGTCTGGCAGGGCCAGTCCAACAAGTGGCCTTGGCCTTTGCAAACACTGTTTGCGCAATCTAGGGACCTTCTTATTCCAAATAAATTCAGAAACTAGGCTATCTAGTTGACGGATAAAGGACCCAGGGAGAAAAAGTGGTATACACTGGAACAAGTAGGAGAGTCTTGGGAGTGTATTCATTTTAACCGAGTTGACGCGCGCAATCAAAGATAAATTCAGCAGAGACCACCGTTCAAAGTCTTTCTGTATTTGGGTCAATAGGACGCTAAAGTTGGCTTTGTACAGGTCCTCAAACTTATTAGTAACATGGATCCCGAGATATTCAAAACTACAATGTGCAACTTTAAAGGGGAGGTTTTCCAGCGGGTATATCTTGCCAGCAGAGTTAATGGGAAATATTTCACTTTTGTTTCAGTTTAATTTATATCCCAATATTTGACCAAATGAATGCAGGGTGGCAAGAGAAGCAGGGACTGAGACAGATAAATGTGAAACATATAAAAGGAGGTCATCTGCATAAAGGGAAACTCTCAGCTCTGTATCGTTTCTGACTATACCTGTAATGAGAGGGTTAGCCCGAAGAGCTATCGAAAGAGGTTCGATAGCGATTGCGAATAATGGAGGGCTCAAGGGGCAGCCCTGTCTGGTAGAGCGATAAAGATGGAAATAGTCTGACTGAATATTATTTGTTCTGACTGAGGCTTGAGGGGCTGAATATAGCAACTTAATCCATGAAATAAAATTATTTTTAAAACCAAATTTTTCCAAGGTATAAAAGAGGTAATCCCACTCAACTCTGTCAAATGCTTTTTCGGCATCTAACGATATTACAGCTTTATGAGTGTTTGAAAAGGAGGAATTATAAAGTACATTGAACAAACGTCTAAGGTTAGAAAAAGAATGCCTATTTCGAATAAATCCTGTTTGGTCCAAAGATATAATAGAGGGGAGAAAGGCTTCTAGGCGCAGCGCTAATAGTTTGGATAGCAGTTTAAAATCAACATTCAGTAGACTTATCGGACGATACGAGGTGCAGGCTAACAGATCCTTGCCCTTTTTTAAGGAGAAGGGAAATGGAGGCTCGATTTAAAGTTTGAGGAAGGGCGGCCCATTTCAAATGATTCATTATAAACATCCATTAGTAAAGGGGCAAGTTTGTGCCACAATTTTTTTGAAAAATTCCGAGGGGAAGCCATCTGGCCCGAGACTTTTGCCATTTTGCAGAGAGGATGCAGCTGTATTAAGCTCAGCAATAGTGATTGGCCTCTCCAACTCTTCTGCGGCTGATTGGTCAAGTATGGGAATGTCTAAATTTGCAAAAAAAATTGGAAAAATCAGGAGTGGAGTCGTGATCAGAAGAGTAGAGAGAGATATGTAAAAATTTTTAAACATTATTAATTTCTAAGGGTTCAGTGGTAATATGCAAGTCAGTTTGGATTTGTGGGATAACACGGGATGTTGAAGCTTTACGCAGTTGGTGTGATAACAGTTTGCTAGCCTTATCCCCGTGTTCATAGAACTGGGACCTTGTTTGCAGGAGAAGTTCAGTCGTATGTTGTGTCATCAGGACATCAAACTCTGCCTGTAGACAGAGGCGCTCTTTATATAGCTTGGGAGTTCTGTGGACAGCGTACAATCTGTCAAGTTCAGATAGACATTGCGTCAGCTTTGTTAATTTATCTCTTTTGAGCTTCTTCTCATACCCAGTGTAGGAGATTATTTCCCCCCTAATATATGCCTTTAAGGCCTCCCATAGGGTTGAGGCAGACACATCAGGTGTTTTATTTAAGCTCACAAATAAATCAATTTGTTGTGAGACAAAGTTAAAGTCCTTAAAGCATATATTCATAGAAATAGGGGCATGATCAGAAATAACAATAGCGTCATATTTACAAATAGATACTGATGAGAGCAGTCTTTTGTCAACTAAAAAATAGTCGATGCGAGTGAAAGTATGATAGACATGAGAAATAAAAGAATACTCCATCTTGGTAGGGTTTAGAAAATGCCAGGTATCAGTAACATCATATTCTTCCATAAAAGTTCGAATTACCTTAGCCGACTTCGATGGAGCACATGTTCTAGAGGAGGAACGGTCTAGCTGAGGGTCAAGCCAGCAATTAAAGTCTCCACCTAGTATTAAATGTTGTGACGACAAATCAGGGAGAGTTAGAAAAAGGCGTTTAAAGAAAGCATCATCGTCATAATTAGGAGCATAAATATTAGACAAGACCACTCGAGTGTTATGGATCTGGCCAGCAACTATGACAAACCTACCATTCGGGTCAGAGATGGTACTAGAATGTACGAAAGGGACCGCTTTATGTATCAAGATGGCCACCCCCCGACATTTGCTTTGAAATGAGGAATGATAGATCTGACCTATCCATCCCCTCTTCAGTTTAGAATGATCTGAGATTCTGAGGTGGGTCTCTTGCAAAAAAATAATGTGGGCACCAAGATGGTAAAGATGGTGCAGAATCTTACTACGTTTTATAGGATTATTGAGCCCATTACAATTGAAACTAGTGAATCTAATGGCACACCCCAAGGATGATATTGAGCCACTAGGTTGAGTCACAGCTAGGTATCAGAAGCACGATGTACAAGCGATGATGTGAGGCATCTTGGAAGTGGAAATTTGACTGATGTGGGGGAAAAGAAATGATAAAAAAGGAAAGAAAACAACAAAACAACAAAACAAACAAACAAACAAACAACATACAACCAGGGCAAAAAAAGAAAGAAGAAGAAACAACCCCCCCCCCCCCCCACACACACACACACACACACACACACATAAACTCTGGCAGAAGCATTCCCACAATGGGATGCGCGCACCGTACTTCCCAAAACGAATAAACTGTCACACCACTGTAGCTCATAAGAGAACCTACACAAACCAACTAAAGAACTACAACTACTTAGGCAATGGAATTGTGACATGAAGATAAATCAGTTAAATCACACTATAATAACTGTACTTATGACTTAGCTAGGTTACTAAAGCTGACCAACACTTCAAGACATAAAGTAATCTTATTTAACAGCAGCAAATGAGAAGGAGAAAATTGAACAGTTGAATAAACAAACAAACCGACAGACCTGTAGCATCTCAAAAAGATTAAGTCAGTCATAACCGAAAGACACTTGCACTGGCATAGTTTACATTAATTTTTCATGCACTCAAATGAACCGCATTGATTGAGAGAATCAAGTAGAGAGAAAGAAAAAGAACAATCAAACATGAATACAAAATCAGTGAATAATCAAAACTGTAGTTCACTGACCACACTGAGAAGTCAAAAGCATCCAGCAAAGTGAATAGCAGACCTCAAGGCTAACAACAATAGTGGCAAGATAGAAAGTCTGCTACATGTCTGCTAAATAGCTTCAGGAGTAACTCCCTTTTTAAGGTTATCCCCAATGAATTTTAAAGCCACAGTCGGATCTTCAAACCTGTGTGTCTGTCCTCCGGGGAGAGTGATGCGTAGTGTTGCCGGGTAGAAAAGGCCAAACTTTACGTTTGGGCAGGAATGGAGCTACCTCTTGACCGTGGCAAAAGCAGCCCGCTTCTTAGCCACTGCTGGGGTGAAATCAGGGAAGATCGAGATCCTCCTGCCCTTGTAGGAAAGAGGAGAGGCTTCTCCGGCTCGGCGAAGAATTTGGTTCCGGACTTGAAACAGGTTTACCCGAATGATGAGTGGACCTTGGGCTTGGTGCGTAGAGTATGGTGAGCCCGGTCCAGCACAGGTTTATCGTCCAGGCTAAGTATGTCTTGCAAGAGCTGGGCAGTGAATTCGGTTGGACGAGGACCCTCCATATCTTCAGGCAGGCCCACAAGGCATATATTATTCCATCTTGAACGGCTTTCCAGGTCTTCGCACTTTTTGGACAGGGAGTCGACAGTCGTGGTTAGCTTGCTAACGTTAGCACAGAGTTTGGACAGCTCCGTGTCATGTGTGTTAGCCGAGCGCTAGAGGTCCGCTATTGATTCACCGTATGAGGCAAGTCTGTTTTCAAATGGCTCTACAGCCGCCACAATCTCTCTTTTGACTGCCGTTGAGATGGTAGTTTCAAACTTACTGAGAATATCCGAGCGCATTTCGTCCATCATCTCCCTCATGTTCAGTAACAGAGTGGCATTGGCATCTGGCTCATCGGAGGATTGTGGTTCAGGTGATAGTCGGGGCTTACTGCGGCCTGTTTTAGTAGCATCGCTTTTTCCTCGATTTGCCATCATAGAGTTCCAAAGAGGGAAAAAGTTTGCATATAATAAAAGCTTGTAGTGCTAGGGCTTAACACCGGCAAAAATAATTGAAAAAGTATAATGTATAAATATATAAAAGTCACATTCACATGCCTCTCGGAAACGCGTCTTACATCCTCGTTCACTGGAAGCCCCTCTTCAGACCCTCCTCCTTTATCCGGGCTTGGGACCGGCAGAGTGACACAAAAAGACACTCTGGCAGAGTTACTTTTTTTGTTTGTTTTTATTTGTTTGTTTGTTTTTTTCTTTTTTCTAAGTTTGCTTTAGTATCTAACCTACAACAAGGCATAGAACACATGAACATTTTTGCCATAACTAGAACATCTTTAAAACAATTTTGTATCAACACTTTTAATTTGACAACATTAAGAATCTAAGTTTACCAACGGAGGACAATAGAAAATACTGTAAATGTCAGAAAATGATGGTAACTGGTATGGCCCTAATTCAGCTTCATTGCTTGTTTTTTCAGACCTCCCTTCACACACGCATGCTGTGCTGGCTCACAGAAAGAGTAGGTCATCTTCATTTTGGTCAAAGTTTTCTATGGCAGGTTCAGCAACTGATGGAGTTGACTTAAATGAGTAAGCAGCTGATGTGCCAAACAGCTGCAAAACATTGTCAGGCAGCTTGTGCTCATAGCAAGCCTCACCAGACAACTTCAGACCATATCAAACATATAGGATGGAGTTCACGGTCTGCAAGGACATTCGATTTCTAAGTTTGCTTTTTACCACACTCATCTGGCCGAATAATCTCTCAACTTCAGCATATGAGTTTGGCAAGGACTACATAGACACAGCAACCATGGCAAGTTCTTCAAATGGATTGATACCAGCTGCATCCCTGAATTTCCAAACCTCACTCCAGAAGCCCAGTGTTTTTTGGTTTCATTCCATTTGAATAGATGAATGGCATGCCATTTCTGGACAATGTTATCAATTTCTGCAGCAGATTAGCCAAGGAGCTTGGCAATGTTTTCAATTTCTCCCAGGCTTTTATTACGTTTGAGAGTTTCCTCTACATTGACTAACGACATGAACTACAGTGTCTCCATGTTGTCTGGCAGTCTCACCCTCAGCTCATTCGTGAGGGAGATGATGAAGGCTACACACCGCTTCTGGACAATGTTTTTCACCTCAGGTGCAAGGTGGAGCTCAGCTGCCTTTGATTCGAAAAGGTAACCAAGGTACGGTTTTGGGCTGAGGTAGCTTCTTACAGTTTTCTGATATTTAGTATGTTCAAACATGGGAAATAAAATGAAAAAAAAGATTAATAACAAACTAAAAGTGATTTCTCATCATTTCCGATTTTTTATGTAAATATATTTTTGTAAATCTACTCTCAAGTGAACAACTTTTCTTAATGTATATATTGGCAGTGACCACTGGTCAAAGTTGCATAAAGTTTTGTCCTTCAAAAGCTACATGGGCGGTCAGTAGACTGAAACGAATAGAATAGAATAGAATAGAATAGAATAGAATAGAATAGAATAGAATCACTTTATTCAGCCCCGAAGGGAAATTCAATTGTCAGGGTTCTTATCTGTTTAATTTTGAATTGAATAGCCTGACTGCTGATGGCAAGAAAGATTTTCTGAATCTTTCTGTCCTGCAGAGCAGGGATAGGAGTTGTCCACTGATGTTACGTTGTTCATTGAGGCAAATGTGAAGTGGATGATCCATGTTTGTCAGAATGTCCTCCATCTTGCTCAGTGCCCGTCTCTCCACCTCATCCTCCAATGTGTTCAATGTGATTCCAACCACAGAGCCAGCTTTTATAATCAGTTTGTTCAGATGCCTTGCATCCTTGTTCTTTATACTGCCTCCCCAGCAGACTGCAGCATAAAACAGGACACTTGCTACCACAGACTGATAAAACATCTGCAGCATCTTACTGCAGATGTCTAAAGATCGAAGTCTTCTGAGGCAAAGTCGGCTCTGGCCCTTTTTGTAGATGAAGTCTACGTTTGTAGACCAGTCCAACTTATTTTCAAGGTGGACACCTAAATATTTATATGATGTCACCACCTCGATGTCCACTCCACAAGTGTTCACTGGCTGAAGAGGGGGTTTGGATCTGCGGAAATCGATGATCATTTCCTTTGTCTTTGAGGCGTTGAGTAGCAGGCAGTTTTTGTGACTCCAGTCACTGAAGGCACTTATCAGATCTCTGTATTCAGCTTCATGTCCATTTCTGATACATGCCACGATAGTAGTGTCATCAGAGTATTTCTGAATGTGGCAGGACTCAGTGCTGTATTTGAAGTCAGATGTATACAGAGTGAACAGGAATGGAGCCAGGACTGTTCCTTGTGGAGCCCCAGTACTGCTCATTAATGTCCCAGTTCCCCAGCCTGACAAACTGTGTTCTTCTTGTCAGGTAATCTGTGATCCAAGATACACAGGAAGGATCCACTCCCATCTCTGTGAGATTGTCTTTCAGGATGGTGGGTTGGATGGAGTTGAATGCATTTGAAAAATCAAAGAACATGATTCTCACATAAACTCCAGGTTCCTCCAGATGAGACAGGGCACGGTGAAGCATGAAGAGGATGGCATCATCCACTCCAGTGTGTTCTTTGTATGCAAACTGCAGGGAATCCAGTTTGTCTTTGACCTCAAGCCTCAGCAGGCGTAGAATTAGCCACTCCAGAGTTTTCATGATGTGTGAGGTCAGAGCAATAGGTCTGTAGTCATTTAGTTCAGCCGGACATTTGATTTTTGGTACTGGTACAATACAGGATGTTTTCCATAGAGCAGGCACCCGCCCCAGCTGTAGACTCAGCTTGAAGATCCTGTGGAGAGGTTGACACAGTTGTGCAGCACAGTCTTTAAGCAGTCTTGGACAGACACCATCTGGGCCAGCTGCCTTCCCAGAGCAAAGTCTTTGAAGCTCTAACATTACCCCTGTCTCTGTGACAGAGACGGATACAGGTGCTGGAAGGGAAGTGACTATTAATTATTAATTAATATTAATATTAATTAACTATTAATAATAGTCTTAGACTTTATATAAAGAGGCTTCTGTATGGAAGCGTATTGCTGCCACTCTATGTAAATAAAAATTGATCATTTATATTGTAAAAACGTGATAATTATATTGTAAAAACGTGATAATTTATATTGTAAAAACGTGATAATTGTAAAAACGTGATAATTTATATTGTGAAAACGTGATAATTGTTTTGCAAAAACATGATAATTATATTGTAAAAACGTGATAATTTATATTGTAAAAACGTGATAATTATATTGTAAAAACGTGATAATTTATATTGTAAAAACGTGATAATTATATTGTAAAAATGTGATAATTTATATTGTAAAAACGTGATAATTATATTGTAAAAACGTGATAATTTATATTGTAAAAACGTGATAATTATATTGTAAAAATGTGATAATTTATATTGTAAAAACGTGATAATTATATTGTAAAAACTTGATAATTATATTGTAAAAGCGTGATAATTATATTGTAAAAACATGATAATTATATTGTAAAAACGTGATAATTATATTGTAAAAATGTGATAATTTATATTGTAAAACGTGATAATTATATTGTAAAAACGTGATAATTATATTGTAAAAACATGATAATTATATTGTAAAAATGTGATAATTTATATTGTAAAAACATGATAATTATATTGTAAAAACGTGATAATTATATTGTAAAAATGTGATAATTTATATTGTAAAAACGTGATAATTATATTGTAAAAACGTGATAATTTATATTGTAAAAACGTGATAATTATATTGTAAAAATGTGATAATTTATATTGTAAAAACGTGATAATTATATTGTAAAAACTTGATAATTATATTGTAAAAGCGTGATAATTATATTGTAAAAACATGATAATTATATTGTAAAAACGTGATAATTATATTGCAAAAATGTGAAACACATGCAATGAAGAAGCGATGAAACAGTGTGAAGGGGATCAAATAAGTGGAAGAAATGGCTCATTTAAGTGACTTAATCAAGTTGTACTTCATGCTTGGAATGAGGCATGGTGAGATTCTCTTGTTACTGAGCATGGTTGATGGCATTGTGATAAGTATGCGCATGCTACGAAGAATTTTAAAGCGCATGGGACTGTACAGAAGGAAGAATCAGTCTGACCCCCTGGAAGTAGCATCATTTCTCATTGATCAGCTTTAAGGGTATGGCAGGCACCACGGATACAAGCGACACCATCTCAATTGCATCCAGGCTGGGTATGTTGTGACCCAAAGCATCGTGAGGCTTTTATTGAAGTTTCTGGACCCCCATGGTGTTGAACAAAGACGGAGGAATCGCCTGATGCGACGTATGTACGTCAACCCTGGGCCTAACTATATGTGGCATGTTGACTCCTACGACAAGCTGAAACCGTTTGGTATTTGTATAAATGGAGCCATTGATGGCTTTTCGAGACTCATCGTGTGACTTCATGCATACTCAACAAACAGCAACCCTAAGATAATTGCTGGTTATTTCTTAGCAGAAGTTGAGGAGAGGATGGGGACAGCTGCCAGAGTCCACGCAGATCTGGGAACAGAAAATGTCACAATTGCACAGATGCAGAGATTTCTACGATGGAGTACGGACCGTCAAGTCAATAACTCTTATGTTTCTGGCACCAGTAACCACAATCAGCGCATCGAAAGCTGGTAGGCTTTTTTGAGAAGTCATCATGCCCAGTCCTGGATGAATCGTCTTCAGGAACTAAAGGACAATGACAGTTTCTCTGGAGACTTCTTGGACAAGCAGCTTCCTTTGTTTACTTGTTTGAACATCATCGAGGTTTGTATTTCCTGTTCCTATTCCTGTTCTCTTAGGTTCCTATTCTCTTATTCAGCCCTGCATGTATATCTCTCCATGTACCTGTGCCATACACACGCACGCAAACACATGCATCCATAATATGATTCTTTCCTCATCAAATCATGCTCTCGTCCTTCTTTTCATCATTGTCTTATCCTCCTCCCTCGCCTTTTCCCTGCATTCTTTGCCCCTCTTCTTCCACTTCCATCCCTTTTCTACCTTGTTTCCTCCTCCTCTTGAATTAGTTTCCTTCTTCCTTCCTTTAATTTTATCTTTTCATCTTTAATCCCTCCTTTCCACCTTCACCGCTCTTTTCTTCTGTCCCTGCTATGCTATGCTGTCCACTCCTTCTTCCATCCCTCTTTTCTTGTCTCATTTTCATGTCCCTCTTAACCCTTTATTCTGACTTATTTTCTGTTTATTTTATCCTCTTATCTCCCCTATCAGTATTCTTCTTGCTTTTCTGTTCCTTTATTCTTTCCCTTGCTCCAACTCCTCTTTTATTTTCATTTTTCTCCATCTTTCTTTCTTTCTCATCTCAAGTTAGTAACAACCAACATAAATATGGCCAAAACATAGAGAATCCCTGAGCATATCTGTATTATCATACAACACATATTTTTTTCATCAGATTTATGGTTATAGTTATAGCCAAGGAGCAGGAGCAGGTACCGTAGTTACAAAATTATTTGTAGATTCTTACTTAAAAACATGATATTTCCTTTAAAATTTAGTTTTTATCCTGGATGAGAATAAAATTGTATTTTTCACTAAAGGGACAAATTGCTCTTGGGCACTTTGCCCCACATGTTGAGGCTGTAAGTCCTCTGCTGTGGCAGTGGTTTCAACCCCTGCCTCTGGCCCTTTGCGTCACTGTCCCTTCCCATTTCCTGTCATATGTTTAAGTTCCCAACCAAATAAAGGCATAGAAAAAATGAAAAAAAGATAAACAAAACAATAAAAAGGACAGTTCACCTGAAAATAAACAATACATATTCTTCCTCAGGCATGTAATGCTATTTATTCATATACATTTAATTAAGATAGATGGATAAAAGTTTGAGGCCACATTAGATTTATCTACTGTGGAAGTGAACTCCTTAGCTTCCTATAACAAAGGACAATCAAAACATGCTTATCGAGGATATTCCTGGTTAATTCTGGGTATGTTAGGAATATTACGTTTGGCTATGATAAAGCTCACATTAAAGACATGGCAAAAAAGGCTTCATTTCCACTGTCAAATCAGCTCTTTTGGCCATTAGAGAGCATATGACTGCATGTATACTTACTGAAAATGCCAAGTATTACATTAATATTTGTTTTATCTGGTATTTTTTCTCTACAGAAAGAGCTGCAGCAGGTTGCACATATGTGGAATACACACATAATCCACAACAGCAGAAATGCAGTCACTCCAAGTGGACGTCCAATTGTCATGTACAATATTGTTGGAAATCAGCCTATCCTACAATTAAACAAACCAACAGAATATGTGTAAGGCTGTTTCCGTCCAGTTCTTTTGATGGAGTAGTCAGGAGACTTCTTCTTAAAATCAAAAGTATTTATTACAGCAAAATTGAATGTGCGATACAGAGCTCTGGGCCTGAATCCTCTGTCCCTAACCATCAACAAGTGTTCAGTCAGTTCGGATGGAATCAGACTGCTAACTGTTCCTGACCCAGTCTTCTTATACTCTAACAGTGTGTATAGCTATCTATCTAGGCTGGCTGCCCCTTCCGCTGCTGCGTTGGTCTGCTCTCCTCTTTCACAGCAGACGTTTTGTCATTATCGCTCACGTAGGAATGACTTCACCGCTGCAAAGCAAGATTAGAGACTGCACACACAACAAGCTCATGTTCTTTACTGATTATGGCTTACGTCATAAACTATCTGTACCTTTATTATCAAAAACTGTCTGTACTTTGATTATCAGTCACTTTATGTCTTGATCATCCTTGGTTTCAATCACATGAGTAATAAGTAAAATAAAGCTGGACTTATCTTCTTTGTTTCATTACAGTCACACCGTGGTAATGATGCTCTTGACCTTCCTATTCCTCAGAACCAATGCAACTCTTTAATATGCACACTTAGTAAATTATAAAACACACCATTTCCCACAATATCCCTCATCTATTTGGAGTTCAAGATCACCTGAAAGAGGTCTCCCAGGAAGCAGTGGACATGTGCAAAGAAGAATGCCAACAGAGAGGACCTTATCCTTGTGATGAAACTGTTTTCAGCTTGTGTTGCCTTATAATGGCAGAGAACTTCTTACTTCCACCCACCACTGCAGATGAAGCTGTTGAGCTCTATCTCTTCCTGAGAGAATACATACTAAGACAAATATAAATCATTCCAATAGGTCTGGAGCATTGAGGCAGGGGTGCTTTGTGTCAGCTGATGCTCTGGTTACTTTTAAACATTGTTTTTCACACTGCACTGTAACTTTTCACACCAAAGTATTTTGCCATCCCTGTACTCTGTTCACTTAAAACTATCAGAGTTGGGCCATGTCTCTGAAGTAAATGCTTAGCCTCACATGGCAGTTGAGTTAATGTTGTACTGTGCCCTGCTCATCAGGAGAAGACCCCTTCGTACCCAAAAAGCTGAGCCTGTGATGGATCCACATAGAAGGGACAATGCATTAAGACTAACGCCCCGCCATTTGCCTCTTATTCACCTATGGCAATTGTTTCCAAACATTTTTCTGGCATGCCACACAAAGAAGCCACACACTGTAACAATGATTTACAGTGTACGTAAGTATAATTTGTAGGTACTTGCACTTACACTTCAAATTTATATAATATCCATATACTTTGCATGGAGACAAATATTGTCCTTTTTCTTCTCAACTTCACACCACACTACTTTTGTTTAGAATGACTACTTTTAATTTAATTTACACACTTTTACTTTAGCATTTAAGGTTCTGAATGAAATTTGTGGTTGAGTAATTATTTTCAGACTGGTATTAGTACTTTTATTTAGGTAAAGGATCTGAACTAATAGATTAACGTGACGTTGTGAAATACAAATATTAGTTATTTCCTGTCGTAATTTAAAATGTGAGAAAAAATGTATTATGTGTGTTATGTGAGAATAAATAACATAGAAGTAAAATACATTCTTTGTCATTACTTGCAGTTGTGGTGAAGAAAGCAGAGGGATTCTGATTCCTGAAAAGACACAACTGTGCATTTATTTCCAGTTTCCAAATGCCTTAAGAACATGTAAAGCAGCCATCACGATGCAACAGAGTGATGTCTGACATTGACTAAAGTACCCTAAAACCACATGCTGTTGTAAAAGTCAGTTCTAACCAGTAAAACTTGACAAACAAACTTCATAAAAACAGCAGTTGAAAAAACAAATCATCACATTACAACTCAAGGGAATTATTAAACAGGAAAGAGCATTAAAAGGGGGCAGGCCTGTTTTGAACAACCTAGGCACAAAATAAAAGAGTTGTGTATTTAGTGTGTTTGTTTGTTTTACACATTCAAATAACTGCTTCAACATACTTGATAACCATTATCCCAACAGGTAAAACTAAATGTCCAAAAGTCCCTTCAGAAACAAAACAGTCAGCTAGAGCTGTAAATTACAATCATTAGCAAATTATAACCAAATGATTAATCAATTACTTGTTTGGTCCAAAATAACAGAAAATAGTGTAAATGTTGATTGTCTTTGTGTGTCCAAAAAAAAAATTATGTCCTCAAATTTGTTTATTTACTTTACTGTAACAGAGCACAACTCACAGCTAAGGGTGCTTTCACACCTGTTAGTCCGTTAGAGTGGTTCGTTTGGACCCAGAAGTTGTTACAATGTTGCTATTTTCAACTGGTTCAGTTCGCATTCACACCAGTGTTTTCGCAGTTGAACCAACTACGATGAATGTTATATCTCCCCCCAGTCGTTTGGGGGCGCTGTTCACAAAAATAAGGTGTTTTAGATGACGTAGGTGAACGCTGATTGGCGCAGGATGTGAAGAGGGAAAAATCCCGGAAGAAAACAACAGGCTGTGTTTATTCCATGGATCGAGGTTTATTCGTAAACAATGAACTATGCTCTCCTGTTCGTTCGTGTTGCCATATATTCGTATCATTGCTTTATGCAGCAAGCACAAATACTGCTGTTGTTCCAGCATGAAGCTCGCATTCGGTACGAGAACATTACACAGTCGTTTTTGGCACGGAGAAGATGCATTGCAAGACATTATCGTTATCCCAAAATTCTCCGTGCAGGTTGCTACGGAAGCTCCCGTAAACCAAAAAGTCTGCTGCGCCATCAAGCTGGTCCGAATGGAGACAGGTTTGTGTTCTCACCAGGAGCGAACCGAACTGGAGTTCACATAGAAGCGGACCGAGACCACCTTCGGGAGGTGGTCTCGGTCCGGTTCTTTAGTCTGAACCAAAAATATCTGGTCTGCTTTCACACCAGCCCAAACAAACCGTACTTGCAGGTGTTGCGGACTCCAGTCCGCTTTAAGCGGACCAAACGGCGTAGGCGTGAAAGCACCCTAAGAAACTCAACAGAATTTTGACTTTTAACTAATTTTTGTTTAACAAATAATTTCTCAAAAGAGCTGACTCATGGATAGCGGATAGAAAATACTCAAAAGATCTAAACAGTACATCCAATGCACCTATCAATCATTGTCATTCTATGTCTTGGTGCCCTACAAGATGAACCAACTTAAACTATGCTAAAGTTGAAGGAGCTCTCAGAAGCCAGTATATTGTCCATTTCAATACGTAGTTCGGGGTAGACAGTATATGTCCATGGCAGCTCCAGAACCGGCCCACAGGTATGTGCTACTGGTCGTCGTGCCAATCCAACTGTTGGTGTGAACAGGACCTTGATCTTGTTAACACAGATATCTGACCCTGTGAGAAACCTTAACAGCCTTCTGAGTCCTGTATCATCCAGACCCCTGATGTACTGCTGCAGAAAACGAAAGCTCTGGTTCTCTGCTTGAGTTGTTGGAGATGCATCCAACAATTTCAAAAACTTTCTTGTTGTTGGCTTTTTATCCTCATACATTCTTAAGACATCTTGTGGACTCACAAATGCATCTTTTAAGAACTGACCAGTGATCAATGACATTTTTTCTTGGCTTTTGGATTAGCTGCTTGTGTGCCACTTTCAGAAGGATGCCTTTCAAATTTGTTTGTGTTGGAAGCACTGTTACATCCAAGCGGTCCAAAAGATCAAGTCGTTCATCCCTGTCCTCACCTACAAGATCTTCTGTTAAGGCGGTGGTTATCAGATCCCTATCTGACTGACTTATGAACTGAAGAAGACTCTCGTAGAGCATTCCATCTGTGACTGCACCCTCACCAAAAATTAGTGCCACAGTGAAAACAGGGGCAAGACGACATGGAAAATACTCGTGGTCTTTGAAGCCTTTCAGCAGAATTAGGCTGATGGATTTCCATTCTTCTTCCTGCCATTTAGGAGACAGCAATGGAACCCTTAGGTCCTCTCCTTCTGCTGTGTGCTCCATGAACTCTGCCCAAAATGCAGCGTACACATCTCTTGAGACACCGTCTGCATCGGCTCCTTTTTCATCAATGTAAGTGTATTTCAGAGGGTGTTTGAGGAGTCTTGCATCTTTGAACTGGCTGATCATCTCCTCCAGCAGGTTAACCCTATGAAGTTTTATGGTGATAGTGACAACTTCATATGATGCTGTAGAGGTGCTTGCTGCATCACTTACAAATGCTGCCTCCGGAGGATTGTCTGCTGTGCATGTTGGAGGAAGAGTGCTGAATGTGATGACTGGTTCGTTATTGACAAACTGCAGATCTGGATCATGTATCAACGTGTCATCCAGTTGGCTGTCTGTAGGATCTCCAAGGGAAGGGCCAAACACCACCTCAGTATCTGAAAATACATCAATATAATAATAATAATAATAATAATAATAATAATAATACATTTTATTTATAGGCGCCTTTCAAGACACTCAAGGTCACCGTACAGAGGAAACAGAATAAAAACAGATTCAAAATACACAGTTTAAAACATAAGAATTTTAAAATTTAAAAAAGAAAATTTAGCAATTTTAAAACAGAAGGAGGACTGGAGGTCAAAGAGAGTAAGCTAGTTTGAACAGGTGGGTTTTGAGAGTGGATTTGAAAATGTGTAGTGTATTGATGTTTCTGATATCAGGTGGGAGGGAGTTCCAGAGGCGGGGAGCAGCGCGACTGAAGGCTCTGGAGCCCATGGTGGTCATGCGGGCAGGGGGGATGGTGAGACTGAGAGAGGAAGATGATCTAAGAGTCCGGCTGGGTGTGTTTATATGGAGTAGATCAGTGAGGTACGGAGGGGCGAGGTTATGGAGGGCCTTGAAGGTTAGCAGAATGATTTTATAGATGATACGGTGAGTGATTGGAAGCCAGTGAAACTGTTGGAGAACTGGGGTGATGTGGTGGAAAGAGGGTGTCCTGGTGATAATTCGGGCTGATGCATTTTGGACCAATTGGAGTTAATGGAGGGACTTGAGTGGAAGACCAGAGAGAAGTGAATTACAATAGTCGAGGCGGGAGGTGACAAGAGAGTGGACCAGGATGGCGGTGCTGACAGGAGTGAGGGAGGGACGGAGGCGATTAATGTTACGGAGATGAAAGTATGCAGATCGGGTGATGTTGTTGATGTGAGTTTGAAATGACAGAGTGCCATCGAGGACGACACCCAGACTCTTGACCTGCAGGGAGGGAGAAAAGGTGGAGTTGTCAATGGTGATGGTGAAACTATTGGTTGTAGTGAGAACTGATTTGGAACCAATGAGGAGAACCTCAGTTTTGTCGCTATTCAGTTTGAGGAAATTGGAAGAGAACCAGGATTTGATTTCCTGGAGACAGACACAGAGGGAGGTGGGGGGGAGGGTGGAAGTGGGTTTGGAGGAGAAGTAGAGCTGGGTGTCGTCCGCATAGCAATGAAACTGTATGTTATATTTCCGGAATATATGGCCAAGGGGAAGAAGATAAATGATGAAGAGGACGGGACCAAGAACAGAGCCTTGGGGAACACCGGAGGAGACGGGAGATAAATGGGATGTGAATGTTTTCAACTGAATGAACTGAGTGCGGCCAGAGAGACTGCTTGTCTCACACTGTTTTGTACTTGCAATAAATGTTTTAAAACGTTATATATGTATGTTTGTGTGCATATATGTGTAGTGTGTTTCTATGAATGAATGTGTGTTGTGTATGAGTGAATCTATGCGTATGTATCTGTGTGTTATTTAATGTATGAAATGCAACTAGATATATCTAAACTAAATTCTAACTAAATGTATACTCTCCCTAACTTCTCTCAAAATGACAAATGCCAAATGCACTAGCGTAATCTCCTCCTCTCAAAAACCCACAATTTGAGGAGTGAATCAGACCCCTATGCCTTTTAAGACCTGGACAGATTGAAATGTCCAACCCCTTCAAAGTTTGCTCGAAGCACCACGACACGCGATGTGACGTAACGAGGCCTCGTTCTCGATAGTCACGTGATTGTGGGCATGCTGAAGCAGGGATCGAAACACCGCCTCGGAACACTTTGGCTTCAAAAGCTCGGCACTGTGTCGAGCAAACTGGCTCGAGCGTAACATCACTAACAAATTCCTTGATGCTGTTAATTTAGTGCTTTGCGGTCACGTACAAGAACTCACATACCATCCAGTATCAGAAATGTGGTGCGAGTGTACAAATTACCTGTCAATTTTGTTCTTAGCTTTGGTGCTGTTGGCACTGTCACGCCTGTGAGGAAATACTGAAGGCACGAAATCAGGACTGTCTGAATCGTCAGATGCACGACCTGTTAAAATTGTATTTATTATAATTATTAAAGTCCCGTAAAACAAAATAACAAGGCTAAGTCAACAAACATATTCATTGCGGTAATGACAAAACACCCTATTATCGCTCACATGCACGATAATGATAAAGCACTATCCACGGGATCTTTTCTCTACATATCTAATTTTTATATTGGGTGATGTAACATTTCCATGATTTTAAAGGATTTTACAAATGTAAATCAAAATTGAATGACCGTTTACCTGAAATGAAATGTGCACTGCAAAGCCATGCATTCTTTATTTGTGCCTCCGACCGATTATCCCAGTTGATCGCACGTAGCCACTCACATCTGTACATCTGCAGACGTTTGCGTTTCTTAGGAGGATGTGGTGGAGCTTCGGGGTTAGACATTTTTAAATGCCCTGGTGCAGCGCGCAGCAGTCTGTAACTAGCAACTTGTGACAGGACCGTGCAGGCAGGCAAACAAAGACGACACTGGCTTCTGAGGTCTATCCACTGTATGTCACGTCAGGTCCTCGTAGGTTCTACTAAGATGAAATTGGCTGTCCTTAATATTTCCTGTGTTTTATTTTATTCATTATACATTTTTGATGACTGTGTGACAGACGTTTATGATACATTTATGAAAATACGGAACAAATTGAGTCCCGTATTGCGTCAATACGGGACGCAACGATTAATTGTCAAATAAAGGACGATTCCGTATTTTACGGGACGGGTGGCAACCCTACCTCCAAGTATTGAATAAAATTTTAAATGAGGGTTGTCTGTACTGCGATTCTGACAGCCGACAGCACAACAAGAAGGCATATTTATATTTATATAAAAACACCTATTCGAGCTTGCAATATCAGGCGTTGGCCAGGTAAACAGGCTTTGTTTTGCACCGGGTCTGCACGTGCAGCTGCCTAATTAAGTATGCATACGTCATGTGAAAGGGGTCTATACCCACTAGAAAAAAACTAGACTACACCACTGAATATAATTATCATGTTTTTACAATATAAATGATCAATTTTTGTTTATATAGAGTGGCAGCAATACGCTTCCGTACTTCTGTGTCTAGACTGTTGAAACAGTAAATATTTCTGTTGAGCAATATTTTAGTCTGACACCAAATTTATAATCCAGGTCAAATGTTCTGTAGTGTCATAAAGCGGCCGCTGGGTGGAGACTTTTCCTCGCGGCTTCTTCAGAAAGAAGCCCCAATCACGTTTGCTTTGTTTCAAGCAAAGTGGTAGAAAAAAAAACACAACAAAAATGTACATAAATACTAGTGAAAATGTTTATATTGTATTATTTATTTCATAATATGTTACTAAATAACGTGAAAAAAGTGGTTGTGTAAATAAGTTGTGTAAGATTTTCGACAAGTTCTCCCGAATGAGCCCGGATGCGTAGAGCGGGTGTGAAGGCTGCCTTCAAAATAAGAGCCGAAAGCTTGACGCTGGAAAACTAGGTCCAAACAGTCACAGAAACTACACTGTATAAACTAAATATAGCTGAAAACTGATTTTAAACCAGAGAATTTTGTCACAATACAGTGTGATGATACAATTATACTAATTAAACACTCAAACAGCCAACCTTTACTTCAGCTAAGTTTTTCCATTAATCCATTCTCTATACACCACCCAATCCTCATTAGGGTCGCGGGGCCACTGGAGCCTATCTCAGCTGACTTGTGACGGCAGGGGGCACCCTGGACAGGTCACCAGTTTATCACAGGGCTACAAATCGAGACAAACAATCACCCTCCCCATTCACACCTTTGGACAATTTAGAATCACCAATAAACCTCAGCATGTTTTTGGACTGTGGGAGGAAGCCGGAGTACCCGGAGAAAACCCACACAGGGAGAACATGCAAACTCCATGCAGAAAGATCCCATGCCCAGGCCTGGACGCAAACCAGGGATCTTGTAGCAGTGAGGCGATAATGTTAACCACCGAGTCACTGTGCAGCCTTCAGTGAAGTCAATTTATCCTTATTTATATAGCACATTAAAACAGCATAAGCTGACCCAAAGTGCTTTCCACTTGAGATATAAAATTGAACTTTTAAGGGACCAATTTACATGTTAAGATCAAGACCTGACAACAAAATGGAGAGAAACCCAAAGATTCCCTTTCAAAAAGCACCTAACAACAGAGGAGAGGGAGAACTCGCTTTCAGCAGGTGAGTGATTGGAGACAGAAAATGAGAAGTGAGAATCAACAAAGAAAACCACTCACACACACTGGGCAAACTGATTAGGCCAGGAACCGCAGCTCTGGAGTCAGAAATACTTGCAGAGAGAACAGAGAGGACAATTCACAGCATAAAGAAGACACATACATTAGTTAATCACATGCGAAAACAAGATTAACTATAAATGCATGTTATTTGCAATTCCGTTGTACTTGTTGCAATGACAAATAAAGTTCTATTTTATTCTATTATTGCACTTTACTACATTAGTTAAAAGTTGAAGTATTTGTAATTGTAAACTATTAAAATAAGTCAATTAATTCTTGTACCATAAAAAAATATAAAGGATGATTGAGCATCTGTGGTACGCAGCAGAACAAGCTCCGTCTACAAAAGTTCTGCTGTGTCCAAGCCCTGGTTGTTCAGAGCTGTTGTAACAGTACAAGGGGGACCTACCTAATATTAGGCAGGGCGTTTTAATGTTGTGAATGATCTGTGTGCATGGTTAGTGTGATAGACTTAGTGTCACTGGTTTTATTTTGACATGTTTGGTGTCCCCCTGTAAATACAGTCAAAAGCGCTTCACGCAGTTCGTTTCTATGCTGAAGGTCCATACTGGAAAAGCTGCATGTGTGTGTAAGTGTAGCTTGACACTCCTAGCTCAGAGAACCGAAGAGAAGATGGCGGCGCTACGAGTTGTGGTGCTATGGGGGAGTGGGAGAACTCTCCTCAGCACTCCGAAGACTGTCAAGACCCCCAAGGTAGGTCGACAGAGGAGTGTAACGTTTGTCACTCAGGACAGACCATGTTTATTACAGCAGTTTATCAGAAAGGCGCCGATTTGAGGTACCCTGACGACGAGCTAACGTTAGCTATGCTGCTGACAGGTGGGTAAGACAAGGTCACTCGTGTTCTCAGACATTCTAGGATGTCACCAGCTGCTTTAGCTTCACCTCCAACAAAATTTTCTCCTTCTCAACCCGTATGAATCGACACAGCGTCGGTGTCTTGTAATATCAAAGCGGCAGACCGATAACCCGTCGCTGTTTGTAGGGAGCTAGCCAGTGAGCTAACACATGATGTGTCAACCACCCGGCAACATAGATGCCCGGCAAACGTACAGCCTGGTTTAAATTCAGTTTAACTCCTAACTAACGATGCAAGAAGGAGATCTATAATTTTGAAGCGTATAGTCCCGGTGTTCATATTTTTTAACTCCCAGTTTAGGTCACGTTTCATCCATTTTCTGTCAGAAACCGCTCCTGCTAAAGTAAAGCTAACCCGTTTGCTAACGAGTTAGCATTTCAAGGACTGAAAGGACTTCCGTTGAAGAAAAGCTGTGTAAAAGCGTTTATTGCTGTATATTTCATCTTTAGACAAATGATCATATTTGAGATTGATGATTTGGACTGTTCATACATCCCTTGTATATCTAGAGTGGCTCTACTGCGCTTGTTTTAATTCAAGTCTCAAACTGATCCTGGAGAAATTTATAACCAGAGCGTAGTATTGTTTCAGGCTGGAGACGGAGGTTGATGGCAAGTTATGCTTGTTTAGTTTGGTACAGGGATGCTGTCATGTGATGTCTGGTTACTAAAGCACTGCTGAAGGGCAGTGTCATAAGGACGATCAGATTGCACGTTTCAAGCAAGGGCATTGCCATGCTACCATAGCTTGCCAACTGTGTCCCCAGGTAAACCCTCAGTTTGTCAGACAACTATGGACATGCTATTGCATTGTTTACTTTAGAATCTTGTCTTTTCATTTCTTTATAGTTAGCAAGGTGCACAGTGGTGCTAGCACTTTCGCCTTGCAACAAGAAGATCTCCGGTTCAAATCCCGGCCTGAGCCTGGGATCTTTCTGCATGAAGTTTGCATGTTCTCCCTGTGAATGCGTGGGTTTTCTCCGGGTACTCTGGCTTCCTCCCACAGTACAAAAATATGCTGAGGTTAATTGATAACTCTAAATTGCCCGTAGGTGTGAATATGAGTATGATTGTTTGTCTGTATATGTAGCCCTGTGACAGACTGGCGACCTGTCCAGGGTGTCCCCTGCCTTCGCCCGAGTCGTCCGGGATAGACTACAGCACCCCCCAACCCAACCCTAGTGAGGCTAAAGCGGTGTATAGAGAATGGATGGATGGAAGTTAGCAAGGTCCTACAGAAAGTGAATTTCCAACTATTCTGATAATCTGTGTATCCATTTTTCCAAGAATAACATGTCATACAAGTTCCAGTCTTGAGGTGGTCACTGCTAGTCTTTGTCTCATGTAATAGATATCACAAAATCTTTGGGTTCTACACCAAAAGAAAATGCTGCAGAAGTCACAGTATATTCTCCAAATTTGACACTTATTGACACTGCATAGATGAAGCAATAAATATGAAACAGTATATTAAATTTTTAAGTATCAGACTCAGACATTTTGTACATGTTTACAGATTTTAAAACAGAATGAATGCCTATACATTTCTAAGTGTACATGATTTGTGCTGCAGATTTTTTTTCAATGAATTGTTTGATCAAGGAAATTTCAGATAATAGCACAAATGTCCAAACAGATGTATTCTTTTTGTTGTTGGATCTTAAATTTACTGTCATTGATGAAAGCAGCAATCACTCACACTTAAGTTGGTACAAACAATGACTTCAGGGTATTCTTACTTCAAAAATCGCTTGAAAGCTAAATTTGTGTCTGTTGGCAAATTTCTTCTAGTCTCAGTATAAAATATTGAATAAAGTTGTCTACTGGAAGTGTAATGTGCTTTTTTTTTTTTTTTTTTTAAAGCAGCTAACTGTTATATTGTTGTGCTAATGTTTGTTCATAGGCCAACATGTCCTTCGCCAGCCTGCCACGGAAAAACAAGGTTGTCTTGACAACACTAGGTGTGGTCACAGCTGGTGGGGCGGGGCTCGCTCTGATGCTGCACCGGTCTGTTAAAGCCTCTGACTTGGAGCTCCACCCTCCTCAGTACCCGTGGAGCCATGCTGGACCTCTGTCCTCTCTGGACCATGCGAGGTGTGTTGCATGAAATACATAGACACACACACTGTGTATGTAATTATCAAATATACTCCTTGTGAGGAAAGTGTGAAACTGTTTCTAAAAGTCTTGCAAGCTCAGCGAATTTGAGAGCAATAAGGCCCCTTGCATCCATTATCAGTGCAGAGACTTTATATGTAAAAGTTGATGCCTTTGCACTTTTCAGATTTTAAACTTACTAGAAATGTGTTTTTATGCACTGCTGTCTACTCTTCTGTTATCTGTGTATCCTGTCAAATGTAGGAAATGCGTTAGTTTGACAAGCTATCTGCGCAAAGGTAACTTTTTTTTTCCCAAGGTACTTTGTTACGATTTTGAGCACTTGTAACTCTACATAACATCGGTGTTTACAACAGGGATGTGATTTTTCCGCGAATTCGCGGAATTCCACTTTTTTTCAGGGATGGGAATTTACCGCGGATCCGCGGATTTCATTTCAAGTTTGAACACTTTATTGTCGCTGATACTCCCACGAGATGGTAACGACGCTAACGATAGCTTGTTAACGACGATTGTAAACGGCCCAATCGCTGGGCCGTTTACAAACGTGTGCGCCACGGCCGCTACAATCAGAACTTGCTGATCCCATCCCCACACATGGCATCTTTAACTTAGTAGTTTGTAGCTTGTTTTCTAGGTGTTTTACAGGCATTTGCATTTTTGTTGTCACAATTAAGGTTTTAGTAATGATTTTAGCTGACAGATATTTTTCTTCATTAATTGATTAAACATTTGTTTGAGTAAAATTTCTAAAAACTTCCCTTCCCCCAAAAAAATACAGGTTTTTGAGCATCAAAATGACATGTCTTCTCCTACCAATTGTCTAAAACCTAATAACATTTCCATTTCCTCACTAAGAAGACAGAGAAAAGCTGCACATATTTAAAAATGAAGAGGGAGGAGCTAAAGTTTTTTTGCTGGAAAAAAGACTGAAAGGTTTGATATAGTATCAAGACAGTTGCATATCATTTCTTATTTTAACCAGAAAGTCACTTAATCCACAAATTATTTCAGCTATTTGAACTTTTGATTTACATGCTTTTGTGGGCTTTTTTTTGTTGCAGCCTTCAGTCTCCCACTTCGCAGAAGATGTCCACATTTCTTAATGTAAGTGTCCCTTCATGTTTTCCTTTTCTCTCTGCCCCTGCAGTATTCGTCGTGGCTACCAGGTGTATAAACAGGTGTGTTCAGCCTGCCACAGTATGGAGTACCTGGCTTTCAGAAACCTGGTGGGAGTGTCGCACACAGAGGATGAGGTTAAGGCCATTGCTGAGGAGGTAAAGCTGTGCGGTGGAGAAGTTTCAAATTGATCACATACCCCTGTCTTAGTGTATTACATCATACATATTCTTAATAACCGATGTGATTATTTCTCATTTTTAAAAACTAACGCTCAGTTCCACCAATAGATGGAGACACCTGTCTGTTGCATTTCTAGGTTTTTGACCATATTTAGAGTTTGTCTTGTGTGCTGTGTTCAGATTGAGGTTGTGGATGGACCTGATGACAATGGTGAGATGTTCACTCGGCCAGGAAAGTTGTCAGATTACTTCCCTAAGCCCTACCCCAACCCTGAGGCTGCTCGTGCCGCCAACAATGGAGCCCTGCCTCCAGACCTTAGCTACATTGTCAATGCCAGGTAATGCCTGAAAAATAGGAAATACTACAAAGTTTAATCCTCTTAACCCTACACACTGCACATGGGCTTGAAGGGCATGATGTTGTTTTGAAAATCACAAAAAATGCAGTATTTATTATAGCAAGATGTTGTAAAATCACGAAGAATCTGCTCGTTTTCCACTGTCCAGCTGTTGCTGGCTTTCATCGAAAGAAACTATCGAATATATATTAAAACGAGGTATTTCATTGGAATCACTTTTTCCTACATGTCTCATTTACAAATTTGCCATAAACAGTTTGCAGTAATCAGATTCAGGAGAAAGCAAAAAGCCCAGCTCGCCTCAGCATACCTATAGTCACTCAGCTGTGACCAGCAGTAGTACAACAAAAATGAATTCTGACTGAACTGGGTTCAAGTAAAAGTTGTGTTTAAACAGAGGAGATAGGGGTCATGTATGGAAACACTACATAGTAAAATATGTGTAGTATATGGAATTACCTGTTTTGCAGTACTGTGAACACCTAATACAATGTTTCACTTTTTTTTTTTTTTTACAAAATATATAAATTTAGCTGATATTGTAACTGTGTTATAGGATGGAGTTTTGGAAAATTAAATAATCAAAAAAATGCAGCTTTTTTTCCCTTTTTTGGCATTTAAACTTAACATTGAAGTGCAGGACTTTGTAATGCAGTGGCAAATTAGTCAACTTGATAAAAAAAATGGGACATGGGGGGGGAGTACCTTGATATTGCTTTGTGTTCATCGGGTTAATCTGAAAGCCATGAAATAGCCTGCAAATTTTTTGTTCACAGTGTTGATGTTGATGCCCTTTTTAATTGCCCCTCGGAGATAAATAAAGAGTTTAAATTGAATTCATGTCTCCTTATGCCTCTCAGACATGGCGGCGAGGACTACGTGTTTAGCCTGCTGACTGGTTACTGCGAGCCTCCTGCAGGAGTGGCAGTGAGGGAAGGTCTCTATTACAACCCCTACTTCCCTGGTCAGGCTATCGGCATGGCCCCGCCCATCTACAACGAGATTCTGGAGTATGACGATGGTGAGTAAACTGTGTGTTTGTGTGCAATATGCTGTTGTGCTGCAGAAGTGGATTAACCCTTTAAGCTTCAGTCAATTCCAGCCGTTTTCAGTACAAAAAATCGCTAATATTCTATTTTTAAATTTAAAAAAATGACGAAAAATACAGGGAATATTGGACGCACATCGCGAGGTGCATTTCCTTGAAAACGACTGATTCGTGGATTTTATACCGACTTCAAGACATGTTTTGGACAAAATAGTTTACTGGCTTGTGTTGTCTGGATGTAATAGGTTGGATTATGGCCGTTTTTTGTGGAATCTTTTTTTCTGTGTGTAATAATGAACCCGGAAATGTGAGTCGCGCTGTGTGCGTTGAAGCCGTGTATAGAGAACGGATGGATGAATATTTGTTTTTGTCGGACAAATGTGTTTTTCTCACCCGCTGTGGTAATCACATCTGAAAGTGGTTTATACCGGCGGATTCATGAGAATCTAAGCTTTCCATCGGCGTATAGTGTTTGTATAATCGTGTTTGCAGCCGTCGGACATTCTTGAAATTCCTATGCAAATTAGTAGGTGTACCGCCGGCGGTACACCTACGACGCACTGAAGCGTAAAGGGTTAACAGCTTAACCAAAATTTGTACAGGGAACACTTAAATCCTAGATTATTCCCCAATCGAGTTTTCATTTTTGAGCTTAAATTTTTAGTTTGTTAAAAGACAAAATATTCAATAATGTCTCCCTTATTACAATAAATTTTCACATAAATACATAAACACTTTTAGAAATACACTGTTAATAAACCCATACTTTCACCACTGGTATTTCTCCACACCTCCCTTTCTTTCTGCTGCCTCATTGTGGCAACTTCTCAACCTACATTATTACTTAGCCTATTTAGAATTAATTTGCAATATCAACTAAAGTCCAAAGCTGAAATTTCCGCTTATAGGAAGGCAATAAGTGATTTAAAGTACCCACCAGCATTTTAGAAGGTTCATTTCTCATTTGGATAGAAATAATAATTGTAAGGGAGAAGTAGCAAATGTGTCGTATCACACAGCAAAGACCATGTCCATTTCAACCATTGTGGTTCATTGTTTTAAGCATTTGTTATTGTCAAAATGACTACAATGGCCAACCCTTGGAAGCATTAAGAGTAATCAAGTTTCCTCTTTAAACAAGTTATATTATAAGAACAGACAACTTTAAACAGAGTCTACTAAGCCTGCTGCAATAAGTCCACAGAAGGGATGACATCAGTGCTAGAAATGCATTTAATGCATTTTTGTAAAATGCTTTGATTCATTGTAACAAATGTTTCTCTTCAAAGTGACTATGTAATTGCTGCATAAAGACGTTTTGCTGCAACAATCAACTCAGTGAGGTGTAAAGGTTTCTATAGGCTTTGGTGGTTTGTGAATACTTGAAGTAGCTGCTAAATATACTGATAAAGCCATAAATTTGTGTTCCTGCTGCCTTAAAGTTTCCACAGAATATTTGTTTAGGTACATGATTAGGGTAGAATCTGTGCTTATTCCACTTTGATTGATGGTGCATAAATGCTTGTCTTGGTTTTTCCTGATCTAAAAATCATTTTAGGAAAATAGGTCTTTTGAGTTAATCAACTAAACAGTAATATAGTTTGGTTGATTGATCCAAAAAAGTCATCAGTAACAGCACTAAAGTCTACAACTCAGCTTTACACTGGCAGATTGACAAGGACATCCTCTATTCAAAATGAATACAACACCTCCCAGACCACAATGCAGAACAGTCAAGCTTATTTAGTACTTCTGCTCCTTCTTTGATCAATGCTATACTGAGTAGTTGAGTAGAATGTGCCAAGTATTTGATACACAAAATTGTCTGTCTGTTCAGAAGAGACCTTCTTTTTGAAAGAAAAGCAGCTCTTTCAGTGACGATAACATTAAATTAATGAGAAATACAATCTAGACATTGTTAATGTGGTAAATGACTATTGTAGCTGGAAACGGACGATTTTTAATGGAATATCTCCATAGGAGTACAGAGGAGCATTTCCAGCAACCATCACTCCTGTCTTGTAATGGTGCATTGTGTTGGCAAATCATATTGAAAGGCTAATTGATTATTACAATACCCTTGTACAATTATGTACATGGGGAAAAAAAGGTATACATTTTAGAGAGACAGAGAGAATTGTCTTTCTTCTGAGCATGAGATTGAACTTCAGCAAGTTGCCTAAGCATGCCCAGATACATACTGTCTGTCTATAGAGAGAGTTACACACTCCAAGCTGTTTTTGCATTGAAAAATCATACAATATAAGATTTAAGCATATCTTCCACACATGCTAGATCCAGAAGAAAATGTTCAGGGTTGCCCTGTAAAAATGATGGCGCTAATGGTTTTTGTTTGGTGCCATAGGAACCCCTGCCACCATGAGTCAGGTTGCTAAGGATGTGTGTACCTTCCTGAGATGGGCTGCCGAGCCGGAGCATGACCAACGCAAACGCATGGGACTGAAGGTACATAACGCACCGTCTGCTGGGTGTTCTCGAAATTGTAAATAGTTTTACTTGTCCCAATACAGTTTGGGTGGTGAAATACAACATTACTGTACTTTTGGGGAGTTTGTTCTTTATTCAAAACATGAAATTTTCAAATATCAGAAATGAGCATGTTAATACACCCACACAAGAAATTTAGATAAAAACTTACAGCAAAGGTTTCCATTTCACACACTAAACAAGGAATACTCTCGCTATCTGATATGCTCATAATTACCCGTTTCTTTGATGTTTTCATTAATGTTATGGTCTTTTTATTTCCATTCTCCTTCTCTTAAAGCTGCTGATGGGCTCAGCCATCCTCGTCCCTCTGCTCTACTACATGAAGAGACACAGGTGGTCTGTGCTGAAGAGCAGGAAGATTGCCTACAGGCCTCCCAAGTAAACAGAAACAAACACACCCCAAGATGGGCATAAAACTGAGATGGCTGCGTTCAATGACCCCACAGTGCTCACCTTAAGAAGACCTTAGACCCATAATAATGGACAAATACACATGCCTTTCTAAGAGGGGGTAGATAACTAAGAGTACATATATTGTGTTTATTCGTACAGAAAATGCCTTTTTTAAGTTGGTGGCATGGTAGATCCAGGTGTGCGACAGATTTTCCTGTATCTGAAATATTGTGGCTCAAGCTTGCGTCAGCTTTGTGGCGTTCTTGAACACACCCTTCGCAAATTTTGTTTGACCTGCAGCGAGTCACAACTGGTAGCAGTTCACGTCTTGACATCTCATGTCAGACTGTCACAATTGACTAATGAGTTGATTGACAGTCCATCTTTGTAAGATACTCGATAACCGCATAAGCACTTGGAAATACTTGCTGTATTAAGTTTTCTGAGTATATGGAACTCCTTCCTTCATTGTCCTCCCTGCAAAGCAACTGCTAAACCTGTTTTACTGTACAAAATAAATTATCTTAACAGAAACTTTTCTGTGTGCATTTCTTTTGTGTCCTGCAGCAGTAGATGTGACACAGTCGTGACCATTTTAATGGTAACTACGTCATTGTGGGATTTTTTGCCTCGTGGAATCTGCATCTACACACTGTCATGTAAATATTTTATAAACTGGTAAATGAACAAACTTTGTTGTGATGTTCTAATTTTTTGACCTCCAGATAAAAATGCCGCTAGTGATTTGATCTGTTTGTCTGTTGAATTTCACAAAACTATGAAGAAAAGAAATCCAGGCTTCATTTATATTACCCACAACATTGAGTAAAATCAATAACATTCTAAAGATGTAGCATCTGCATTTAAATCTGGTACCTTACCAGAGAATAGATAGAGGCTAACAATAACCCTATGACTTCTCTGAAGGAGGAGAGATGGGAAAGACTGCATACAACAGCTGTTGCCTGTTCTTCACCAGTTAAAGCTTTGTGGGAGAGTGGCAAAGAGAAAGACACAGTTGGAAAAAAAATGTCAATTGGAGTATGGCAGATGGCTTGTAAGAAGCTCTGAAGTCGGCAGGAAGAAAGCTCTTTGGTCTGATAAGACTAAAATGTAGCCAACACATATGTCTGGTGGACATCAAACAATGCACTTCATCTCAAATGCATCATTCCCACTGTGAAACATGGTGATGGCAGCATCATAATGTGGGGAAGCTTGTGAAGATGGAGAGTAAATGAATTCAGCAGAGTACAGGGAAATTCTGGAGGACAATCTGATGTAGTCTTCAAACAAATTGTGACTTGGGAGACAATTTGTTTTCCAGCATGACGACCAGAAGCATACAGTCAAAGTTACATGGAAATGGTTTAAAGACAAGGTAAATGTTCTAGAATATGCAAGATAGAGCCCAGACTTCAATCCAACTGAGAATTTGTAGCTGGACTTGAAAGAGATGTTCCCATGTAACCTAACACAGCTTGAACAATTTTGCAAAGAAAAATTGGATAAAATTGCAGGATCAAGATGTAAAAGGCAGATTGAAACCTATCCATGAAGGCTCAGTGCTGTGATTTCAGCCACCAATTAAATACTGACTACTAATGCAATGTTTTGAGTTTTATATTTTTAATTAATTTACATTAGTTTGTGGAAATCTCTTTTCACTTTAACTTCAAGTAGTCTTATTTGTAAATCCATGTCAAAAAAGCCAAATTAAATCGATCATGATCCAGTGTTGAAAACCAATAATAGGGGAGACCCATCATTGGGCTTAAACACTTTTTAGGCATTATATGTTGCTGTGCAGTGATAAAATACCATGCTAGCGTTGTTGCCTGTGGCCCTGCATGGCAAGGCTTTGTGCAAGTACAAAAACAGTCATTTTCCATCACCAATAATCCTTTTTGCTGTTTTGCGACAAAGACAAGCATCAAATTGTCAATTTTCGTATCTTACAAAACAAATGTTTTACATTTTTTTCTTTAAAAATGAAATGATTATTCCATTGGCTGCTGAAATTTTGTCCTGCTGAAACTGGGTGCACTACGCAAAACTAGTACTTACACAGAAATCTGTTGAGTCTCAGGTGTGGCTGAAGCTCAGCTGTACTCCCTCCAGTGCAAAGGCTACACACAGGCATAGGCGTCAGTTTAGGGGGGGACGGTGGGGACGTGTCCCCCCACTTTTTGTCAGGGGTCATTTATTTTGTCTCCAACACATTCAAATTCTTCACATGTAAGCTGTTGTAAACCCAGTTATTTTTAGTAGTATAGAAAATTCCGACGCTCCTGAACGCACCACCATTTACCTGCATGTACCGATAGCTCAACAGCTTGAGCTTCCAGCTTTGGTGTGATGGTTGTGAGTTTGAGCCCAGCTTGTGGCATTTTGCCGCCATTCTTCAACATTTTCTCAAAGTGCTGTGGTCTCCATCCCCCCCACTTTTAAAAACAAACTGACGCCCTTGCACACAGGTGCTATGTTAAAAGGTAGTCATATTTAAATCTTTCTTTTCAGGAAGCTGTCTGAGTTTGGTAGTTGACTCTATCTGACAACCTGTGCCAGATATGCTTCAAAGAAATTATTGATAAATATTTTTTTATGAAATAATTTCACTTCTCAAACCCCACAAACACCATAAATAGCTGTTTTTACATTTGTGCTAATATTCACTTTACAAAAACACATGTATCATATAAATTATTGAGCTTTAAATGTGTGAAATTTGAACTTTGAAGTTGTACTTACAGTCTTTGTGTAGTTGAAATTTTCTTGCCACTGTTTTTTCCCCAGTCACGGTTAGACTGATCTTCCCTCTGCACGTAGTCTTCACATCCTTGCATCTATCTCACCTTTAATTTAGGGACAAACAAACAAGTGTGCTGTTGGTTTAAAGCTGCTGCAGGCCTTCATTAGGAGCTAATCTGGCTCTGAAAAGGTTTTTCCTCTCCACTGCTTCAACCTGTATTCAGCGCTATGAGCTTCATCTGCATCACAACATATACAGATTAGGCTAATAGCATTAGTGGATCCCACCGGATCATTTTTATTACCACATCATATTATTATTATTATTGTTAGTTTAAACTCTCTCTCAGACTTGTAACAGAGGGATGGATGTATTTTAGTGTGGAAACTAAATTGATTTTCTACTTTGGTAATTTGGAATAAAAGAGGGTGATTTTTGCTTTGTATTTATGTCATGGTGACAGTTTTTAAAAAGGCCTCTCATCCTAATCTCACACATACACTCATACAGTATACTGTCTGGGGAGAAAACTCAGATACAAACACACGTGTACATGAATGTGTTAAGATGCGCTGTTTTGTCTTTTTTGCAAGCTTCTGTTATTTGCAGAGTTCGGATGTTTCATTGTAGAGCTCAAGATTTAAATATGCCATCTAATGTAACACACACAATTAGCAGAGATTAGCTTCTGTATGGATCCTCAGGGAGTCACATTCACATGGAAAAAACATCTCTTACTTGTAATTGGCTGCCAGTGTAAATCCTCCACTCCCATTTAAACAAGCCGTCAGCAGTTTGTCGTCCTGCTGTTTTGCCTCTGACTAAAACATCCATTCACTCTCAGCTTGATTTAGACCACAGATCCAAAGCAAAGGACCAAGAGTGTTTGTGAGATTTTTACTGACAGAAAACAAACTTGTTGAACTTTTTATTTTATTTTTTTAAGTGAAATCAGAATAACTTTTGTTTTGGTTGCTGACAGCAGTTTTGCTTATACACCGTTGTTGTTTATCAAATAGTTCAGTCATTATGGTATCCACTCTGGCTCCTGTCACAGGAGAAGGCAGGCCAGCATTTTCTATCTGCCAGATACTTGGTTTGGAACCGGAAAGACCTGGAAACTGCTTAAAACTCCACAGACCCTGGACAGGTGAGGAGCAAAAGTTTGGATGTTTTAATTGTTTTCTTCCCATTGATGGGTCCATTTCTGGCTGATAAAGCACCAACACATCATTGTATCTGACACCTATAACATTAAAATGCCATTTCAGATAATGTTTTCTAGCTAATGCTGACAGAAGAGTAAAATGATAAATTACATTGTAGGTACTGCAAGATCAACAATGCACCTATTCATTCATTCACTTTGATGTTTGATGTTTACATCAAAGTGATGCCCTGTACAGAAGTGTTCAATATAATCTACCTGACTAAATGTATACCAAGGGACTAAAAGTTTGTTTTGGTAAAAGCAGAATTTTATTATTTTAGGTCATAGATTTAATAGAGACTTCCCAGCTCTTAGTATTTCTTGATTTTTTTTCTTCCAATTTCCCTCAAGTAGCTATCAGATTAGCTTTAGTTGGTGTGCATTTTGCTTTGGGCTGCACAGAGGCATAGTGGTTAGCACTTTTGCCTTGCAGCAAGAAGACCCCCGGTTCAAATCCTGGCTTGGGCCTGGGATCTTTCTGCATGGAGTTTGCATGTTCTCCCTGTGCATGCGTGGGTTTTCTCCGGGCACTCCGGCTTCCTCCCACAGTCCAAAAATATGCTGAGGTAATTGATTACTCTAAATTGTCCGTAGGTGTGAATGTGAGTGTGATTGTTTGTCTGTATATGTAGCCCTGCGACAGACTGGCGACCTGTCCAGGGTGTCCCCTGCCTTCGCCCGAGTCGTCTGGGATAGGCTCCAGCACCCCCCGTGACCCTAGTGAGGATAAAGTGGTGTATAGAGAATGGATGGACATTTTCCTTTGCCTATAAGTTTAAAAAAAGGTTTGTTTTGGGCAGTAGTCATGTGCAAAGAGGATTCAGTGTCATCAACCTGTATGTAAATAAACCCATGGCTGCTTTAAAAAAATCTTGCATGTGATTTCTTTATGTGGTGATGTCCATGTAATTCTGCCATTCTATCAAACGACTACATTCAATTTGCAGCCGTTCAGGAAAAACAGATGAAAAGTGACCTTTTAAACTTTCTTATTTAGGTTCACTGGATTCTCTGTTAATTGATCAGGGTACCATTGGCTAAATTACATTTAGCATTCAACTATACAAACTAAACTAAACTGAACAAAAAAAGTGTCATACAATGTATAAAGCACAAATGCATGTGTAAATTTCTTTTAAAATTATAGCCATTTTCAATTTTGGATGTTAAAAAATTAAAATGCCGAATTCATGTGTTTAAATGTGTGAGACGATGTCTATAAAATTTGTTGAGAACATCAGTGTGTAGAGTAAAATGTAATCATTTGATCTAAAGTCTACAAAAATCTCATTCTGTTTAATGATGAGCAAATTAATAATTTCTTTCATTTTAATTAAAAGAATTGCATTGTGATTTTTTCCCCATTGATCTAGAGATGGTAGCAAAGGAGAACAGAGAAAACACTCTCTATTCTAAACAACAACACCATCATCAACAACAGCAGTTGCATTATCCTCAGCAGCTCGCCTCTTCCAGGCCCACATCAAACTGGTATATCGGACGCAGACGACGCACTGCCTTCACCAACAGCCAGGTAATCCATCAAACTGCTCAAGGATTCATTTAAAAGTTCAGAACATCAATCATAAAACTTGCTGAGTGTAAGCACAGGCTTGTCTGTAGGTTGTTCATTGCTATCTCACTGTGTGTGCATGTGTCCTGCAGGTGAATGCACTGGAGACAGTGTTTCAAGTGAACTGTTATCCAGGGATCCAGCTGAGAGAGCAGCTGGCAGGAAGACTTGACCTGCATGAGGACAGAATACAGGTTCAGACAAAATATTTCAACTATTTGCTTGTTGTTTCCTGGCGGTTGTACCACTTGGTCCTCTAATGATGGGGCATCTAATAGGAAAGTCCACAGGTTTTAAGCATCATATTGCTTAATTAAAACCAGATACATAAATCTGATGGTATGAAGGGAAAGATTTACTGTTCAGCAAAAGCTACATGGTTTTACTTGAACATGTGTAATCAAAGAAAAAATCTGAGACTTAAAAAAAATGAACAATACTTACGATAATGTGTCCTCATGCATTTAATAGCTCATTCTCTCTCTTTCAGATCTGGTTTCAGAACCGGCGGGCCAAACTGAGGCGTTCTCTGAGAGAAACCCGCCTACATCTGGTTCAGGCAGCAGTGGCTGACCTAAGGGTCGGACACCAGGTCATAGATCAGCCAAAGGTCAAACAGGATGAGCAAGGTGACTTTGACCTTCCATCTCGTCTCCAGCTTGAGGTGGAGGAAGAGGAAGAGTGATGCTGATGAAAGACTTATTATTTTCATCACTCATTTTGTTTCTGATCTTGTACAGAAATGGCTGTTTACTGTCCATACATCATTTGTTTCTTCCTTCTTCTGTTGTTTTCGCTACTTTGAAAGTATTGAAAACACAATTGTAAGATGTTACAGTATCATTAATTTCCAGCACATTGCGAAGACATTTGACATATTTAATTATCAGGCTTTAACAAATAAGCAGCATTTTATAAATAAACTTTGCTGAGCTCAGCTGGATCCGTTGGTATAGTGCTCATTGTGTTATGTAATCAAGGGCGTCAGTTTGTTTTTAAAAGTGAGGGGGATGGAGACCACAGCACTTTGAGAAAATGTCGAAGAACGGCGGCAAAATGCCACAAGCTGGGCTCAAACTCACAACCACCACACCAAAGCTGGAAGCTCAAGCTGTTGAGCTATCGGTACATGCAGGTAAATGGTGGTGCGTTCAGGAGCGTCGGAATTTTCTATACTACTAAAATCAGTACATGCAGGTAAATGGGTCTGTGGGCCGCTATAGTACTAATTCTCCCAGGCCGAAATTTTGCCCCTGCACGCCTCTGGTCAGAGCTTCCACTTGGCACAGGCGTAAATTTAGCATCTGCGCGTTTTTTGTTTTTTTGTTTTAACCTCATGAAGGTGTGCTGCTCTGTGCAACTCTCGGCCGAGTGCGGATGGTGCGTTCAGGAGCGTCGGAATTTTCTATACTACTGAAAATAACTGGGTTTACAACGGCTTACATGTGAAGAATTTGAATGTGTTGGAGACAAAATGACCCCTGACAAAAAGTGGGGGGGACACGTCCCCACCGTCCCCCCCCCCCTAAACTGACGCCTATGTATGTAATAGTATCTCAATATAAATATTTTTTAAAATTTTCTGATCCAATTAAGCTTTTGAATGTTGTGTCTGCTTTTTGTTAACAGACTGTCTTCACGTTATATATGTCATTAGAGATAAACAGAAGAATTTCTCAAATATATTATTGCATTGCTTACTTCTTAATTTTATGTTAAACTAATATTTGCAAATAGACCACATTAAGACTGTGGTCTATTTGCAGGACGCAGAATGAGTATGAAATAGTGACTGTAATGCAGCCTTTTAGAACTACATGTTTACTAGCAGTCACTTCATATGCATTTCCACCTGCCACTCTGCACCACTAAAGTACTAATATTACATCTTTACCATAGCCTGACAAACTGACCAACACATGAAATAAAAACGAAGGCTGTACTGTGATCAGCCATGCTCACGTGTAAAATGGTCATAATAATAATAATAATAATAATAATAATAATAATTATCATTATTATTATTATTATTAGTAGTAGTAGTAGTAGTAATCCACCCTAAGCAGTTTTTGTTGCTTTCGAGATGAACTTTGGACATTTGATCATAGTTACATGCAGCTCTGACATCAGAAAGAGGAGAGAATAAATGACGCGGCCCGCTCTGATTGGTCCAGCCGAGCACCGTGTGTGTCCCGGAAGTAAAAGCGGAGGACCGATGTGTGTCTGGACAACAGGAGTCTGTCGGTAACATTTGTGTTCCCCGGTGGTTTAGTAGCTTAGAAAATGGACACGTTGAATAAACTAAAGCAATTTGACGCTTATCCTAAAACTCTGGAGGATTTCCGAGTGAAGACGTGGGGAGGAGCGACTGGTAAGAGGCTTTAATTTATCGGAGTGCCGCAACCATTCAGACATACAGGGTGTTAGCTGCTGCTGCGGGTAACAACAGGGCTAATAGCTTCATTCAAATATCAAGTTTGAGATATTTCTTGACTCTTACAACGCTGTCAAAACCTAAACACCAACAGGTTAGACATTTGTAGCTTTAACCATTCAGCAGTAGAGCAGCATTGCAGCAATCCCACTGGTAAATAAGCGAATATACACATAAACGGGAGATTTATCACCAAATTTTAAGTGCTCTTACCACATACTCCTTATCAAGGGTCCTGCCAAGGATTTTGCATGTGTGGTCCATGTACTTCAGTGAACACTTTACGTTAGTGCAGACTGTTCTACAAACTGTGCTGTCGTGCTTTAGAAATTTGGAGGTATATTTAAACGAGGGGGATAGTCATATACTACAGTAACATAGAGACAAGACTGCGACGTAACAAAACTGACGTTGAACTCCATTTTGATGACATGAGTAGAGAAACAAAGTAAGATATTGGAGATGAGACATTAAAAAGATCAATATAATACATGCTTTAGTGAATTTTGAAAATATATATACAAATGAAAGTCATGATGTGTGAACTGTAGATACAGTGCTCAACTTACAGGCAGGTGAGCATGCTTTCAAGAATAGCAGCATAATTCTTTTTCTTGTGGTTGTTAATTAACTGCATGCAGCAGACAGACAAGCATTAATCAAATCTGTGTTTGGTGAGCAGCACACACCAATTCAATCTAGAAGAGAAGCGAAATCTTCTGATGTTTTAAGGTATTTGGCAATGTCGGAGAACTTGCCACAGAGCTTTGTAATTTTTGTTTCTTCATGTCATGGATGAAAAATATTCTTCATTTTTCTGGATGGGTATTTAGATAATTTTTTTTCCTTTCATTTTTTTCTTTTTTACACTTACTGTTGAAACTGGGGGGAAAAAACACAAAATCCATTTTGTTTTCTGTTTTTTACGGCAAACTGCAGTATTTGGTTTAATAAGAGATGTATGATACACGCATGTTTTAAATTCGAGTGAGGCTCAAAGATTGAGATATTCACATATGAAACATGTCGATTATCCTGGGCTAAGTATAAACTGGGATTTCAAAGCTCTTGTGGTTTTTAAAATACACACTTCCTTTTTGTCTCTGCAGTGACTATCATCAGCGGTGTGATCATGTTAATCTTGTTTGTCTCTGAGCTGCAGTACTATCTAACTAAAGAGGTGAGTTCAACGACATTATCTGATTATCCTAAACCTTCATCTGATTGCTGCAATCCTTCATGTGAAATTAAATGTGACACTAGGACTTGTGGAAAATATCGAGTGATCTAGGGATTTTTCTGAAAGATATTCAGTTCCTTTCAAGTTTTAGTTGAGTATTCAGTGTGTAAAGGTTCAAAACGTGATAGAGCATTACTACAAGAGCCACCACCTCCAGTCTGTCACTGTCACACAAGGGGACAGTATTCAAGCATCATCTAGACAGTTTAAACACTGGATTTGGTACACTGCCTAATGTACAGGGTGTCCATAAATTCTCTTTACTATTTTAAAGAAATTCTTACCAAGGCAGTTGATAATATATCTTAACCAGATTTGTTTTATTGCAATCAGTGTTTATTAAAATTTGTAGTCACATTGAAATTGTGTGTTTCAGGTATTCTGTTGGTGAAAGAGGTACTGTTAAATGAAACCCTAAAAAATGGCTACTCCTCAAGAGAAGGCACAACGTGTATCATGGTTTATTGAGACAAAATCGGATGTGCAGACTCAGCAAAACTACAGAACTAAGTACCATCATGTCCTTCAATTCGTGCATGGCACAAGAAATGTACGTAGACAGCGACAGTGTTGGATAAAGGTAGGAGTGGGCGACCAAGAACATCTGAGGAAAACATCGAGTTTCATTTAACATTCCCTTTCTCATCAACAGGATACCTGAAACACACGATTTCAGTGTGATTGCAAATTTAATAAATACTGATTACAATGAGGCAAATCTGGTTACGACATCTTATCAACTGCCTTTGTAATAGATTCTTAAAAAAACAGAGAGATTTATGGACACCCTGTATATCCTAACAGTAGCCTTTACAATTTGCTAATTTAATTTAATTGTATTTTGGTTTGAAATTGATCAGTTGTTAAGCCCTGCAATTGACACTGAGGTGCAATTTTCTTTCAAAAACTACTTTTTTACACTTTACATGGAGACAGGTCAGCATAGCATGTAAGAAATGTCTTTCAATGTCTGCCATTTTTCAGTTGTACATATATTTTTTATAATTATTTAATATTCTGTCTGGAACTACAACAGTTATGATATTTCACCTTTTTTTTGGTCATTTTTCAAGGAAATAATTCATTCCAGTTGTTTGAATATGAGAGTTTGCTTTGGGATGAAACAAGCAGTGTAAGGATAACTCTGGAAAGTTGTGATGAACTAGTCTCTGATTCAATCTTGAAAATATTAACTGATAATGAAATAATTGTTAGCTGCAACCTTAAGTCCCTCCACTTTCTATATACTGATATCAGTTAACGGAAGGTGATGAAGCCGTTTTCAAGATCAAGATGAATATATTCTTATTTTTGGCAATAGAAGGCACAGATTTGCAAATCATTCTAAATGATTGCATAATAATACTGCTCAGAGCTGCCTGCTGGGAAACTGATCACTTTTCAGCCTTCAGGTATGTTTCCTGTCTGACCGGACTGATAAGTCAGATCACACAAACAGTGAAGCAGTTTTCAGTATGTGGAAAGTCTGCTTACACAGCAGTGAAATTAACAACAATCATTATTGTGTTACTAATGGTTATTAATCATTATAACAGTTCAGCAAGAAATGAGACTCATTTTGGTGACATAATTTCACTGATTGTTTAACTCAGAAGATATCACAGGGTTTTATGGCTGTGACAGTCATGTTTTTTGAGGCAAATAAAGTCAAATTAAGTACACAATTTTACAAAGCTGCTATTCACAGGATACTAGCCAACATCTTTTGTTTTGGAGTTTAAAGCCAACAAACTGAATTGAAGTCACACATTAATGCATTCAAAAAGTACAATTTTCTCTTGCCTTGTTGCAAAAAGGGTCACTAAACAGGAGGCTCATTTTCCTTTTACACTTCAAATATCTGGAATTAAGTGTTCATGCCACAGTGTCAAATGCATTTGTGTTTTTAGTAAATCACTAAGTGCAATCTGCCTGTGTCCTGCAGGTCCACCCTGAGCTGTACGTCGACACATCGCGAGGTGACAAACTCAAGATTAACATTGACGTTATTTTCCCTCACATGCCCTGTGCTTGTAAGTGCTGTTCCTGCTCTGCTTTAACAAGGATCTTTATTCCGATGAGGCCAACATGCCAACAATAATACACTCACTTTTTCTCCTTGCAGACCTTAGTATAGATGCGATGGACGTCGCAGGTGAGCAGCAATTGGACGTTGAACATAATCTGTTCAAACAGCGGCTGGATAAAGACCTCAAGCCTGTCACCCTTGAGGCAGAAAAACATGGTAATCTTTGACTTTTTACTGACTTTTAACCTCCTGACACTGTTGGGCAGCTTATGGAAGGCATTCAGAGAGTGAATGGCACTCCTTTAAAACTAAGCGCACAAAGGGCCCTGTTGGTGTGGTTGCAGCTGCAGGAATCCCTGAGAAGCAAATTGTTCCTCTTCCTGAGTGCTTGTGATGTAATCCATGTAGTTAGCAGAATGCTAAAGGTAATACATTACAAGGTATTCTATTGGAATGTGTGAGTGCACATGTTTGACTTGAAAGTACAGAGTGTTGACACATAACACTGATGCATGGTGTTAGAAGTTCATGCAGGCTGACATTAGTTAATTTTTTTTCTTGGCAGAGCTTCTTCGTCAGGATTTTTTTTTTTTATTAGCCTGATGAGTATTTTATATTCTTCCATTTTCCCACTTTATTTATTCTCACACAACAAACGAAAGTACAATACTAAAAAAAAATATAAGAATGTTCATTCTGCCCATTGGTCAGATGTGTCCAGGTACGCAGAGAGAAAGTAAATTCTGGCATCCTGCAACCTTACATTCAGATTCAGAAAACTTTATTTGTCCCCAGGGGGTGGCAATTAAATAGGCATGTAGAGCAGGCAGTGCAACAATGATGTAATGAAGAAATATGGATATATATATATATATATATATATATATATATATATATCTCCCTACATACATACAAATCTAGAGCAAGTAATAATAATAATAATAATAATAAAAGAAACAAAAGACAAAAACACAACTTGGTGTCATACTAGTGCAAATACGAATGTAAAGTAGGTGCAATATGGCAATGAGGTAGATACAAGAATATATCAAGGTAGATACAAATTGCAGAGTTCACAGAATGTCCACGTTAAAGTCTGTGTGTGGTGGTGGTGTTGAGGAGTTGGACCGCCCTGGGTACAAAGGTAGCCCTTCTCCTCTGTGTCCTGCATGCAGGGCAGCAAAGCCGTCAACCAGATGTTAAATGTTCATATACTGCAGACAGAGTTCTGAGAGGAAGTCCTATAATTTTAGAGCAGACAGTGACAGTCCTCTGCAGGCGGTTTCTGTTCTGGAGGCTGGTGGAGTCAAACCAGCAGGTGATGGAGAAGGTGATGGTCCTGTCTATGAAGGAGTAATAGAATGTTCTTTCTTACACCAAAAGAGTTGAGCTTTCTTAGGAGATGCTACCTCTGGTGCCATTTTCTTATCTCCTCTGTGTTAGAGGAGAATTTCAGCTGGCTGTCAAAGATGGTACCGAGATATTTGTACTCCTTCACAAGCTTAACAGGCATTCCATGGATGGTGCAATGCCTGTACATGTCAATTTACTGTATGAATTTTCTTACTAGACCAGGTCAGATTGACTTTAGCTGCCAGCAACTCTTCTAGTAATGAAAGAAGCCTCTTTGTCTGGGACCTGTTAAAACTGAAACTGCAGAATGCATTGTGTAGCTTAGTCAGCTGCAGGTTGAATCACATTCCCTGTAGAAAACACTTACAATACACACTTACAATAGCTTTGCTCAGGAAACAAACTAAAGTGATTCTGTCAAAAAGATTGAAAATGTCTTTCAACTGAAGGCTCATAGCCATGATGATTTTGTGTATTTTTTCTTAGAACTTGGTAAGGCTGACGATGGTGATGTGTTTGACCCCAGCACACTGGACCCAAACAGATGCGAGAGCTGCTATGGAGCTGAAACCGAAGACCTAAAGTAGGACACCAACAAACACACAGGCTCTGCCTTTTTCTGTATTTATGCCATCTTTATAACCCCGTGTGTGTAGATGCTGTAACACTTGTGATGACGTACGGGAAGCTTACCGGCGGCGAGGCTGGGCATTCAAAAGTGCTGACACCATTGAGCAGTGTAAGAGGGAAGGCTTCACTCAGAAGATGCAGGAGCAGAAGAATGAAGGCTGTCAGGTTTACGGCTTCCTGGAGGTCAACAAGGTACTCTGATTCTTATCTGGGATTTATCATCATTAGTATCAGTAATATGTCAGAGTAACAAACATAAGTAGCTTTTTCTCTTTTTGGAGGACATCAAACAGGTTTGGAAAAAGTTTCATAAGAATATGGAAGTTGTTGGTTTTTTAAAAAAAAAAGTAAAATGTGAGAAAAACAGGGTTTTGGCGTGACGTCGGTGATATTAAATGTCTTGCCAAAAGATGGAGCTCAGCTGAATAAGCTAAGCTTGAACTGCAAAATTACAGTTCTCTTTAATTCTGTAGTCTCTGACACTAATAATTGTCTTTTAACATTCTGAGTTTTCAGACCTTAAAAAAACTTTTCAGATTCATTTCAGCATGAAAATGTATGTTTTCAACTTAAAGCTGCTGTCCGAAGTTTCCGTTTGTTTTCAATTTATGTATCATTTTTTAACAAAGCTTAAATGTGTTAGTCTAGTTCGATACTATAATATAAAGTTAGTATAACGCCATATGAAAATTTATTCCTGAGCTCCGCCTTCCTCTCATAGACCCCCATGTTATTCCAAAAAGCGCCGGTCGCTGCCGACCAATCAAGTTCGAGCTTCAGCTTTGTCATGCTGTCAATCAACGGTTACGCGCACAGCAAGCAAGCCCATGCAGAGGTGGGCGAGCTACGCACTACGCAACCGCGCGCATATTTGTTTTGCTTGTGGAGGAGAGAGCATCAGGGCTCAGCAACTTCCAGAAAAGTTACTAATCCCACGGCTTGTCAGGCCAAGAGACTGCAGGACGTTTTTTGGCTCGGGGTACTCGCGTCGCTCCCCGACCACGGCCTCCATAGCCCGCCTGACGGCTTCGTTTAGATGCCCGACCTCTGGAGGAAGATGTTGGGGCTTCTGGGACATACTCTTCGTCAGAGGAGTCATGCAATTCTGAACTCTAGATAGAAATAAATAAACAATGTAACACATATACATGCGTAAATGCACTAAGTTTGATAAACAACGTCATCGAGAGGGATACACGAGTGTAATCACATATTGAAACTTTACCCGTTCGTCCTAGCAGATTCATGTTATTTTGGTATTAGGACAAGTTAGACTCAATACAGAATTCTAACGTAATTCCTTTATTATTTACTAAATGTACTAAATGTAGAAGAGGGGAAAACAGCAAAACAGGCGAGATGCTGCAGCACTCCGGGCACTCCTCTCATGTACTGCGCGCGTGCACAAATAAAGGGGCGAAATCAGAGGGAGGGAGGGTGGGACCACCAGTGTTTTGGGAGACGCTGCGATTCAAACTCCGGACAGCAGCTTTAATTTAAACGCAGACTTGGATTATTTCTCACAGTGAAACTTTGTCAGCTCTTTCTCATCTTTTCTTTGCTTAACCACATGTTCCTGACATAAACTAGTGCTGTTTACATGACATGATGATAGATTTTTTTGGTATAAGGGGAACTGTGTGAAAGAGAGTCAGATCTTGAGAGTAAAGTTGAAATATTTTGAGATGGAATAAAACTGTTACTCAAAACTATTGTTGTAGTGGTACTAGTTATATGTGTGTGTGTGTGTGTGTGTGTGTGTGTGTGTGTGTGTGTGTGTGTGCGTGTGCATATATACATATATATATATATATATATATGTACACACACACACACACACACACACACACACACACACACACACACACACACAACCAGTCAAAAGTTTGGACACGCCTTCTCATTCAGTGTTTTTATTTAATTATTTTCTACAGTGTAGATTAATACTGAAGACTTCAAAACTATAAAAGAATGCGTTTGGAATTATGTTGTATTCAGAAAAGTGTTAATCTTCAGTATTAATCTACAATGTAGAAAATAATGCAAATAAAAGAAACATTGAATGAGAATGTGTGCCCAAACTTACAACTTTATATTCTAACGTTATTCACAAAATGTCTCCTGCCAATGCCTTTAACACTTTGTTGATCTAGATCAGAGGTGAGCAAACTTTTTGGCTTAGGGGTCACATTGAGTTTTAAAATTTGACAGATGGGCCAGGCCAGCATCAGATGGATGTAGACTGTTTATGCAAACTAATATAAATTACATGTTAAAGATAATACCGACAAAGTAAAGAATACTCACATTCAGTTTCAGTGGGAACAGTGTTGTTGGTCACCCTTTTTTGCCAGTGCATCAAAGTCTGGTTTCAAGTTGGTTGGCAATTCTCAGGATAGATCTGAGGTGTGTTTTGTTGATGTTCATCGTGGTAAACGTCTGACCACACACGTAGGTAGATCCTAACAACACCAGCATCCTTTGTGCCATCTTCCGAATGTTTGGAAACTTGGCTTCAGTTAGTGTAGTGTAAAATTCATCCAGTTTAAGGGAGCTGAACTTCTCCTTTAAGGCCGAGTCACTTTGAAGAGTGATCAGTTCCAACTGCAACTAATGAGGCGCAGTTTCTGGCTCTGGTGACTTAGGGACGTGACACCAGCTGAAGTGACTTGTCAGTTTTTTCAAAATCAGAGAACTGCTGGCAGAATTCTCCGTGCAGGTTGTCTAGTCACTTCTTATATTGCTTCACATTGAGGGGCCTCTGTCAGCGTCGCCAGTGTAGGGAAATGATCAAAAGTTGTTTTTTTTTTCACATTTGTCTTGAGAATGCAGTCAGCTTGACTTTGAAGGCTGTCACATTTATGTATATTTCGTACACAAATTGATCTTTCCCTTGCAGCTTCACGTTCAGCTCATTCATGTGTGTCGGTATGTCCACGGCAAAAGCAAAATCACAGAGCCAATCTCGCTCAGCTCAGGAAAATCACTGGTTTTCAAGATTACCGTATTTTCCAAACCATAAGGCGCATCAGATTGTAAGGCGCAGTCTCGATTATGGGGTTTATTTCTGTACTTAAGCCATATATAAGGCACACCGTATTATTGTGCGCATGCTAAAACAAGGAAACGGAAGCAAAACAGTGAGTTTGGTTGAACATTATTCTACTACGTATTTAAAAATACACTCCCATCATTTTTTGATCAATCTTTTGTCACAAATCCATCAAAGTCCTCATCTTCTGTTTCTGAATTGAACAACTGGGCAATTTCGACATCAAACATGCCGGGTTCACTCTCGCCATTGTCGGAGTCAGTCTCGTTGCCGGGCGGCTGTTCAGCAATGATGCCGGCTTTTGCGAAAGCTCGGACAATAATCAGTACTGTACGTAGCTTTATGTAATGTTCTCTAATAGTTTTATCGCTGCCAGCATGTGTAGTGTACGTATTACGTCCCTATGTCGACGGGAAATGGTCCGACAGTCAGAATTTGGAACTCAATACACACATAAGACGCACCAGGTTAAAAGGCGCATCGTCAATTTTTGAGAAAATTAAAGGCTTTTAAGTGCACCTTATAGTGCGGAAAATACAGTATCTCCATAAATATGCTAATCTCCCCTTTGAGAACCCACACTAGCTGACATACTTTCCCCAATTTAACCAGCAGACTTGAGTCATAAAGCAAGTCCTGGTGATCAGCATCAGTTTCTTCACTTTTCTAAAGTTAACGAGTTTTACAACTGGCTTCACTACATGATCAAGATGCAAAACAGACTTACACAGGGCATCCCGATGGATTATGCAGTGCAGGAAATTACATCCAGTTCAGGGTTTTCCTCCTTCACCTTATCCTGCATTCTTTTCAGCAGGCCAATGTTTTTTTTCCTGTCAAGTATGGCGATCCATCTGTGGTGACACTGGCAAGCTTACATTAAGGCAGCTTCAGCTTCTTGATGACCCCAGACACCCTGTCGTACAAGTTCTCACCTGGTGTTTTCCTCTTGGATGGATTCCATGATCAAAAATTCCTCCGATGTCTCAAAATTGTCGTCAGTCCCTGTAATAAAAATTGAAAGCTGAGCAGCGGCTTTTATGTCGTTACTTTCATCTAGTACTAATGAATATAGCTTAAAGGACTGAGCTTTTCCATTCAGTGAGCTGGCTAAGTCTTTGTGATTAGTTCAATATGGTGAGTAACGGTTTTTTCAAATTTGTTTTTGCTCTCTGGACATAGGAGACGTGCATTCTTTCAAAAACTCCCCTTTGGAGAAAGCCTTACTGACCTTTGCTATTTTGAATGCTAGCAAATAACCTGCCTTTGTGCTTGACTCTTAAGTTGTAGTTTGTTGAAAAAAGTATTTTTGCTGAGTCTGTAAATTGGCTGCCAACTTCTGAGCAGTAACGGTCCGTTCTTGCGTTGACTGGTTGCCAGTGCAGTTAGCATGCTTGGTGGAAAAGGGCCAGCTGATATTGTATTATTTATAAAATACAATGGTTTAATTGCAAATAAGACATACAGCCTTCAGCGAACTCCAGCAAAAAAAATATGTAGCTGTCCACTCCTTATTAAACACTCAACACTCTGTTGACTTTTCTTTTCTTTGGTCCACTCATTGTCACAGGGGGCCAAACAAATATGGTCTTTATTGTATTTTTGTCAATTCTAATCTTGACTAAATTATTTGACGGGCCAGATTGAAAAGCGCAGTCGGTCGTATGTGGCCCTGTTTGCCCATCCCTGATCTAGATCGAACACGGACTGTATTTGTATTAACCCCTCTCTTCTCTGTGCTTTAGGTGGCAGGAAATTTCCACTTCGCTCCAGGAAAAAGTTTCCAGCAGTCCCATGTCCATGGTAAGACCTGCTGTCCATTTTGCTCATACACACACCTGACAATTCAAAGGTTTTTAACACCCTTTGTTAATGATGTGCCAGTATTTTTAAGTACTTTCAACTTCTGTACATTCTGAGCTGGTTCTACAAACTAGCTCCAAAAGAACTGTTTGGATCTAAGACTTTGATGTTACCTCTAAATAGAGATATTTCGCTGTACACATTTATCAGGGCAATAATCTCAGATTTGGCACAGTGCATTATAGGAGTCTGCTCTGTATTTCAACATCGCATAGTGTGTTACAGTGAAACTTCGACGAAAGGCTCAAGTCACAAGAGATTTCATTATAAACACTGATTGAAAAAGAGGACTAAATTCAGTGCCCACAGTCTTCAAAAAAATTCCTTCATCTGATCTTCTGTCACACAAACTCGTTCCATTATCACCTTTTACATATTTAAAAGTGCCTAATGCATAACGTATAATAAAGGGTGTTTAGAAGCTTTTGGCTGTTATGTATGTCTTCCATCCGTCCATCCATCGCTGCACGCCTACAACTGTTCACAACTGCACAGAATATTTTCTGACTGGTTCCTCAGCAACAATTTATGGGTGTAATTTTGAATTCAGTGTTAGCATTTGTGAACTAAACATGATGGTATTTAACCACATTCCAACGGTTTTGTTTATTTGTTAGTCACTCCTGTCATGGTTCATCCATTGTTGTAAAATGAAGATCTTAGGACAAACAATATCTCTGCTGTCAGTTGATTTCTTTAACCCTCTGTCAGTTTGGCCTGAACCGGACTTTGATACTCAGGCACCACAGACAGGAAAAAAAACCCAAAAACATTTATGTCTAAGTTTGAGATCGAGTCCCATGGTCAAGCTTAAACCCTCTACATGCAAGTCTAGAGTTTCAAATAACTGCATCTTTGATTTTCAAAAATGTTCACGTGGTTTTCGGCCATATGCTTGCACGAAAAAGTACAGGGTGTCCCAAAAAATGTATACACACTTTAAATAATTGTAAACTATGTGTTTATTATAATTCGTTTAATTTTCAACATGTAAAAGAATTTACAAACATCATTCTATTGTTTTGTCACCACCTGTTGTCAAACTGATGTCCGCTCTGGTCCTGACACTGCCGACAACGTGAAGCGATGGAATAGCACACATCATGAAACAATTCCCTTGGTATTTGCGTGCATTCACGTTCAGTGGTTGCTCTCAATTCAGTGACTGTTGTAGGTCTCATTGCGTAGACTTTGTCTTTTAGGTATCCCCATAAAAAGAAGTCTAACAAAGGAAGAAAGAGTACTGGAAACATTTCAGCGAAGTCCAAGAAAGTCTGTATGGCAAGCTAGGCGTGAGGTAGGCATTTTAAAATCATCTGTCCTTCGCTTCATGAAACGTTGTCAATGGAGAAGTTACATTCCAAGATTAGTCCATGCTCTTAATGATGATGATCCAGACCGAAGAGTACAGTATTGCGAGTGGTACTTGGAACGATGTACCGAAAATGCACGCTTTCTCACAAAGATTATGTGCAGGGATGAGGCCACATTCAAATTAAATGGTTCGATAAACTAGACTTCTTTTTATGGGGATACCTAAAAGACAAAGTCAGACAAAGACCTGCAACAGTCACTGAATTGAGAGCAACCATTGAATGTGAATGCATGCACATACTAAGGGAATTGTTTCATGATGTGTGCTATTCCATTGCTTCGTGTTGTCTGGACCAGAACGGACATCAGTTTGAGAACAGGTGGTGACAAAACAATAGAATGATGTTTGTAAATTCTTTTACATGTTGAAAATTAAATGAATTATAATAAACACCTAGTTTACAATTATTTAAAGTGTGTATACATTTTTTGGGACACCCTGCAGTTTTGACAAAATAACTGTAGCTAATCTAATGTGAGATCTGAGAATGAAGTGCTACTGGTTTATAAAATAATGACAGATGTCTGGGCAGAGGTACAGATGTCATTTGACACCACATCACTCCTGTCATGGTTCATCAAGTGCAGTAGGGTTTGACTGATACGAGGTTTCCAAAGCTAAAAGGAGTATTTCATGATTATTTTGTGCTCCTTCAGATAACCAAACCGATTAAATAATTATTCGGGAGGGGACAAATGCAGTCTGTTCTTTCACTGTAACAACTGACATGTTAGCAAACTCATGTTGTATTAGTCTAACCCTAAAAATGAACATTTCTTCAAATTGTTTGCTTTTCCTTTGAGTATGTGTGCGTTTCTATTCATTTCATTCATCTTCCCCTCTGACTGCCTTTCTCAGTTTTCGCTCTTCCATCACTGTGTGTCTGGTCTTTTTTATATTGACTGGTCTGTTTTGTTTTGTGCTGTCAGTCTACTAAATGGTCCCATGTACCTGCACATTAAACCAGAGCAGTATATTAACTGTGACTGCCCACAATATGCCCCCAAAAATGCTTGACAACAGTCGCTTAAATAAGAAGCCTGCCACAAGGTGGCTTCTAATCTGATTGTAGCACTGGTTGACTACTAAAACAGAAGAAGTGTCCTGAATGTAAACAAGCCTCAATTAAAAATCATGTGCTGCAGTAAAAGTTTGCTTGGTTGGCTGGTTAAACAGTGAAAACAGCTGAAGTTTGAGTTGCACATTTTATGTTGTTTCAAACTGCATCTACTGATCTCAGAGTCTATGATGGGAGTTTATTAATGCATTTTACTCAAGTTTTTGGTGTAATATTTAAAAGCTTAGCAGCAGAAACAAGAGACAAGAATCGCACAAGATGTGTAGATGAGGCTGTGACTGAAATCTGTCAGCCTCACCCTTATTCTGGTTTTAAACCTCCCTTCAACTTGAACTGACCTCAGTGTTACAAAACGGTTCATGTGTTCAGGGCTGTATGTTTCCTCTGACAGAAGTTATACATACCATTTTCTAAATCACAAGAGGCATGAAAAAATATACAACTATAATCCTTCCTCGATGGGATTTTCTGCTTTTTATGTAACATCTCAGGTGGTTAAATTGAACTATATAGTGAAGTTAAGCTTGTAATACTCTTAAAACAACCAAATCTTTTCATCCCAGAGCTACATTTAATATGTAGTGTATTTTTAATAAGAAGAAAAACAGAAGAATATACATTTGAAAAAAAGCACAAAACATTTTGTTAGGGTTGTGTAGCCCCCCTCATCCACATTAATATCACCTGGTTTGTTGTATACTTGCATCATTATAGTGACTCTTTTCTCTTCTTTCTGCAGTGCACGCTGTGGAAAGTAAGTTCATCTTTCTTTGCGGATTTTTCTTTTTCAAAGCCAGCCTTATTCCAGTGTATCAACCTGTTCTTTTATGCATAAGAAAGAATTGTAAATATAAAACTACTATGTATACAGCATAGATGATCATATGTGTAAGCAATAATTTGTATATACAAATTGGAAGCATTTTCTTTTGATTTAACGTATTGTTGCCATTAAAACACATGGAGCATATCTGTGAAGTGAAAATTACAAGTTTGAAAAAAGAAAATAGGTATTCTTACCAAATCTCTGTGGTCTTGTAACTCCTCATCTCTGCATCTGCTACATTTTTTTTCCCTCAATCTGTCCACCATGAGTCGGACAGTGTTTTAGACGTATTCTTCTAAATTTGGAGTACATGATGTCACTGTATTTTATTTTGTTGTTCTGCTTTTTGTAGGGTTCTTACAAATCTTTGCAGACACAAATGTTACTGTATACTACAGTAATAAATGCCCCCAAATATTCCTGTTTCACCATGAAGCTGCTGAACTGAAACCACTGACTAACTGCATATTGAATGCTGTTACTGACTGGATGAGATGTTGTCCTCAGTGGACTCTTGCAAACTGCAGCTGTTACTTGTCACTGTGTGTTTGTAGTACTTTCCCTCTAGCTCCAGCCTCATTGTGATTGATTTAACGTGAAAACTGTGATACATGTCGTCATGTTTAATGTAACTGGTCAAAATATATATGCACTTTAATGTTGTCACCTGATACACCTACCTTCTAAGATCATGTTAGACATTTTTGACATCAAATCTGAATTCTTAAGTGATTGCTAATTTTGAATAATTTTCACACATAATGAATACTGGTTTTGTGGGTCAGCACTGTGCAGTGTGAAGCTGCAGCTCATTCAAGCTCAGACACAGTGAAAACGATCCAACTGGAGCGTCCACACTTTCCTCTCCTTTTGTACATCTAAAAAGAATAATGCTGAAGTAATTTGGAGTGAAAATGTAGACTTTGGTGGCAGATAGCAAATACGTCATCAAGTCTTATAAACATAACCACATGTAAAAAGATGGAGGGTGTGATGGTTGACAGCAAACACGCTGATCAATAACACACACCATTTCCTTGGTATGTATTTGCCATTTTGTTTACGACAGTGTTGTTTGTTTGCTTGCAGTACATGACCTGCAGAGCTTTGGCTTAGACAATGTAAGTAACATGATGTTTTCCACTTGTTTCAATTTCTTTTATTTAATGCTTATTTAGATGTCATTTTATTATCTAGTTATTGCTGTTGGCAGTCTAAATATAACATTATAATGTCATATTGTTTAAAGTTGACAGCAGTCCCCATCACCCAGCCATTATTTAGAATACAAAGTAAAATACTTGGTACAAAAAACTTTATTATTATTATATACATTATATGAAGTTGTCTTGTGTTTAACTAGTCAGTTCAGTTTAAATTTTCAGATAAGTTGTGCCATTAAAAAAAAAAAAAAAAAAGCTGTGTGACATTTTTAACATCTGCTTATTGCACTTTTCTATGAAATGTTCCTGAAGTCTGTGATCCTTCTGCTGTCCTCCAGATAAACATGACCCATCTGATAAAACACCTGTCGTTTGGTAAAGATTACCCCGGCATCGTAAACCCTCTGGACGGGACGGATGTCACAGCGCCACAAGGTCAGTGTGTAAAGTTTCAAACAGCAGTCATGCTACACAGAACAAAGAATCATCTGTGCAGCACTAACATTTGGTGGTAAAGCAGGATGTTTTCTTTAGAAGACTAAAAGCCTACAAGAAGTCAGTGCTTAGTTCTCCATTCTGTGCAGAAAATCCACAAGAACTTTTGTCTGTGTGAATGTTCTAATTACAATGTCTGCAACATTAAAACAGCCCATAGGTATTATTTATTTAGTTTTTGATGAAAATGTATTTTATAGCAGTTTTTTTTTTACAGTTTTATAGCTGTTTCTAGGTAGTAGTACCAGTAATGTAACATTATTAGGGAGTCTGTGTGTGTCTGGATCCTTTCCATACATTTGGAATAAAGTTTAGTTGTTCTTGTCAGACCCTCGGAATATCAGTGACAACTTCTGTACCTGCACACTATGCACAAAAATTTGAAAAATACACAGAAGAGAGCAATTTCAGTTTTCATCCCAACAGAGTAGAATGCAACATAACTTTAGTTGGTGCTAATACTCCATAAGAACACTGCCCTTACTTTTGACCATCTTGCTTATACATTTTAGTCTGAAATGAGGGTCATCTGTCTTTGTGCTCTGTGTTGCTTAAGGCTGATTCTAGTCACACAAGACTGAAAGGGCAAATTAAAGAATGAAAATGTGATTGGATGCAGTAAGACATCCTGATATTTCATACTGCATGTGGCACAGTTGGAACACTATGAATCTAATTCTGGCATAAAGTATGGTAGTATGGGTTTAGAACACACCCAAAGAACATAGTTCAATAGCGTCACTTTGACTTTCCACTGATGTAGAGTTAGACTGGGCAGAGAGTGTAAATGGAATTTTACTCATGAGCAGGACATTGGCAGCATCAGAAGGCATTACACACCCACTCTGAAAATCATTTGATAAATCTGAATTTTTATTGACAAAATGACTCTGCAGGTTGAGGTGGTGACAGCACTGAGCGGACAGAGATCTGTGGTTGTAATGATTTGAAAAGTCCCATAGCTGTATAGTTGTGTGGAGGTGGAGAAGGCTGTTCCTCAGCAGCGGATGCCCATACCGATGGCCATGAAGGTGCCGAACGTACCTCCGCTCTGCATCATGGTTTTCCCTACTCCTCCCATTAGCTCCCTGCCGCGCATGCCGATCCTGAAGACAGGAGCAATAGTGTTTGATTTTTAATAGATGTAAACTAGAATGGGAGACATATTTAACCTTGGTTGACAAATGATGATAAATTACCATGATTATCTTAATATTGTTTGTAATCAAAGTTCTACTTAGATTACATCTATGGAAGTGATGTTGAATATGAATGTAGCTTTTAGACACAAAAGTGCAAAAAGTCCTGTACACAATGATGGTGCACAACGTAGTGTCTGTGTATGAAAAGTAATATAGCTGAGGCATACTTATGAAGATTTTACCACATACAAAAACCAAACTTAAAGTTTACTCAAATAAAAAATACAAATGTTAATTTACGTTAAATACAGAAAATTATTCATGAAACTCAAATCAACATAGTCTTATTAGTGCGGTTCAGTGCTTGGGTTCATTATTCATTCAGAAAAATAACTTTAAAATTGGACATTGAACACAAACTTCCAATGAAACGCAACTCAGTTAGTTCCATGGGAACAGAACCCACAACTGCAATGGGGTATATTATATTAATCTTCCTGTTTCTACACAGGGGAAACACCCTGCAAAATGATCAAGATGAACATCATTAATCAGTGACCTAAAGGTTGCCAATGGTGTTTAGCAAGTTTTTCTATTCAGAATGTTTATGGGCTGTTAGTTGGTGATTAATTGTCCTAAGTGTTAAGTAATGTCACTCACAATGGGCAAATGTCAACCTGTTCAATTTGATCATATAGGCAGCTGCTGTTTCTACTAAAGTACAATTAGCAGAGGGCACACTGAATCCCAGTTTACCTGAGACAGGAGAAAGTTCCAAACATGGCACCAGCAGCCATGCCTACTGCAAACCCCATCATAAAGCCCATTTTGACCCGGTCAAAACAGCTCGGCTGGGTCTGGCCATATGGACCGACAGCCACTGGCATCTGGGGAAGCAACAGAAGACAGGTTAAAGAGGCTAGAGGGATCAGTAGTGCATTATATTTGTTTTTAGATGGACAGTTTGATGTGATAGCATGAGGAACAAATGCTGAGCAATGAATGGTGTATTCAATCCGGTTAATTTCTTGGTTCACGATTTATTTTTCTGATATTTTTTAGATCCAATTATTAGCAATTCATTAAGAAATTAATAGAATAATCTCTAATGTAAGTAATCATCAGTTGTAGCCTCACCACAAACTATTTTCTACTGTCCATCACAATTTCTTAAATCCAAGCAAAAAGGCTTGATGTTAATTTATCCAGTGAAAAATCCAAAACATCCATTCTCCACCTTTGAGAAGTTGAAAATAGACAGTTTTTTTAAAATGTTCAGTTATCAAAACAGGGTTCTTCCTGACTCGCAGTACTTCACCTTTAGTAAATGCAATGGGTGTGTGTTACTTAATTTGACATAAATTTATTCATTTTCCTGTTATTTCTGACCATTTGATTAATGAAAATGTCTATTAGGCTTCATTAGGAGTCAATCAATGAAGCTGCTAAAGAAAAAAAGAAATTCAAATTGCTATTATTATTCTGAATACTCATCGTTTTGGCACTGGTGACATTCTATGGCTGCTAACTAAAACCTCTGCAGAAAAAAACAAACAAAATAGTTGGCAACTAATTTTCTGATGATTTGCTTTTTAAGTATTCATTGAAACGGCAGTTTGTGATTATTGCAACTGTAGGAATGCGCTCTGCTTAATTTTAATGTCATCAAACATAACAACTTAAACTTTATTCTGGGTAAGATCACATTCTCAGAAACCTTATGCAAAGCTTCATGTGGCAGATTGTTTGTCAAACCAAGCTGTCTGAAACTCTTACAGTTGAAGACAAAATGTTTAGCTCTCTATGAAATTTCAGGGTTTCGTAAAAACAAATTCCCTAGTGCTGTTAAACAGATCAAGGATTTTTTTTACAGCTTTGTTGAACATCCTAGTTTTATTTTGGATGCTTACATTTTTTTACCTTGTACACAGAAACAAAATGACTGAACAAAAAGTACCAGGGTCAAAATTATTAGCCCTCTTGATGCTAATAGTCAATTGTGTATCCTTTTTGCTGGATAACAGCTTGCAGCCGTTTGTTGTAGTTTATAAGAAGTCTGTGACACATCTTCTGAGGAATCCCATTCTTCTTTGGCAAATCTCTCAAGCTCTTCCAGATATGATGGTCTTCTGGCATTGACCCTGGTCTTCACCCCTCAGATTTTCAATGGGATTCAAGTCAGGGCTTTGTGCAGGCCAGTCAATAACATTCACTTTGGTCTTCTGGGCATTCTTCACCAGGAGCAATGTATGTTTTGGGTCGTTGTCATGTTTGAAGACAAAGCGACCCTTTGTCTTTCAGCACGACAAGGGTCATGTTAGAAGACCCTGTTTTGCAGGTGACAGCTTGAGATTTGATTCCTTCAACCTTGGCAAGATTCCCAGTTAGCGACACACTGAAGCATCCCCACAGCATAATACTGCCACCAGCATGTTTAATTGTGGGGACGGAGTTCTTTGGGTTATACGCCTCTCCCTTCTTTCTCCAAATATAAGCAACGTCTCTAAAACTCTAGTTTGGTCTCATCTGTCCAAAGGTGTATTCTAGCACTGAAGTACACAGAAAAGCTAAGAGAGGAGAATAATAATGACTGAGTAACTTATGTTCAACTTAAAGTCCCCCAGCAGGTTAATCTAGTCGAGTAAGTACACACAGCACGAAAAAATTTAAACACTATGACCGAGTCTAATATTCACAATGTATCATTTCAGTAGTTAGTGTACAGGAAATGAACACACTCCACCTGTTTAAAAAAGGAGGAAAACAACGCATCACTGTAACTTTGAGAGACAGATGTACCCTGCAACTGATTGTCATATACTATTCGTTTTTACGTTTCCCTATATTTCTTTGTATGTATACTGACGTTACTTTACATAAAGATCACTTTTCCAGTGATGGCGAATACTGCTCAAATTAATGTGTAAAGTTAGTTTGAATTTAGTAGTAAAGACTCGAATTTGTTCTTAACACTTGGTTCACAAAACTAGTTGTAAACGTTCTTTCCAACAGGCAAAAGGATGTTACGCTGGCAAAAAAAAGACGTTGTGCTGCTGCTGTGAGTAGGTTAATTGGCATTAATGAACTTGGAAGCTAAGCTAACATTAGCTAGCCCATGTGTTAAAGTTTGCAGTTTTCACGCTTTAATTCCAATCGCATACAAAGACTCTATGAAGTATTTTGCCGACTTTTAAAGTCTAACTTGCAATAATTGAATCCGTGAAATTCACTTCTCTTGTCGGATCGTCTGTTGCTTTAGCTTAGCATGCTAACCAGCTGGCTAACGTCACCTGTGGCCTTGACGGATAAACACGGTGCGTTTTCACCGACAGTTAGTCTGTTTTCTCAACACGCAACGCAAGTCGTCCAAAATCCACCTTACCTTGACTTATGCGTTTAAAGTAAGGTTGAATTTTGCTTTCCTAAGTTGAGATTTCCCGTGTTTTGGAGCGCAGCAGCGTTTAAATGTCTTTATGGCAGATCTCCATAACCGGATAGAGGAAGAAGGAAAAGGTCGAGGAAGCGAATAAAGACTGAGAATAGGGTCGAGGAGGAAGTAAACAGCGCCGCTCCGTGGTTCACGTCAGTACTAAAGAAACACAATTTTAACTATTATTTCCTCCATTGGTTGTAGTCAGTTTCTCGAACATATCAAATAATCTCTCTTTTAAAGTGAGTGCTGAATCCTGTCCCCTAGATGTTTTTGTATCTGATGCAGATTTGAACCTTAAGCAGTTTCTCAACTTTTTTTTTTCTTCCATAACATTTTTCTCATTGTGGGCTCATATTTTCACTGCAGTATGAAATCCTGCATCTTTGTGGAAACAGCACAACCATAAGAAGAAGAAGAGAACGCAATTTTTTTTCTGTGCTGTGTGACAGTTTTGATGCTATAAATCATAAAAAAAATTCTTTGATTATTTTGCAAAATTGAAAAATAACCTTTAATCAGCATGTAAAACATATTTTCAAATCCCCACAGGTGTTACCAACAATGGAAAATAAATTGTGACTTTTCAGTAAAAATATTTTTGTGACTGTTGGTTGCAGTTGAGTCACCCATGACATCACTATTGTGCCAAGAGTATAACTTTTTTGTTTGTTTGTTTTACAGGTTTATGAAGGTGGTTTATTTGTGGCACGTTTTTAAAAGAGACATGTAGAATAAAATTAAATATTATGATTTTAAACTTACATTCCATATGCCACCAATAATCAGTTTAAGGACTGTTTCAAAGTTGAAAATTCAATCATTCTTTCTGTTTTTCCAGTTTTGGTTCTGATAGGTGGTGTCCTTTTGATTACTTTTTAAAGACAAAGCCATTGAAAACCAGCTGGTGGGTCTTGGGGTTCGGAGCTTTAATGCACGTGTTTATGCAAAGAAAATCTGCATGTACTTAATATACATTTTATACTGCCAAGAAAGGTTGTTGCTAAATGTATGGATGTACATAATAATATACATTTTAGACTTTAGGGGTTTTGCTTTCATCTCTTTAAGTATGTGCGTCAACACTGATATTTTAACCAAATCTCTCCTGACAGCATCAATGATGTACCAGTACTTTGTGAAAATTGTTCCAACCATCTACATGAAAACTGACGGCGAAGTGAGTCCAATTTTTGTTCTTCAAATTTACCTCTGGGGTGATATTTGATTGTTGCTTCTAGAAACGGAGTTTGTTGAAAGGAGAGAAAATTTTAACCTCTTCATTTCAAAATTATTCATTTTTACATGGTTTTAGTAGGGTATTTATCATGAATCAGAACAGGTGTTTCCTTAGTGTTTTTCTTAATAATGACCCCAGATTTTATTTTACAATTCTGGTTTTTGTTTTTCCAGGTGGTAAAAACGAACCAGTTCTCAGTCACCAGGCACGAGAAAGTGGCCAATGGACTAATAGGAGACCAGGGGCTGCCGGGTGTCTTTGTTCTATATGAACTGTCACCCATGATGGTTAAATTCACAGAGAAACACAGGTAGGTTGTGACAGTAAGTCACACACAGTCTGTAGACCACGACTATCACGTTTTTAGACTGAGAGTTGGTAAATTTGCATGAGGAAATAGATAGGTAGTCTGTCAAAGTTAATATTTATTCTTTTGTTATAAATACAGCTGTCCTTTTTAACTTAAATCTATCTCTTTTTTTGCTGCTGAACCATCATTCCAAACAGGGCTGAATAATAAACCATAAATCACCAGTCACCAGAGCATTTTCCAGGACTGATATATATCACTGTAAAAGTCACTATACTACATATTAAACAGCATAAATTTTGCAAATTGGTAGTCATCATGACAGGATTGTAATGAAAGTGGGAAAATGATAATCCTGAATTATCATCCAGACATAGGTGGAAATGCATATTATGCAACTGAGCCTTCTCTAATGCAAATTTACAGGCTAGTTACAACTCAAGATTCCAAACAAAAATCTGTCAAGTCTGATGCGACAGTACTGTCAATGTAGCAAGTCTGTTTGTGTGTCTCTGGGCCTTATTTCTCTCTTTTCAAACTAACTTTTGGCCACATCTGTTGTCTACTGACAGTCTGCATGGAATGTGAAGTGTTTTGGAGGACAGCTGTGAATTGTAGATACAGACAAAAGCCTGAACTACACTCCCCCCCTCTAAACTGCAAAGTTTCTGCATGCACACTGATCATGCCACGTCGTCCACCACCACAAGTAAATTTGCAGCTTGTGTCAAACGCTTTGATATGATGAAACTGCCAACTTTACACATTGCATTTAAGGCAAATAATGGGGCTATAGCCCAGCTGGAGAGTTTTTACTGTTGGAGCACTGGCAGTGAAAGTGAAATGTTCAAAAATAAAAAGGTCTCCACGAACCTCATTGTGTGATGTGATCTTCCCACAGTATTTTACTACCAATCAGCCCCAAAGTGTAGCAGTGAGGAGTCAGAAATGACAATGACATTTACCACTACATATAGACCCCTTGCAGTGTTTACTAACACAAGGTATGTGCGTGCAGACCCGGTGCAGGAGCTCCTCCACATTCCACTTTAATTTAATGAGCCAGTGTCTGACGACTGGGGTGTCTCGGAGTTCCCTGAACAAGAACAGAAAGATAGCGTTTAGGAAATTGCATGTCTCGGCTTTGGCTGCATCAATGGGCTTGCTTTGAGAAGGCGGTGGCGGCTGTTGTTTGGGGCTGCCGCTGCTGACAGCCGCCTCCTGCTGCCTGCCGGACACGGCCTCTTGCTGTTTGGATGCAGCAGATGGTGGTGCTGTCCTGTTGTTGCTGGCCTGGTTCGGCATGTTGGGTATTAAAGTAATCCTTCAATGCGTTATCAGGCACTACTTTGACATACTGCACTGTCCTGCTAATGGGCTCAGGGCTTCTCCGGTATATCAGCAGGAACTGTGATATCAACGTAACGACTGCTCCGGAGAACGCGGAAATCAGTATTAAGTAAACCAAACGTTTAGCCGCAGTAACAAAGCAAGTTCCACCTGGTCGCTGTCACAGCTGCCATATCATCTGCTTTACTACGATTCTGACAGCCGACAGCACAACAAGAAGGCATATTTAGCGTAATATGTGCTTGCAATATCACGCCTTGGCCAGGTAAACAGGCTTTGTTTTGAACGGGGTCTGCGCGCGCAGCTGCCTAATTAAGTATACATACGTCATGTGAAAGGGGTCTATACTACAGCCAAGGAAGAGCTACCCTTTGCTATCATAAAGTTCCAGATCATGCAACTTTATTCCTGTGTAGAATCATTTTCATGTGTTGAGAATTACCAGTGTATGTGGGAATAGACAAAGAAAGTCACATTTGCAGTCAGTATTTTAATGCCAAAATGTGCCATGAAAAATACTGGGTGTGCCTAAATGAAAAAGTAAAGCGTGCCAGTGTATCCAGTGTGAGAGGTTAATGTGGAGTTCTGATACCAGTGATGTTTCTAAAGTTGAAGTCATGGGGGGAAAAGGTCAGGAAGAAAGATATATTGTGGTAGTGATCATGTTTTACTCTCGTTTTTGTGTGTTTCTTCAATGATACAAGACATTTTATTAAGTAAGGTTACATTTACATTTTACAAAAAAGAAGTAGCTTTTTAGAGTATTTCATTGCTAAATAATGCTTTCTCTTTGTTCAGATCATTCACACACTTCCTAACAGGAGTTTGTGCCATTATTGGAGGTGTATTCACAGGTCAGTCCCTCTATTTAAACATGTTTTTGACTATACACAACACTGAAATGTATATTGAAGAGTAGTTAATTGAAAATGACAAATTCTGACTGTCTTGTCACCTGTCACCTGTATTCTGTCCACTGACTCTTGTAGTGGCCGGTCTCATTGACTCGCTCATCTACCACTCAGCTCGTGCCATCCAGAAGAAGATAGAACTGGGCAAGGCTTCCTAACAGCACCTCCTGCTGGCTTCAATGGTGCAACACAGACCGAGACACTGAAACAACGACAGAAAGACAGAGACGTTTGAAGAAGTTTAAGAGCAATTTGTTTTCTCTCTATCTCTCTGTCTTCTGTTAGAATGAGTGAGAGAAATACAGAGGGAGACAGAGGTTTTGAATCAGTCAGGATTTAAATTCCTCTGTCTCTCTTTTTATTGTGGAAAAGCTCAGGAGAAGAGCATTTTCAGAATGCTCCTGTCCACTGTTAAATTTGATGCCAGACAGAGATGGAATCAGACATCTCTCTGAGATTGATCCGCAGAGGAGGCCTCTTCATCAGCCTCTTGAGGTTTGCTGATGAAAAAAAGGGAAGCTGATTTCCTTTGTGCTTTTTATGTATGTCCTGCCTCCTCACCAGTCAACACTCAGATCACTACACTGAATGTCTGCTAGAGGATCTGTGGTCGAGCCCTTCATTGAGAGGAGTGACGAAATGAAGACATAGAGACTTAAAGGAACATATTACCCAATTTTTTTGTGTGTTTTTTGTGAGTTACTCACCCCCTGTAACCTGGACTGATGGGTGTAAAGTTTGTACCCACATCTCTTTATGGGGATTCACTGAAGTTCTGATGGGAACTTTTGTAATTTGTAACTTCTGTTGCTTACCAAATTATTTTTTTGATTGTGGATTTTAATGATAAATCTGGTGGTGTTTTATATTTCTTACTGTCAACAAATCCCTTGAAAAGAGTAAAGCCAACAATGAACTCAGTGTCTAAATCCTGAAATCTTATTCCTCCCATTGTTGTCCAGAATTATTAAAAACACATCAATGAGCCACACTGCCGCACTGAGTGACATATTCCTTTTTTATCATCATCATCACACACTGTAGTTTATTTGGACTCAGTCCCATATACACCATCTTTCACCACCTTTCACCAACAAATAACCTTTTGCCCCCTGTTAAGGTAACAGTCGCTAAAAACTGCAGTGACCATATTTTTAAATGGGGTTTCTCGAACAGAAAAGATGCATTTGCAAGAGATTTTTTAATGTTTAATCTTGCAAAGTATCCAAAGGACTTGGAGCTAAGAAAGTACTAAGAGAGAGAGAGAGACTAAAACATTGTTGATTTCAGAGTTTTCATGGGATTTGTTGTCAACAGAGCAGTGAATATAACCAGTCGCATGTCTGTTTATTTACAAGTCAATAGATTAGTCAAGTGTTCAAATGTTCCAGTCTGTCTTCACTCAGTCTGGATGGAGTAGAACCCTGATAAGCTAAAACTGACCCACTGACTTCTACTGTTTGAAGCTGTTATTTGATAAAAACTTGATGTGTCCCTTTTAAAAAGTTGCAAAGAGAAAGTGGAAACAAGCAGATATTATCTTTTGAAGCAGTTAGTCATGACACTACAAAGGCAAATTTTTGTGTTCACTTGATTCAAAGCCATTATGAGTACAATTTCTTTTTTTTAGAAAGTTTCAGTAGACATTGATACAGTCAGTGTTGCTTTCAGCCTATTTACATTATGTCTTAGGTCCAGTCTGCGTCAGAGTCAGTCTAACTTTAGTTTACTTCATTTTTCAGCTTTCAGTGAGACTATGCAAATCCAGCTGTTCAGTATCTAGCTTCCACTATCCCTGTTGTTTCCCTACTAACCTGTTGGGTAAAACTTGTCCAACTGCCAAAGATCAAACTAACATCAGACTGGTGTTTGATCTGCAGTGAAGTAGTTTTTTCTCCACACATCAGAATCTGCTTGACTGATGAAGCTGTTTTTGTCAACTTCTAAAAGCTCAAAAGTTTATATTGTAAATCTTGCTCTGGTTTATTCCTGCAAAGGTGAAATAATGAATCACCTGCACCGCTAAATTAGATCCTGATGCATTTTTCCTGCATGGTTTTTCACTCAGCCTGTTATTTTGCCAAATTTTCTGTTGTAGTTTTATTGGCATTGGCAAGGAACGATAGCATCCTCATCTCTTATCCAACCAACCAAAGTGTGATTGACTCAGCACTAGTGGAAATGCAGAAAACAAGTAAATTAATAGATGTGGAGTGATTCCACAATATATTTTCAAAACCATCGCTGGATGCTGCCCTTATTGAAAAATCCTACTGAAAAATGGCTTGAAAAAGTTGATTTTAAGACAGAAAAAATCACAAAAAAATCTAAGAGTCCTGCACAGTCAGAACTGCAAAAATGCTTTTATGTGTTTCAGTGCTATCCCTTCATTTCCACCTGATGAATGTCTTGCATCAAAATGACAAAAATGTTTTGCAGTGTACAGGAACCTGTTTAAAAGTTTTTGATATGCATGTTTCTCTCCTATGCTCCTTTCTCATGAGATATACAGTATGTGTGAAGAGTTCCTTTATCTTTAATGGACAGACTGTAACTAAAAGACTTGATATAATCAAATCAGTTTGAATAGAGTCAGATAGGTCAGAAGGTGAAGTCCTTCAGTTTTGTTCTGTATTTAAGTGGCTGAAACCACCAGCTGCAGCCAGAATTCACATCCCTTTCTTTTGTCCTCAACTCCAGCTGATACTCGCTAGGTTGGACACAAAATATTAAGATGACACATAGCCAGGAAAAATCACTCTGATTGTAATGGCACATCTTTCAGACTTTCTTCTTCCTCTCTGCATCCACCTGCAGATTTTTTAGCTCATATTTTCACCGATTGATGCCCAAAAACATCTAAATCATCACTGTTGTGAATTAACAAAATTACTTCCTTAACTAACGACAACTTTTTTCCTGAGTTTTTCCTCACCGTGATTATACAGCGATTTGGAAATTAACTCTTCAGATGATCTTTTTGTTTTTGTAAATAGTGTACAGACACATCCATCACTGACCCTGAGAAAGGAAGAAGACGCTTTGAATCCCAAATCCCACTCAAATCAAGCAGATGAGATTACTTTTAATATCGGTAGGGGAGGGGGTGGGGGTGGGGGGTGGAGGGATGGGGTTCTCTTATTCTGCTTTGTTTTTCTCTTTCACTCTGTGGTTAACAAAACCTATTTTGCCCAGGTAGACTGTCATTAAACAACACACTCATCTTCTGTTTGTTTTTTGACCTGTGAGAGATGTTAAAAAGATACATCCAGTAGCTCCAGATGAACTTCACTCAGTAAACAGTAAATGATGGGGTCGATAGGGAGGCAGCTCCAAAACCACAAAGAAGACAGCATGCAAATGTTGACTTGATTCTCCACTTTGTTCCTGACTCACATGTTGAGTCGCCATGTTGGGCCCCTAATGTTTCATGATGCCAGTTTGATCTTTGCTTCTGTGTTTATTTTTAAGCTTTTCTGACAGAACCACGCTCATAGTTTCACACGTTTCAGCTCTTTAACTACAAACCAGATGTAGACCATTGCCAACCATTTTCAAAAGCATACTATCATTTGTAACTTTGAGCTTTGTTAATTTGTTAGTTAATTTTTTAATGCAGGGGAGCGTCGACTTACAATCCAACAGCAAATCACCTTAATTCTTTGCTATTGCAATAAAGACTCAGAAATTCTTTCTTCTGCTGTGTTCAAAGGAAAAAAAAAACGGAAGCTTGACTGGACCTCAGCTCAGAAACAGTTCAGTTTGCTTTTAACAAATTATCCTGTACAAAGTCATCTGAACAGTCCTTGCCAAAGTCATTGCTGGAAGATTGTGTTCAAGTAATGATATCTATTTATTCAAACATATATGTGACAAATTAGTACTTTTCATCTAAAGGCACTTTAGACAGTCAGACCGAGCATGACTGGACCAAATTTTGTTTTTAAATGGTACTCATCTTCTGTTTTGACTCTTCTACAAATTTATTGATGACGAAGCAGGGAGAAGGATGCAGAAAAAAATGTGTGAATTTGTGACTTAAGTGTGGCAGGTTACAATAGATATTCCAGTATTACGGCTGTAAAGAGACACCAATAATCTGAAGTATGAAAATATTTCTTCTCTCTGTGCTTAAAAGTGTGGTAGATGCAGTTTCACCATGAAGGTTCAGTTGTTGATGGCTGGTTGTTGCACCTTTTAACATCTAAATCAGGGGCGTGGGCAGTGTGTGTGTGTGTGTGCGTGTGCATGTGCGTGTGTTGGGTGAGGGAGTGGGGAGTGAGTGTAGGTGTTTATGTGTTCTGTGAAAGAGAGAAATGTATTTATATTTTGATTGTCCTCAAACAAGTTTTTAAAATGACAGAAAATAAATGTTGAATACACCAGCTACAGCTGTGTTCTGCCTTGTTGATTTGGTATTAATATTATAATTACCAATAGATTCACAGTATAGTGCTTAAAGGAGATCTCCCATTCAAAAAATTGGGGAAATTCTTAATATGGTGAATTTCATTGTGTGTTACTGTCTGTGTATTAAGAATTAATGCACCTACTGTTTCAAATGTGTGTCATCAACAGTTTGCATTTATTACTTTTGAGTTATGACAACTGCAACCAACTACATTATGCTAATGGAATACACTTTTCCTCAACAAAGGCACTTACAATTAACTTTTCATTGTCCGGGTATGTTAACACAGAGGAGAGGACTTTAAATAGCCTCCTCTATCTTAAAATACCAGAATAGAAGAGGGGACTTGAAATCCTGAAGTCAAAGTGAAGAAAAATCAGTTATCAAATTATTAAACCATTTCATTAAGTTATCTAAACTTGAATTTAGTTTTAAATCAACTAATGGAGACTTGTGAGTGTAAGTTACCCAAACTACTAAGTTGGTGCAATTATTAACATTATTATCTCAACCTAACCCATCAAAAATAATGTCTGCAGCTTAAATAATTTATCTGAATCAGTAAACTGGCCTTTGTTTTTTTTTATCTTGCCACCATATTTTTTAATTACAGTGGAGCCACATAGTCTGAAGAACAAAAAATGTGCACCTGTCCAATCTATGTAAGTTGCTGTGCTTAAATAGAATTTTTTTTAGGTACTTACACTTTACTTGAGTATTTCTACTTTGCATTTTGCTCCTACATTTTTTTTTTACAATAGGTGATATAAAAAACTTTTAAAACACAGCACAGTGTTCAATCTTAAACCAGTGTTTTGACGTTTTTTCTTATTTCTATCAAAAAGTACTGTGTATTCAGAGCACCTTTTCAGCTGCATTAAATTAACATCTTCACCAAACAGTGTTTTTTCCCTCTAAACTTCTCATGTGGTTTTATTAAATGTTCAAATTATCCAATATCTCGACAAAAATCAGACATTTGAGAAAAAATATGAAAGCTGACAACCAATATCGGAACTTTGTTTTTCTTCTTTCTTCTCCCAATAATCATGTTTGGATCTTTCAAATGTATCTTTTGTCCCTGTATGTAAAGAGGATCTGAAGTAGTTCAAACCTGCAGCAGCTACAGTAGTAACAAGCTGCTGACACACTGATGCTTCACTAGTATTAATCTAATGATGGTGTAGTGGACTGCGGAGCAGAACATTGTATTGTATTGTATTTGTATTTATTATTTCATTTCAGGCAAGTATATACAATAGAATCACATTTTATGCATACAGATACATTGTTATTTCCAACATTCCAAGACAACATATTGATAGTCCAGATAGTCCTTTCTCAAAGCTGTAAATTTGGTAAGAAACCATTTTAGAAGACAGCTAACCCAAAACTCACATAGAAATTATGTGAAACTTAGAGATCGGATGTTTACTACTAAAGGACCACTCATGACTCTCTTAGAGACAACCTCCACCAGAATCTGACAAAGGTCATAAGGTGTCAACTGTGAGGAAAACCACACCTCTGGAAAAGAGGATTTGCATTCTTCATGGTGACCTTCTGACCTCCCTACCTAAGACACATAACTTACTATGCAAATATGAAAGGAACAGTTTAAATCAGAACACTGAAAAAGCAGTATCGCTAAAGTGACAATCTAGACTCAGTCTCGGATACCAAGTTGATCAGGACCAGTATGGAAGAAGAATACATTGAATCTGAAGCGTTTGTGGAGAAGCACACATGAGACCCAACACCTCTCTTCTTTCTCTTACAGACCACAGCTATAAAGGTAGTGAGAGACTTTTTATTCTAAGCATATAGACTTCCAGGGTCTTCTTTTTCTTATTATTAAATGTGTATGCTTGTTCTTTAGCTATGTTATAAGTTTTCCTTCATGTAGCCTAAAGTGTACAATTTGTATGTTTATTCTTATATTTGCACCTTTTATTATTATCTGAGGAGCCATATAAGATAAACATATTATGTTTTGATGTCATTGTAATCACATGTTTAGTGAGAATTTCAATCTTTGTTCATCAGAGATAATGACTAATTCAATTTTTGTGTTAAAAAAAAATCACCCCGGATTAAGTTCTGAAGGTACTTGGCCTCTGACCTCTCCTGAACAGTGAAGCTCATCACTACCCCATGAGAAGAACATATCCATGAGTGGTTAGATGCTGATTTGAATTTGCCTCCAAAACTTTCTACACAAAAGAAACTCACTTGAATGCGGGATTGCTTACGGGGAAAAAAAGTGGCTTTTTATAATGAGCTCTTTGATGAAGACTGAAAAGGCTTTTAAACTGGGTTCTTTTATGATGCTGTAAAGAAATGAATAACAACTTTAAATTAGGGCTTTGTTTTTCTATGTTTACTTAAAGTTGGACTTCTTAAGTAAACTTTAATAATACAACAGCGTGCATATTTTCTGTATAACCATGAGCTTTGACTCTTAGTGCAAACATGTCTCTGCGTTCCTGAACCAACTCATCTGGCAGATCATAGCTTCACATCCTGCAGCGGCTTCCCCCTCCTCCTTACAAAGGCTATGCAAGTACAGCCATGGCCATAAGTTTGGACACAAGTACCGTGACGCTTGTGAATCTTAGAAAATACCACAAAATTGTCACTTACAATCCAGTACACAACTCCTGAGAACTATATTAAGTTTCATATTTAAAAAAACATCAAAAGAGTTTGGTGTCATTTTGTTATTCTTACCAAATTCGGTTGTGAAAGTACCGCATTTTTTTGTTATTTTCTTCTAATATTATGTTTTGGGAACAAAGTTGTTCCAATTGTTGGAATTTATTAATAATATTATATCCCTTGTTGATTTGTTGACTAATTAAACTGGTGCTGTCAAAAAATATTAGTTATGTTCTGTAATAGACATCAAAACAGACATAGTAAGTCATGCTGTGTCCAAACTTATGGCCATGGCTGTATCATTTCCTTCTACTAAACGGGTGAATTTACAAATTACAATTGGTTTTCCAATTCCAGAGTGATTTTCAATTCATCACCTTTCTACCAACAGCTTCCGATGACAATCACAGCTAATAACCTTGTTTTTCTGCATTTATTAACTCATTTTTTCACTGCTTGTAGTTACATCATTGTTGTTTATTGTTTGTAGTATTAGTTAATAAATGTTTGTATATAATTGTCGTTGGTTCTACTGTCTGTTTCTTTCTTTGGGGAACTGGGGGTCAATAAAATCAAAACTTCAGACGTGATTCTAAGACTGATCAATACAAGCAGATTTTATTAATTGATTCAGTTTTATTTATATAGTGCTAACTACAATTCAGATTGTCTCAAGACACTTTACAGAACCCATATGCCTGAACCTGTGGCAAGGAAAAATAAACAGCTGGGGCCGTTGGAAAGTCAGCAGCAGCATCCTACAATGGACATGGTGGAGACTAATTCAGTTGGTGGGACAGCAACCACACATCAGAAGCATCCAGCTCTGGGACCAGGGACACTCGGAGAAAGGACACGGGGGCACAAAGTGAATGCAATTCAATAATGATATATATATATATATATATATATATATATACCATTATACAATACTTCCAGCACTGACGCAAGTGGCGGCCTCTCCTTTTTTAAGTGTTTTTACTATTATTTCAACTGTTTCAGTTTTTTTTCCAAACATGTTAGCTGTGTATTATTATATTTCCTATGAATATGGAACACTTTCGGAGGCAAAACTGTAGCAGAAATCTCATTTAGGGACAAGTTGGCATTGTTCACGCCATCCCGGATGCGTTGCACCGTAAGTACCACAGCAGCCGAGTGGGGGCTAAGCGGTGGAGGTACACACGTGGACAAAATTGTTGGTACCCCTCAGTTAAAGAAGGAAAAACCCACAATTCTCACTGAAATCACTTGAAACTCACAAAAGTAACAATAAATAAAAATTTATTGAAAATTAAATAATCAAAAGCAGCCATTACTTTTGAATTTTTGATTAACATAATTATTAAAAAAAACAAACTAATGAAACAGGCCTGGACAAAAAATGATGGTACCTCTATAAAAGATTGAAAACTATTTGACCAGAGTGACATGATTAACTCAGGTGTGTCATTTAATTGACATCACAGGTGTTTCCAAACTCATAATCAGTCAGTCTGCCTATTTAAAGGGAGACAAGTAGTCACCCTGCTGTTTGGTGAAAAGGTGTGTACCACACTGAACATGGACAACAGAAAGCGAAGGAGAGAATTGTCCCAGGACATCCGAAAAAAAAATTATAGACAAACATCTTAAAGGTAAAGGCTATAAGACCATCTCTAAACAGCTTGAAGTTCCTGTGACAACAGTGGCTCATATTATTCAGAAGTTCAAGACCCACGGGACAGTAGCCAACCTCCCTGGACGTGGCCGCAAGAGGAAAATTGATGACAAATTGAAGAGACGGATCGTTGGAATTGTATCCAAAGAGCCCAGAGCAACCTCCAAAGAAATTAAAGGTGAACTCCAAGGCCAAGGTACATCAGTGTCAGATCGCACCATTCGTCGTTGTTTGAGCCAAAGTGGACTTCATGGGAGACGACCAAGGAGGACACCACTGCTGAAAAAAACTCATAAAAAAGCCAGACTGGAATTTGCAAAAATGCATGTTGACAAGCCACAAAGCTTCTGGGAGAATGTCCTTTGGACAGATGAGACCAAACTGGAGCTTTTTGGTAAGGCACATCAACTCTATGTTCATAGACTCAAAAACCAAGCATACGAAGAAAAGAACACTGTCCCTACGGTGAAACATTGAGGAGGCTCAGTAATGTTTTGGGGCTGCTTTGCTGCATCTGGCACAGGGTGTCTTGAAAGTGTGCAAGGTACGATGAAATCTGAAGACTATCAAGGCATTCTGGAGAGAAATGTGCTGCCTAGTGTCAGAAAGCTTGGTCTCAGTCGCAGGTCATGGGTCTTCCAACAGGACAACGATCCAAAACACACAGCCAAAAACACCCAAGAATGGCTGAGAGAAAAGCGTTGGACTATTCTAAAGTGGCCTTCTATGAGCCCAGATCTGAATCCCATTGAACATATGTGGAAGGAGCTGAAACATGCCATTTGGAGAAGACACCCATCAAACCTGAGACAACTGGAGCTGTTTGCTCATGAGGAGTGGGCCAAAATACCTGTTGACAGCTGCAGAACGCTCATTGACAAATACAGAAATCGTTTAATTGCAGTGATTGCCTCAAAAGGTTGTGCAACAAAATATTAAGTTATGGGTACCATCATTTTTGTCCAGCCCTATTTCATTAGTTTGTTTTTTTAAATAATTATGTTAATCAACAATTCAAAAGTGATGGCTGATTTTGATTATTTAATTTTCAATAAATTTTTATTTATTGTTACTTTTGTGAGTTTCAAGTGATTTCAGTGAGAATTGTGGGTTTTTCCTTCTTTAACTGAGGGGTACCAACAATTTTGTCCACGTGTGTACAAGCCCGCTGTTCCCTCTGTACTTTTGGGAAATGTGAACTCTCAAAACAACAAGACTGACGAGTTGGCTGCCCTTGTGAGAAACAGCGGACCTACATTGTCTGCTGTTTTTCCATTGTTTTTTTTTTATTATTGCATTTCCTCTTAAGCTGCAGTTCCCTACTTTTGGCAGAATGGAGGACAGTTCAGACCCACTGCTGTACTTGGAGAAATGTCAGGGTTCTCGCCAGCGCATTTCAGCGTAACGGCCCATTACGCTATCAGTTTAAAATATTGTTATGAGAGTGTGTGGCTCCATCATGAGACAGGGAGAGAGAGCAGCGTGTGTGAGTGTGAGAGAGGAGGAGAGCGAGATGTCCTAGCGACCCTGAATGCAGCGCGAGCGAGAGAGACGGCAGTTCGGTAGAGGAGGAGAGAAGGTGTGTAGTTGCTGGGTTGGCGGTACTGTGCGGTACTGTGCGGTACTGTGCGGTTTAGCCACTGTTGATAGACAATAAAGGCTGCAGTGTTCTTCGATACGGCTGGGCTCCTGTGTCTTTGCCTCTATGGCTGCTGATGAAGTGAAGGGGGTTAACCCCGGGCTTCTTGACCACGGTCGGGGGCCGAACAGGAAGGGTTAACACTGTGATTAGGGCCGCTGCGTTGTTATTCTGACAGATAACGCCATGTGCGTTTGTTTTTAACGACTGGGTGCCTATCTAGGTTAATTTATGTCTCCCCACCTCAGCCGTACTTTCCTGTTGATTGACCCGTTCCCATCTATTGTGCGTGCACGAGGACCTGCCGTTATGCTGAAAAAAAATTCTGGTGAGAACCCTGAATGTATAGATTTTCTGTCTCTTAATCCACTGTCTGATGAGAAGGATCATTTTCAGAAATGTGCTGTTTGGTACAGCTAGGGATTGGTGGGACATGCTTGTGTCAACACACTTTCCAGTCAAAATTCCTCTCTGCTTTTCTTTCTAAGGATTATGAGGACAAGCTGGCAGAAAGAATGTGCACGTAAATCCAAGGTGAGGGTAACAGTGCGCGAAACCTAACTTATATGTATCGTTCTTTATGCTGCCACTCAGGAACATTAATCCCCACATGGCCAGTCAATTGCGGAACAGGGTCAATACAGTGGAGGAACTGGTCAAATTGGGACAGCAGCTGGAGAAAGATAAGCACAGGCAAACACAATATGACCAACGGGAAAAAAAACTAATTAAACAAAAGGAAAAGGGAGAATCTGTACCCTCACATCAGTCTCACCCCTCACCTGCAGAGCAACCTTGTGTGTCTCAAGTATTTTGCTGGAGGTGTAAAGACAGTCATCCTCTTTATGCCTGTCCAGGCTTCATCCACAAGAAACCAAAACCTCCACCACAACATAAAACCAAATGTGACAGTTATGGAATGTGGAGGCAAACCATCCTTCTGTGAGTGCTCTTGGTTTAACACAGTCAGTACTTCCTGTCCAGTCTTTCACACCAACTTGTGGACACAATGCTGCCTCTGCCTTTGGCAGCCCATTACCATGACAGTAGAAAGTGACATTCACCATCGCGTCATGGAAGTGAGCCGCCATCTTGGACACTGGATCTTACACCCATAACTAATTACATGAATAGTACATTGTTTTTTTCCTGAATGTAATATTAAGATTATCCATCCAATAATTCCTAATGAAATATGAATTTCATGTAAATTCATATGTTCAGTAGGCTGAAGTTCTGCACTAGCAGCCACTACTTACATCAGCCACTAGATGGTGACTGTGTACATCACAATAACTGTCCTCAGATACACATACACTCAAACACACACACGATTGAAAGAACAGAGTATCTGAATGAAATTACAGTCGGCTTGAGCAACTTCCTGTGTGTGTGTGTGTGTGTGTGTGTGTGTGTGTGTGTGTGTGTGTGTGTGTGTGTGTGTGTGTGTGTGTGTGTGTGTGTGTGTGTGTGTGGGTGTGTCAGAGCCAGGGACGGCTGGTATAAATGGCCTAACAGGGCTAAGAACTCCCAGGCCAACACAAAAAAGATGAGAAAATAATTTTTCAAATAACTTACAACAGATTGTTTTAAGTTTAGGTGAAACCAAAGGTAGCAACAGCATCAATCAGTCAAAAGAAAAACATAGAATATCTCTAAACGGGCTTATTTTTTACAGCCCCAGCAGATACAGTCCGCTTTCATTCATTTCGGTCTTGTAAGTGATTGACAGGTGTCGTGTCCCGCCCCCGTGATTTACTGATCATTTGGGCTAACTTCAGGCAGCCCACAGGCCACTGACTTTTGACCAATAGCAGTGAGTTAATACAGCGGTGGCTTTCATTCATTTCGTTCTTGTAAGTGATTGACAGGTGTCATGTCCCACCCCTGTGATTTACTGATCATTTGGGCTAACTTCAGTCAGCCCACTGGCCTTTGACGCAGCGAGAAAAGGTTGAGCTACGGCGGGCGTTAGCATGAACGAGGTGGATTATTTGCTTTCATGTCCATTTTCCTCAATGTCTTTGGAGGAAAAGCTGGAAGTTAAGAGACTGGGATCACATCGGCCGTCAATGTGAGCTTCTTTTCAAATAAGGTAGGCCCATGTTGACCTTGTTAAAGGACTGTGACACCTTGTTTTTGCTGAGGTCATCTGTTGTACTGAAGGCGTGTTTTGCACTACATGTCGCCAAACAGTTGTAATAAGACAGTTGCAGCAGGCTATCTATGGGCAGTCGTTGCAGTTGGAACACATTTTGTAGTGGTGTGTGTGTGAGTGAGTGAGAGAGAATGTTGATGTAGAGCACTAAAAAAGTATAGTGTACCTGTAATTGATGTAACTGTGTGTATCATAGGTGATGTTGCTTTTACAGCTGTGTTAACCATTTAATCGGTATTATGCATTTTTTAGCCCACCCAACAAATTTCACCACCAGCCGCCACTGGTCAGAGCCATGCAATACTGATCAGTCTTGCATTAAGCTTGTTTTATTCTTTCTGCGTCCACGAGGTCCGTGCTGCTCCGTGCGGAAAAATTGCGTAATTTTCGCACCCACACCCACTCGAGCAGCCTTTCTGTGCGGAAAATTTTCGCTCTGTGCACCTCTACAGTTTTCTAAACAAAGCGGACGGAGACGCACGGAAAAACATGGTAGAGGATCAGGACCTACTCGTAGCTGAAGTCTAGAAATATGTGCACTCATACAAGTCATCACACAGAGATCAACGTGACAACCGGGTTATGAAAAAATCATGTGTGAAATTAAAACCAACTGCTGAAATGCAACTATTCGGCTAAATGCCATGCTGTAAGTAGTGTAAACAATGTTAAACTTCTTCTACTCTAGTTTAGTACTAGAGTAGAGCAGGTACATATGTGTTTGCGAATCACTGTCCCCTGCAGTTTGGGAGCAGATGCCACACGGAGTATAAATGCACACGCGGTCTCTTGTGCGGATTTCTGTGCAGCTTATTTCAGTGGTCTCGTTGGTGCGGAAAGTATAACCCAGCCTTTGCAGTCCACAGACAATGGTTTGACACCAGAAATATAATTACGCATCTGGGGCATACTGTAGTGCTCTGCATCTGTGTGTGTGACATTGTGAACTCTTCACACATACATTTTAGGGCCTTGTCGGAACACAAAGATTTCAGCAGGTTCATGAAGGAGCATCTCCGTTGTTGATTTGTGACCTCGTGGTCGTATGCAGTGGGAGACTTCTAATCATGACACACTGATATCAGTTTGTATGTGAGTAAAAGTGTAATGATTGGTGACCAACTCAGCTTCAAGGCTCATCTGTCCTCTGTTGCTCCGTCATGTCAATTCACCCTGTACAACATCAGAGAAATCAACTCATTCCTGTCTGAACATGCGGCTGAACTCCAGGTACAAGCTCTCGTATTATTACGCATCGACTGCTGCAACTCCTTGCTGCCAGGTCCGGCATGCACATGGTCAAACCAGAATGCAGTGCCAAGAGTTCCCGGTTGCATAAAGTCCCCAGTCTCCTGCTGCTCGAATTGTTTTTTTTTTCCTGTTTTTCTTCATTCCACAGCGACGGTTTGTTTCCAGCAGGATGTTCCGAGGTTTAGGGACGTGGCTGGGTCTGGAGAACCTGACATACACCAAGTCGTCGGATGACAAAGAAGAGCTGATAGTGGAGCAGGAAGAAAAGGTGGTGGAGGCTCAGAACGAGGTAAACAAACAGCAGCCAGTTGAGCAGGACGAAGATCAAGAGGCGAACCAGGAAAACTCGGAGCAGGGCAAAGGACTGGGAGATTACATCTTCAGCTTCGCTTCCAGTGCCACCAAGAAGATCTCAGAGTCTGTGGCAGAGACCGCTCAGACCATCAAGAAGAGCGTGGAGGAGGGGAAAATTGATGTCATCATAGACAAGACCTTTTTAGGAGACTTCCAAAAGGAACAAGAGAAATTTGTCCAAGAGAAGAAGGCAAAGAAATCAGAAGCAGCAGTGCCTCCGTGGGTCGGCTACAATGAGGAAGAGACGATCCAGCAACAGATTCTGGCGCTGTCGACTGACAAGAGGAACTTCTTGCGGGACCCACCAGCTGGTGTTCAGTTCCACTTCGACATGGAACACATGTATCCTCTGGCTGCAGTGATGCTGGAGGAAGATCAGCTCCTCAACCGGATGCGCTTTGACCTGGTTCTCAAACATGTGAAGGAGGAGGTGTTTTGGAGGAATTATTTCTACCGGGTGTCTCTGATCAAGCAGTCAGCTCAGCTCACAGCGCTGGCAGCCCAGCAGCAGCAACGGGACAGCGGCGACGGTGTTTCACCTAAGGACGTCGTCTTAACAGACAATGTCAGACCAAAAACTCCACCGGTGTCCATCAACGACTTACAGAAGCCACCTCAGGAAGAAGAGGAGGAGATGTCAACGCGGAGTGTCTGAGTTTGTGAGCGACGCTTTCGACTCGACGGCCATCAACCAGGAGGACCTGAGGAAAGAGATGGAGCAGCTGGTGCTGGATAAGAAGGACAGCCCCCCTTCTCCTGACGATGAGTCCGCAGACTGGGAGAAGGAACTGCAGCAAGAGCTTCAGGAGTATGAGGTGGTGACTGAGACAGACAACAAAGACGACCAGTGGGATCAAGAGATTGAGAAGATGCTTCAGGCTGATGACAGCAAGAAAACTAGAAGAACACTGGGAGAGCGCAGACCTCCACCAAGGCTGATAGTCAACCCGGTCTCATGGGGATTCGTGAAACTGTCACGTAAGTTTTAGTTTCGGTTTCGTGCGCACCAACACGATTTCGTCATGTTTTTCGTGCCGCTCACCACGAAATGTTTTTCGCTGTGGTAATCACATCTGAAAGTGGTTTATACCGGTGGATTCATGACGATCTAAGCTGTCCATCGGCGTATACTGCTTGTGTGATCGCGTTTGCGGCCGCCGGCCGCCGGACATTCTTGAAATTCCTATGCAAATTGGTAAGTGTACCACCGGCTTATGGTTAGGTTATGGTTAGGTTATGGTTAGGGTTATGGTTAGGGTTATGTTTAGGGACGATGTCATGCAAAATATAGCGTTGGATTCGCCACGGTTTTACATTAAAAATATAATATACACATTCTTTTGAAATACGTTCTGAGTGGCACGAAAAGTCCGCCGTTTAAAATACATTGGTGCGCATTTCGTGGTGAGCGGCACGAAAAACATGACGAAATCGTGTTGGTGCACACGAAACCGAAACTAAAACTTACGTGACAGTTTCACGAATCCCCGTGAGATCGGGCTGTGATAGTACACTCTCCTGTGATATCCGATTTTGCACCAAAATTTAATGGGCTCTCTCTCTTTGCCCATTCTCCACATCTTCACCAAGTTTTATGAAAATCGGCTTGGTAGTTTCTGTGTAATCCTGCTGACAGACAGATGGTACTGAAAACATAACCTCCTTGGCAGAGGTAACTTCTGTGTGTTTGTAGCCTTCACAGGCAGTGATCTGACCTAGTATGGATGAAAAGTGACCAGTGATGGAAAAGGGTATGAGCCTTGAAATCCTCTGCCCAACACAACTGGGATTTGTGACATTCTCTTGTAACTGATGAAGTGGTTTAGAGCCAATAATAGCACGAGTGTGCCATCTCTGCTGGAGGCAGCAGTTCCAGTATGTTCAGGCTTTTTAGTGAAGTAGAACTTCATGGCTCCTTCCTAAATTTGTCTTCTTGTTTTCCCCTACCCTCTATCTTTTTGACGATTGGTACAGGCTGCTCCAGTACAAGTGCTATCAATTTTATGAAGAATCGGGCCTGTGTGTTTTCACTTTTTATCCTTGTTTCCACTGCTGCTTCCTGGTGGGTTGTACAGTCAAGTTCTGCTATAATTGTAGCACAATAAAGTTAAATGTAAAGTTACATTTCTGTAAATAAAGAGGGCTCTAACACTATACTTCAAGTTGCAATTCCCTGCTTTTCTATTTCATTGTGTTTTGTAGCTTTATTTTGTTTCTCTCAACTGAAATACTGTTCATTTTTCAGTTTTATCTGACATCTTCTAATAAATATTTATCTGTTGTAAAAAAAACAAAAAACAAAAAAACAGAATGCAGTGCCATGTTTGGTTTTCAAACAGTCAAAAACAACAGGTCAGTTTGATAGTTAGCAGAGTGTGAATGATACAATGACAATTGGGGGGGGGTCAACATTTTTTAGAGGCCAGGGTGAAAAGGGAACCCAGTACAGCGCAGGCGCCTGCTTAAGGTAACAGAAGTCTTGCACAATTCTTACAGCATCATGAAGGTCCAAGGTTTAACAATCTTTATTATTGTTGTTGTTTAATATAGAGAAAAGACATAAAATAAACATATATACAAGAAAACAAAATCATTAAATTTTAACAGGTCATTTTAAATATTTACAGAAATCTTACTTGTTTCAAAAAAAATGTCTGCATTGTGTACAGTCCTCCTCCTCCTCCTCTTGCTTGCTCACTGTCCTCTGGCTGCTCACTGTCCTCTCCTCCTCCTTTCTTGCTCACAATATCTCCCTCTGCCTCCTTAATACAACAGCACGTATGTAAAATTCACCATGCTATAATGCTCTGTATTTGTAGCCTCTATAACAACCACTGAAAATACAGGCTGCATTTTCTTAACTATGTCCTAATTTTCAACTTACCGTATTTCCACGACCAAAAGGCGCACTGTACCAAAAGGCGCAGTCTCAGTTATGTGTGCCATTACTGTATTTAAAACACACATAAGGCGCACCTGATTATATGGCGAGGGTTTTATATACAATCCACGCCCACACTTCCCCCTTTAACGTTCTCATGGTGTCCTCTACTACGTCGGCCTTACAACAACACACACACAAGCATACAAGTGTGCGTATTTAAAAATAGAGCGGGAGCAAAACTGAGTTTTGTATTCACTTTTTTTTTTACCGGTAATCGTCATCAATCAAACCCATGGAAGTCCTCATCCTCTGTTTCTGAATTGAACAGCTGCGCTAAACCTCCATCAAACATGCCAGGTTCACTTTCTTCACTGTCAGAGTCACTTTCCGTGCCGTGCGGCGCCTCGGAAATGATGCCGGCTTTTGCGAAAGCTCGAACAACAGTGCCAGCAGACACGTTAGCCCAAGCATTTACAATCCATTCGCAAATTGTGGCGTAACTCGCCCGGCGCTGCCTTCCACTCTTAGTGAAACTGTGGTCTCCATCGGTCATCCATCGCTCCCACGCCGCTCGCAGCCTTACTTTGAACGGCCAGTTCACACCGATGTCCAACGGTTGGAGTTCCTTTGTCAGGCCTCCCGGAATGACAGCAAGCTCAGAGTTCATTTGCTTCACTTGTTTTTTCACATCGGCTGTGAGATGGGCACGCATAGAGTCACAGATCAACAGCGATGGTGATGCGTGGAAAAAACCACCTGGTCTACGTCCGCCTTACAACAACAACGCACACAGGACGCACTGCACCATAGGGCGCGCCGCACAATTTGAAGAAAATCTAAGACTTTTATGTGCGCCTTATAGTCGTGAAAATACGGTACTCTTTTTTTGGCACCAATATAGTGCCTGATATCTTCTCCTTTCCTCTTGACCATGTTGGCTCTGTAAATGAAATCTAATTTGAGTTCAATGAAGTTGTCATAAATTTGGACTAATACGACTATCACAGGCAATCAGTTAATCAGCTTTTAGTACGTTGATTTTAACAGTTCAACTAATCAGCCAGATTATAGTTCTGCATGAAATCTACTGTCATGGAGTGCCTATTATAAAAGCTAATATCAAGGCAAAAGCGTAAATAGATCACCGCTCAGAAGACTATTAAAATTAAATAATATAATTTTGTAACAGACTGACATTGGATTACATGTTGTCTATCAGTTCTGTGTTTTCCTATATTCATAAAGGTGACATACAGGCTGACAGGCCTGTCAGTCATTGAGAGAGAACTGGAGCTAAAAGCTAAAAGTAGTGAGGACTGGTCTTCATTATAGACCTTTTTCCGAAACGTCATCATCGAACGTCACCGCTGGTCACCGCCCCTAGCAACTCGATTCCGCCATTTTAAGAGGGGTATGCTATTGCCTTAACGACCAGTACTTTCCCACCTTTCCCACCCGATTTTAACGACCAAAAGCAGATATGCCCAAAACCTGCGCTGTTTTTGGCTGTAGTTCTCACTCATGGAGCAACAAGAACATTTCCTTTTACAGAATTCCGACTGGAAAGGGCCAGAAAAGGACTTTATGGCTCAAAGCATTGAGGCGGATTAACAATGATGGAACCACATGGAGCCCACAGTCAAAATGGTCCTATGTTTGCAGTCAGCATTTCGTCAATGGTATGTTGTGTTTCATGAAATTATTACCTCTTAACTGATTTTCTGAAATTATTAATTAATAAGCTTAACCCGTTGCGCTTCAGTTGCACTTCAGTGTCCCGCCCGCAGTACACTTTGAGATCTGCATAAGCAATTTGCTAAATGTCTGAAACTGCAAACGCGATTATACAAACACTATACGCCGATGGAAAGCTTAGAGTCTCATGAATCCGCCGGTATAAACCACTTTTAGATGTGATTACCACAGCGGGTAATATAAACACATTTGTCCGACAAACAACGAATATCCATCCATCCGTTCTCTATACACGGCTTCAACGTACACAGCGCGACTCACATTTCCGGGTTCATTATTACACACAGATGAAAATATTCCACAAAAAACAGCCATAATTCAACCTTGGACATCCAGACGAAACAAGCCACTAACATATTTTGTCCAAAACATGTCCTGAAGTCGGTATATAATCCACGAATAGGTCGTTTTCAAGGAAATGCACCTCGCGATGCGCGTCCAATATTCCCTGTATTTCTCGTCATATTTTTATTTACAAATAGAATATTAGAGATTTTTTGTACTGAAAATGGCTGGAATTGACTGCAGCTTATGATGTCTATAATTATCTGAAATGTTGAGGGCTAGCTACTTAGCTTAGGCTAGTGCTAGCTGTGCTTCCCACAAAAAGTCAGGGGTCTTTCTACTCACACTGCTATTTTTAAACACTCCTAAACTCAATACTGAACAAACAAGTCTCCCTTCTCTCCTCCCTTTAGTTCTGCTAACTACTATGCTGTAAACAGCAGCATTGTCCTCGTTATTGTTAGCACCTCATACCCTTGGGCCTAGGGTGGGTAGAGCTCATTTACAGGTATCTGATTCTTAGTTTTGATAATGCACATCTAACTAATATACATACACTACTTCCACATTAAATTAAAAGGTGTAATGGCTCACCCCATTAGCTTAACATTAGATTAGCATAGCGGAGCTGGTGTAGCCGTATCTTACAAGGCATTTATCATTCTGACATTGACCTGTATGCACAAAAACATATAAATATAAGCATACCTCAAAGAAAACGTATGAGTTCAGGCTTTTATAAGTCTTCATCTTCTCCATTGTGTGGATGCCTGGGCTGTTGATAAGGTACTCGTAAATGGAGTGCCATTGAAGATCTGGCCACATAGTAGGGTCGTTTTCCCATGATCCCAGTGCAATTTGGTACGGACATGACTGCAAACCGACCAGTTCTATTTTTTCTTTATACCGTAGCTTGGCTTTTGGCTCAAGATTTCCGAAATAATCACCAGACATTTTTCTCCGGGTCAAAACTGCGTGGTTTCGGCGGTCAAATCACGGTTGCTAAGGACTTTGTGTCCCCCTCCTTTAATGGCGGCGTGCGTTGCTATGGAAGGTGTGGTCACGTGTCCCAGATTCTGACGTCATTGCGAGAAGGTCTACTGTATGAACGTCAGCCCCCCATTTTCTAACTGCTCATGAGCACCGGTGTAAGCTAACGTAACATTCACACCAGTTTAAGCTAGCATTAACATATTGACATTTACACATATACATGATAACATTCGTCTGAGACACCGGACACAATATGAATCCAAATATAATTCGTAACTCTGAAAGTGGTATACTAAATAAAAATAAACTGGCTAGATAACTTACATCACAGTGCTCCCCAAGTCGATGACAGCGCAAAGCCAACTTTTTCTCCGTCTAGCTCTTTTTTTTTTCCACGCACGCGGCTACTTGGATTTCAGCCAGGCAGCCGGGAACTAACGAGTGACAGTGAAAATGGTATAGTCCACTCGAGGGGTGTCTGTCTGGGTGTGTGTGTTTTAGCACAAGCCTCTTCCTGGCATGAATATGGAAAATACAATACACTGTAATATTTTTGACACTAAAAAGACAGATAAATGTTTCAACCCCCCCAATCTCTTATTTGTACCCCTTTTAGAGGGGTTGAAGTTGTAATTGGGGGGGTCCAACCCCCCAAACCCCCCCGTAATTCGCACTATGATAGTTAGACTCTTCTCTGTGATTCCCCAGAGGTGGAACGAATTACTAAATGCCGTGTGAAGAAAAGAAGAAAAGACTAAAAACCCAGCTACTCACTTTACACTTTTGTACTTGACAAACTATCAAAAAAATAAATAAAAACAATTTCCTATTGCGTTCGCACTGCCTGTGGGCACCCTGATCCTATTATCACACTTGAAGTTGTTTTATGGCACTTATCTGGGTTGTTTTCTCCTGACTAGATCCTTGCTGGTGTCGTATCTATCCTCAGATGTACGTCGCTTTGGATAATAGCATCTGCTAAATGCAACTGTAGAATTGTAGAGTAAAAATTATCCTCAAAAACTCAAGGGATTTCACCTGGGAACTGCAACTGAGAACCAAATGTCATGTTTTTAGAAGGATTTCTTAATATTGTGAAATATTTTATATTGTTTTCACATGAACTAAAGTACTACTGCACTAAACTTCCACATATATCTATTCACTATGCTTTACGTTCAACCAACAAATTACTCTGACTTGGGGGCATAACAGTAGTTAGGTATTTTTAGTTAATTGTCTTGAATTGTCTAAGCATGTTAAGATAGAGGAGGGGGCTTGAATCCATGAATGCAAAATGAAGAAAAATGAAGTTATTAAACCATTTTCATTGTTACCTTAGCTTGAATTTAGCTATAAACCAACTAACAGAAATTTGAGTTGAAACAACACACAATATTGAGTTAATGCAACATTGCTGTATTGTCCTAACCAATTGAATCATGTTTGCAGCTTAAGAAATTGAACAAAATTAGTACATTTTTGTTGATTGTCTTTCTTGCAGCCATGTATTTAATTAGTGGCATGAGTAGGTTCCTAAAAATACTTCATGATTACTAAAACTGCTAATAAATATTAAGCAAATAAATCTAAATGTCGCAGCAACTTGTAGCATTTCTAAGTTAGAATTCTCAGATTGAGATTTGTTTATTTATTCTTTTATTGACTGTTGTTGTTGCTTGGCGCTGCTCTCTATACACCACATCAAATTCCTTGTGTGTACTCACTTGACAATAAAGACATTCTGATTCTGATCTTGCTCACAAGTGATTGGAAAAATGTGGGATGAACAGATGGTTTGGTGCAGCATCAGCGTTAATGTGAGTGTTGTACCAGACTATCAAGGTGAAGAAACCTCTCTATTTTCAAATAAAAGGGTAACAGTGTTCACGCAGCAGTATATGATTGTGTCATCAGCATAAAGATGAACAGATACGTTTATGTTTTCACCCACATCGTTGGCATAAATAGTAACGAGAGTGGGTCTAAAGAAAAACCCTTGTGACACAGCTTTTGTCACATGAAGAAAGCTAGAGGAGAGACCACTGAGCTGCACACATTGCTTATGATTGGTGAGATGATTTGAGAACAGGCCAACAGTTTGGTCTGATAGGCATATATCTGACAGCCTCTGACATAACATTTCATACTCAGTGGTATCAAATGCCTTAGATGAATCAACGAAAAATAGAGAGTAACATGGGACACTTCTTATCAATTTTTGACAGTTCGCAATCAGAAGCTGTCATGTCACAAGGGGCGGGACTTTGACCTATGGGGTCCAGTGAGAAGCTGTCATGTCATAGAGTCCCTCCCTTAGCCACACCCCATCCACCATATTTGTAGTTTTTTTATTTTAAAAAAAAGGAAATGACAAATTTGAAAATGCTGGAAGTGATTGTTTTAAAAAAATATTTATAAAATAATGATAATAATAAAATTCCTGCTCTATGGTCATCCAATGACCAGAGAATATGAATGCTAAGAGAAAAATCGTTTTTTCACTCATGGCTAGTGGTTAGGTGAAGCCATTTATTGTCAAACAACTGTGTTTACTCTTTTTAAACCATGACAATAGAAACCACCCAAATGACCCTGATCAAAAGTTTATATACCCTGGTCATTTTGGCCTGAAAACATGCTCACATGTTGGCACAAATGGGTTTGAATGACTGCTAAAGGTAACCATCCTCACCTTTCATCTGTTTGCTTGGAATCAGTGTGCTTAAAAGATCAGTGAGTTTGTGGGTTCCTAACAGACCCTTGCATCTTTCATCCAGTGCTGAACTGATGTTTCTGGATTCTGATTCATAGGGAAAGCAAAAGAATTGTCAAAGGATCTGCTGAAAAAGGTAACTGAACTGTATATAACAGGAAAGGGATATAAAAAAGATATCCAAGGAATTGAGAATGCCAATCAGCAGTGTTCTAACTCTAATTATGAAGTGGAAAATGAAGGATTCAGTTTAAACCAAACCACAGTCTTGTACAACAACAAAAATTTCAACCACAACTGCCAGGAAAGTTGTTCGGGATGCAAAGAAAAACCCACAAATAACTTCAACTGAAATACAGAACCCTCTGAAAATAAGTATAATTTAATGTCCTCTATGTATTCCCAGTTATCAGTAAAACAGATTTACAAACTGCATTTGCTGAGAAAAATCCAAAAAACAGATTAGGAGGGCAGATCTGGAAATTGAAATACTGGAGCACAAGTTAGAGGTAGGTGATGGTCACAGGTGAATTATGTTAATTACTGGAACATGCACTGAACTATCTCTTTTATTTGTAGGAAATAAAGAAGACCAAATGAAATGTGTATCATGTCTTTATTTGCTGTGGTGGTGATGATGGTGACTTAAACTCTAAAGTGATTATTGCATACGGTGTCTCTGACTGTTCTGCTGTCCTGGATAGCTGCAGGTGGATGGGCTCATCATCTGGGTCTTCAGTTTGTAGGGCAGGGTGTTGCTCTCCTCTAATAGTGGTAATATTATGAAGAACAACACATGCCACAGTAATATCACAGGCCCTCTCAGGGGTCACCCTGAGGAGACGTAGGCACTGAAAACGGGCTTTCAGCAGGCCTATGGTCATCTCCACCCGGGCTCTGGTCCTGCAGTGAGTCCGGTTGAAGTTCTGTTGGGGGCCTGGTTCAGGGTCAGGGTATGAGGTCATCAGCCTGGGTTGGCATGGTAACCCCTGTCACCCAGCAGAAGGCCATCAAACTCTCCTGTGGATAGTGGATACATCAGACTATATTAAAGGAGAGAGACAAGAGAATTCTATTGTGAAAATCTTTAGGCTGCTGACCATGCTGCAGTCTGTTGCTCAGGTTAGACTCTAAATAAATCCTGGAGTCATGAACAGACCCAGACCACTTGGCCTCCACATTAGAAATGATGTATGCAGCATCACATATGATCTGGACAGTGCAGAGAACGACAAATGTTGAACTATGATGCAGTCTTTAACATTTAGAAACAGTAGTCAGTCTACCTGTAGCCTACCTGCACATTTATGCTGTGAATGGACTTCCTATTCATGATGTGAGGGAGCTGTGATGGGGATGTGTGTGCATCTATGCAACCAATCACACTGGGAAATCCTAAAAGAAATTAAAATGACTAATCCCAGTCTGAGGTTGCAGCACAATGCCATTAACAGAATATGATTTAAAATGAATTTAACATTTCTCTACATCATTCACCTGCAATCCTGTGGAACTCTTCCTTGATGTTCTGACAGGTTTATGTCCAGGAAAACCACAATGATGAGTTAAAGCCGTTTCAGGGCCAGGAAAACTTTTCTGACTGTCCTGCATACAGTTGCCTTACTCTACGTCTCCGACATTATATAAAAACTTCCATTTGCAAAGAACCGCAGCGCAACACACAATATCTGCTGGATGTGAGAGCATGACTGTGGCTGGTAATGTAAATGTAAGGACGGATTAGGTTGTTTATGTAGATTATGGACTTGAAACGATTACGAAATGGTACCGCTCAAACCGATAATTGTCCGGAAATGCGAGAACATTTATGCGCGGTCTGATAACAATCTACCGACGAATATTTAATTATCTGTGCAGTAATGCTGCTCCTTTATCCACTGGATCGTTAATAAAAGCTGTTCTACGCCAAAACTCGCTCGCTTACTGACTGAATGAATGAGGAAATGAAACAGCGTGTGTGGCTGAAAGTGGGCGGAGATGGAGAGAAACTCAAGGTTTTCTCAGATAAACCTGCTGCCAACCAGGTTAGAGTCATAGAGTCTGTTACTGCGGTAACTGACCGAGAGTTTAAGTTACCCCTCTTTGTGAAACAGGCTAGAGTTACCCCTCTGTCTCAGGGTTAAGTTACCTCGCTTCGTGAAACGGAAAACTCTGAGTTTCCCTCATTTCAGGGTCAACAAACTCAGAGTTTTCAATAAACCTGCTTCGTGAAACAGGCCCCAGGATAATCCACAGAACAGGTAGCCAGGTAAGCCCTGATTTTGATAGAGATCCTTCCTCTTTTTCCACGTCTCCTGTGTCTTTTTCTGTGAAGCAATGCGCATTCAGGATGCCACAGGTATGGTGGGACAGACGCTAGGACAGGTGGACGTGTTTTTGAATGTCTATTGCTGACATTGACAGGTAGATTATTCAAAGAGTCTCAGTGTCAGGCGATCATAAATCAACAGCGACATGGCAGGGACAAGCAGTACATCCAAGAGAAACATTAACAAACTCAGCAGGGGTGAACGGCAAGCCATACACAGCGGCGCCATCTTGGAGCTGTCATTTTTTAATCTTATGTACCTTTATATACCCACATACAACAGTCTACTACACAGCCTTGAGGATATGAGGTCAAATTGTATACAGAATGGAGTACTCAAGCTGTCAATGCCTCAGTATGTGAACGATGCAGTATCCTTGGTACAGCTCTACTATGTCAGCAATGGTGATAACGGCTGACTGCCTCTCCTCTATTGCTGTGTTTTCTCACAGTATTGGCTGCGGCTTGGATCAACTGAAGTGGACCGAAGTAGCCAAGATATTGGAACAGCTCTTTATTGGCACTAGCAGTACAATCACAATATACAGCCTTCTTTGGACAGCAGCATCTATGAACTAGCCCCGAAATCGATAGTCCAAATGCTACTTGCGTATGCTACAAAACAAATATTGTTTACATATCTACAATAAATAGATGTACAACTGCAACACTGTATGAACTGTCTTTATTGTGTTCCGGGTCAACCCCTGTCAGCTATTGCCCACAAAACCAGCAGGGTGAGTCTGCTGGTTTTGTTGGTGATATCCTTTATTAGCCCCACATTTGTGATATGTGTATGATATATATACACTACTCACAATAAGTTAGAGATATTGTGAGGCCCTCAGTGGATTTCATACGTAAGGTGTTAGTTTCACTTCAGTGATTTTGGGGATAAGGAGGCAATTGTATCAGGGTGCTCGACACACCTCATTTTGTGTTTTCCACGTAATGGTCTCACTGTGTACATATTGGGGCCAATACCAAAAAATACAAAAAGACAACACTTTTCAATGTGGCATCAATTTCAACATTCTGGGGGTGTAAAAAGCTGGTATTGTCAGTAAGTCATTCCCAGTTCATCATTCAAGCAGCCATGACCACACGACGCCACTTAATAGACGAGCAGCGCCACCTGACCATAGCGTGCCTTCAGGTCGGTAGCAGGCAGTCAGATGTTGCTCGTGAACTTGGTGTGTCTCAAAGTGTCATCAGCAGACGTGCAGCAAGACAGAACTACTGGCAGTGTTGGTGACAGACCCAGGAGTGGAGTCCCACGAGTGATGGACCGCAATGATGACCAGTACCTAAGGACTTATGCACTCAAACACTGTTATGCAACTGCCATACAGCTGCAGGACTGTTTACAAGAAGTGAGGGGTAGTAGGGTTTCCAGACAAACCATTCGCAACTGACTCCACCACTTTGGCTTGAATGCCAGACAACCGTTGCAGGTGACTCCACTGACACCAAGACACCACCGTGACCGAAAGTGGGCACAAGACTATGTGGCCTGGACAATGCAGCAATCTACCGTCCTGTTCACTGATTAGTATGGGGTCACCTCGAACAGAAATGATGGTCATCAGCATTGCTGGAGAAAGCAAGGTGAGCGATACGCTGAGGTCAACAGGGTCCTCAGGATTCGCTTTGGTGGAGGAGGTGCAACAGTCTGGGCAGGCATCACCAGTCAGCGCAAAACAGATTTGGTGATTGTAGATGGCTCAGTCACTGCACGTTCTTACCTCAGAGACATCATACAACCCATCATCATCTCCCAATTCCACCAGCACACCCCCAACTTTCTGTTCATGGATGATAATGCTCCACCATGTCATGCCAGAATTGTCACAGCTCGACCTCAGGACATCGGAATGCCTCATACGATATGGCCAGCAATGTCCCCTGACCTGAACCCCATAGAGCAGGTCTGGGACAAGCTGAAGCAGGAACTGGATGCTTGTACCCCACCCCCATGTGACCTGGCAGAACTGCCTGTAGCACTTGTGGAGGAGTGGAATGCATTGCCTCAGAACAACATCATGAGGCTAGTTAGGAGCATGAGACATCGCTGTCAAGCTGTCATTGTGACAAATGGTGGAAACATGGGAACACCCGCTACTGACTTTGTCAATTTTGGTAATTTCGTCTTTGTTATCTAAATTGTTGGGGTAATAAATATTGCACTAATGAAAATGGTGCTTCTTCTCATTCATTAATAATAATATCAAAGGGAACTATTACTTATTTCATTAAAATTCAGACCAAATAGGAAAAGCACTCATGTAAATAACAATATCCCTAACTTATTGTGAGTAGTGGAATATATTATTGGAGGCAGAGCTGGCATATGTTCTTACAGCTTTCATTTGTTTATATGTGAGGGTGAATTATACAGCTTTTCATGATGCGTCTATCAGAGATGTTGCTCGCAAGTTTCTCTTAAGTTTTTGGAAAAGAACCAGGAAATGCACATTTTAAAAATAAAGATTAATTATTTCTCACTCTAGATTTTTATTAAACAAAAAACAAATCATCAGGTCAGACTCTCTTTTTGCTCTTTGTAATGTTTTTGTATCAGTATTTGTGCTGACATGTGGAGAAAGCCTTTCTTAAATCACTTACGATTCAGAGCACTGTTGCATGCAAATGCCTATCCATTAATGAGGCAACATGTAGTTCAACCTTGTGCTGTGTTGAAGGTGATGTTGAAGGTGCCCATTCAGACATGAAGCCACTACATTCAGATGACATCAGATTTTTATGAAGGGGTAGTACTGATGAGAATTCTTTTCAGACTGTTGATATAAGCATCTCTTTTTACATTACACAAGCCAGTTGACTCTTTTTAACAACTGTGGAGTGTTAAGGAATTATATTCTGAGAGGAAAAACCACACACACAATTCATTGTAATTTATAGTTTTGATCTACCCACTCAAGAAAACAAACCAACAACCAGCAGAGACCCATTGAGGTTCAAAGGCAGTACATACTTTCCCTCTTTGTCAGCTGTGTGTTTGTGTGCTGGCACTATGACACACTCATCCATCTACTTCCTGTCTCTGGATTATGATTCCATCGGTGTGAGCTGCTCTTCTATCAGCTGGGATCTACCAGCTACGGATGTTGGCTTTGGGATTTAAACACACATATACACACACACTGGCTGGTTGGCAAAGAAAGGAAAAGGCGTAGTCAGTGGTTCTGCTGACCAGATGTGTTGGTTTGTGAATCAGAACTGCAAATGGAACACACCTTTCGCTCCGTCTAAGCTACATCTCTCCCCATTCAATAGGTGGTGAATTACCCCAAAGCGAAGCACTGATTTGGTGATTCAGAGGTCCAGAGACGTCTAGACACGTCTAGGTGAAAAATGAGCTACATTTAGATGAAAAGTGAACATTTCTTAGCATACACCTTACCACTATTTCACTGGTATGGTATGTAAATGATTGCATTTCAGTGTGAAACAGGTCCTTACTACAAACTTAAATATAGTAATATAATATAGTATGGTACAGCTTGTAACAGACATCGAAAAAATGTACCCCAGTTTAACAAGTCATTTCTTACTGGGTGCATGGAAATCAGTTCAGTGTATATATAATGTGTGTGCGGATATACAGCCTTTTGCACTATAACTTACCAACTGAAACACTTACTAAAGCTAAAGCAGAAATACAGACAGACAGACAGACAGACAGACAGACAGACATTTCATTCATTCCTATGGGGAAATTCAAGGTCTCCAGTAGTTCAAACATGTTACAGTTAAGAAGTATAAGAACCAGAAGGTTACTGGTTCGATCCTTGGCCCGTCGAGCTCATGTCGAGGTGTCCCTGAGTAAGACACCTAACCCCTAATTGCTCCTGGTGGGTTGTGGTTAGCGCCTTGCATGGCAGCTTCCGTCATCAGTGTGTGAATGGGTGAATGTGACGTATCATGTAAAGCGCTTTTGATAAAAGCGCTATATAAATACAACCATTTACCATTTACTTATCAAGAACAACTACAAGGGTATGTCCTACAAAGTGGTTCACGAGGGGCAGATTTCTAGGCAATTCCAGGTACAGACTGGTGTCAGGCAAGGCTGTCTTCTCTCTCTGTTCCTCTTTCTGCTAGTTATTGACTGGGTGATGAAGATGACGACAGAACAAAAGAGGAATGGTGTCCAATGGATGCCTTGGACACAACTTGATGACTTGGATTTTGCGGATGACCTAGCCCTGCTTTCCCACAACCAACACCAAATACAAGATAAAACAACAAGGCTAAAAGACTTTTCTGCCCAAGTAGGATTAAAAATACACAAACAAAAAAAAAACAAAGTAATGAAGTTAAATGCAGCTAGCACCGAACTTGTCTTGCTAGATGACACTGCAGGAGGTGGAGTCCTTTACCTACCTTGGCAGCATCATTAACTTGCAGGGCGGTACGGATGAGGACATCAAAGCGAGAATAGGAAAGGCAAGGGCAGCTTTCATACAGTTGAAACCAATTTGGAAAGCAAGAGATATATCAAATGCAAATGGCTGCATTTATATAGCGCTTTTATCCAAAGCGCTTTACATGATACATCACATTCACCCATTCACACACACATTCACACACTGATGGCGGAAGCTGCCATGCAAGGCGCTAACCAGGAGCAATTAGGGGTTAGGTGTCTTGCTCAGGGACACGTCGACATGAGCTCGATGGGCCGAAGATCGAACCGGCAACCTTCCAGTTACAAGATGGCCACTCTACCCACTGGAGAGGAGAGGTTGAATTGTGTTCAAGTGGATGTAAATGTCTCAGTGAAATCAACACTAGCAACCCTTTAAGGCGGTAACGCTCATTGCAAAAACAAAATTCTTGGATGGATGAAAAATGGACAAAAACAGTGGTGAACAAAGATCGTATTGTTTCCAAAGATGATTAATCGTATGTACAGTGGCTTTGTTTTTCTAGCTTGTCAGGTGTGATGTGGCCTGCATTTGTGCTAAAATTCTTAGATCTTAAATGCTATCAAAGAGATGTTAGCATGACAGCACTAGCGTTTTGAAATGCGTCGTCATTGATAACATGCTAGCATTCATCTCAAAGCACAGAGGATAAGTATGCTGAACAATAATACAAACGCAGCATGTAATGTCTTATTCAACACTAAAATCAGGATATTCAACTCCAATGTAAAATCAATTTTGTTATGTGGAGCAGAGACATGGAGAACAACCAAAGCTGCAATACATAAACTGCAGACATTTATCAACAACTGTTTACAAAAAAATTAAAAATATTTTGGCCAAACAAGATAAGTAATATCAATCTATGGGAAAAAACTGCCCAAATTCCAATAGAAGCAGAAATAGGTAGAAGAAAGTGGGGATGGATAGTATTCTGTCCCCTACGTGCGCGTCTTCACGGAGTGACAGATAGCTAAACACTTTGTTGCTGGACAGGTGAAAGATGACTTAGACGTATAGTAAGTTGAAGTTTGTTTACTGAAGATCTTTGTCACCATAACAATGCCAGGAACAATCTTTCTTGTGAAACTAAAAATAGACACAAAAATATCCATCAAAAGCTGCTAAAAATAAGTCACCATGTTACATGCAAGAAAAAGATGAATTTTAGCATTAGTATATAAATTCAACCAAATATGAAATAAACCGTCACAATATCCGAAAAATATGAGTTACACAAATATAATATGTAAAATGAACTTACAAACAAAGCTTCTTCAAGGCTCAACAGCGGTGGATGCAATGGATTGCAAAACACAGGCACATGCTGCACTGAAACGAACAAAATGGCTGCTCTGATCTAAGAGCCTAATCACATGGCCATGATAACCAATAGAAAACAAGCACCTTGCAAAAGGCAGGTGGCACTGTAGAAACATCATAGATAGGACACACTGTAAGGAAGCTATTGTCGAGTACCACCAGACAAGCACTAACGTGGAACCCACAGGGGAAGAGGAAGAGGGGCAGGCCAAGAAACAGCTGGCACTGAAACCTCCAGGCGGACATCAAAAGAATGGGCACCACCTGGAATCAAGTTGAGAGAGTGGCAAAAGATAGGAGAAACTGGAGGCCTTTCGTTGACGGCCTATACCCTGGAAGGGGTTGATAGGCATAAGTAAGTAAGTTTGGTGTCACACAGATCTCAAAGTTGTCTAGGAGAAGTAAATGAAACATTTTTTAGATCTCTTTTTGAATTTTCTTTTCCTCTGGGTCCTGCTCACTTGCCTTCCTAGCATGCTTCTTTAGTGAGAAATGAAGGAAAAAATCAACAGCTCATGCTCTGAGTAACAAAACATTCCAGTTCATCTCAAGCTAATGTAAAAGGTTTCAGCAGATTTAGTCACATAAATCAAGAAGGGAGTCCTCTAAGGAAAAGTTAAAGTTTCAGTATAAACATCCCTCCACCACAGCTCAGCATGGAAATGCTTATTGCAGAAAACAGAGTCAATAACTTTGGAAGGAACCCAGAAGCCTCATTAGTTTCAACGAAGTTTTTGAATAAAATTTTGCAAGACGAGCGATGACTTGGTGAATTTTGAAAAATGTTAAATAGCCAGTATGTGCTGGAGAAATAGATAATGTAGACAAAATCAGTTTCCCTTTTCATATGCTCATTCGAACCTATTCTTCAAGTGTCATTTTCTCTGTTCACTTCAGAGTCAGTGAGTGAAGGAGAGAAAAGAGCTTTATTAATGATTTAATGCAACAACACTTGAAACAAAACTCTGCTCTTTATTTTTGTATCCCTGATGCAGTAGCACATTTAGTTACAAACAAACTGAGATAGACTAATCTAGATCTATAAGTTCAACCTAGCTTAGAGTTTCAAAATCAATGTTTGGACTAAAAAGAAACTGCATCACTCTTCTTCAGCTACAGCAACTTCTAAAGGAATTATGTTCAACCAGCAGACTACGCTGAATTCGCTTTTCCTCTACGATCAATACATTTTTCAGTCTAAACCATCTAAAATTGTCGTGGCATGTTAAAATAGAAGAAAATGAAGTCAAGCCAATTTCATTAAATTAACTTAACTTGAATTGAGGCTGGGCTGCTCATCGGCGTAGTGGTTAGCACTTTCGCCTTGCAGCAAGAAGATCCCTGGTTTGAATCCCGGGGTGGGCCTGGGATCTTTCTGCATGGAGTTTGCATGTTCTCCCTGAGCATGCATGGGTTTCCTCCGGGTACTCCGGCTTCCTCCCACAGTCCAAAAATATGCTGAGGTTAATTGAGTACTCTAAATTGCCCGTAGGTGTGATTGTTCGTCTGTGTATGTGGACTGGCGACCTGTCCTGGGTGTCCCCTGCCTTCGCCTGAGTCAGCTGGGATAGGCTCTAGCACCCCCTGCAACCCGAGTGAGGATAAAGCGGTGTAGAGAATGGATGGATGAATTGAGGCTCAGTGGCGTCGTTGTTAGCACTTTCGCCTTGCAGCAAGAAGATCCCCGGTTCAAATCCCGGCCTGGGCCTGGGATCTTTCTGCATGGAGTTTGCATGTTCTCCCTGTGCATGCGTGGGTTTTCTCCGGGCACTCCGGCTTCCTCCCACAGTCCAAAAATATGCTGAGGTTAATTGATTATTCTAAATTGTCCGTAGGTGTGAATGTGAATGCCGCACTCCCCCCAGCGGAGTGCGGCAGCTGCCAAAGCGAGAAGCCGAACAGAGCCGAGGGTGCGCAGAATCTCCAGTGGATGGCTAGATCAGGCAGGGCTGAGAGGAGAGAGAGGGGGAGGATGGAAAGAAGAACAGAGGGTGGCAAAGAGGATCAGGTACGGACAGATGCCAAGGCTGGAGAGGGAGCCCTGACAAGACGACTTTCTCTCCTCCTTGTGTCCAGTCATCCTGTACAGGTACCTGACTCTCAGAGTACTACAAGATGGACTGAAGTGATTTCTGCACAGGTCAGCTGATGGGCATCCTGCACTGACTTCCTCTGTCGACCAGATGGATACAGTTTTAGAAATGACTGTACTTCCCTCAGAGAGCAGACAGCTGAATCTGACTCATAGTGTTGTCTGAAGCTGGTTCTATTCTGCCACAGCGGAACGGAAAATATCAAACATGAACAAAAATCTCCCAAAAAAAGCTTGCCACAATTTCATTCAGATTTTTTTCAAGCGGTAATCAGCTCATGATCCATAGTGCCTCACACAGAAGTTGTTCTGTGCTTTCTAACCTCATGGAGGTTCGCATACAGTTGTTTGACATGCTTTCTACAAGCACACTGTCGGTCTTTATATTGACACCAGTCTTTCCAGGTTCCCACAGGTTAACCTTTGATGTAATTAAAAAATAAACTAAACCTGCATACATGATCAATCACACTCATCACAGTTATGAATTAATGAACTTTAGATTTGTCTAATCGTCATCATCACTTAGATCTTGTTTGAATACTTATTAGATTGGATTGGATTTTTTTTTATGACAATATGTGTCATCATTGAACAACTAAGCAGCCAATTCTCAGGTATTAGATCATCCTTGTTGCACCAGGGCCAGTTTTCCATGTTCATTTCCATGTAACGTAGTTTTGGCAAAAATAAAATCAGCTAATTCTGTGAATACTATTTCTACCCACTCATAACTGACTGTTGATTTTCAAATGAATAAAAGCCAGTGGTTGACTGGAGGGAAGGAAACTTATGTGTCAAGTCTAAATGGTAAAAACACAATGTGGTGTACAATATGTGCCAAAACCTTTATGGTTTTTATGTAACCCAACACTTCCAATGATGATGTATCTATATGTAACTCCTTCCTGGTGCTGGAAGTATATTATTAGGCTAGGTTACTACTTTCGCCTTAACAAACAGGATCCTGAGTGCTTAGCAGTTGATGGTGAATTGGCTAAATCCCCTTGTTCAAGTAGATGTTATTATCACAGGCAAAATTTACAAAGAATAATAACAGCGCAATGCCTCCACTGTCGAACTACTTAACTCAAAACCTATGAGCTACATGTGGATTTCTCAGAAACAAGTAGTAAATGTCTGAAATGTTAATGAACTCCAATAATATGAAATTATTCAAGTCAATCAAATAATGTATACAACAATACCACATTCAATATTTTCATAAGGGGTAAACAAAAATGATATACTTTGTGTGTGTGTGTTCCCAATGTTACCAAGTGCTTGGGTTTTTAATTTATTGGCGGGGCCCTTTAGTTGGTGCACAAATAAAAACAAACGCTCCTTCGATCCTTTAATAAGAAAACAACCCTCTCTGTGTCTCAGAGAAAAAGGCTCCTCTTACTCATGAATCCAAGATGCAGGATACAAAGCAGGTCTGAAGAGGTGGTGGTGAAGATGAGGCAGCAGCAGGCGAGATGCAACACCGTCATCCGTGTGTCCACGCAAGTTCAGCGGCGGGATCTCTCGTCACAGCAGTAGCAAAAGGCTAATTAACATGCATGGTCCTCCAGCGAAGCCCTCATCTCTCCCGTCCTCAGTGGTGGCTGATGTTTATAGCTGTCTCTGACAGCAATATGTGCTTAAACGTCCAGGTTTGAGTCCACACCTAAACATTTTCAAGCTAGTAAAAAAACATTAACCACAGGTAGCCTAGCTGCACTTCACTTTGAACTGTGGTAGAGTGAGTTGCTGAACTGCAAGTTTCACATAACAAAAATCTGCTAAATAATAGTTGTGCCAATACTTCAAAAGCATGCAGGACTACAACTTTAATCACCTCGACATTAAACTTGATTTTTCCTGCTCCTCGTCTGTTGTTCTTCTACCTCATGTGCACTCTTCTCTCCCTCTAGTGTCGCGCCATGTTTCTGTTTTTCCCCGCACTCACCAACAAAGTAAAGTGATGTCTGATTGGTTAAGAGTACAGCTTTACCAAAAACCCTATTGGCTTACATCACTCAAACACCTTGAAAATACATTGGCTGAGTAAACAGAACATTATACATTAGTTCTCACTAGTTATACTCATACAAATATCTATATTTTGTAGGTTGTTACATATTTGACAAGCCAGAACAGGATAAGAGAGTCTCCATTTTCCTAGAAACAACAACCACAAGTCGTGTTATTATATATCTCATATTTTGATAAAATTTCCAGAAAATCTGTAACAGAAAAGATTGATTACTGTGTTTTTTTTTTTACTGTTTTTTTGTTTGTTTTTTTTTAAATCCACTACCGAGCAAAGTAAAACAACAACAACAAACTATGGAGACAATGTGATAGAAATGATTTTGTTTAATTTATTAATTAGGAAACAGATAAATTCTTTCCACTTCAATTTTATGTGATGTACTGTACTGTGACCATTACAATACACTCAAAAATAGGTGACTTAAATAGGTTGCCTTTTCATTAGTTATTGGCTTAGTTACTATATGTGATGCATTTACTAGCCACTGTTGGCACCAAGTAAAGAAGTAATACATGAAGTAGTTAGTCGTGACTTATTTAACTGCAAAGCTCCTGACACACCTGAAAAAAGTATCTCTGGAAGCAAGCTTAAATTCACTGGCTTTAGTATACAGTATTATACAGTGACCAAATTGTCTGCAGATATTCATCCTCTGAGGACCATAATACTGTATATGAAGCTGTAACAAAATCCAGGCCAATGGTTGTAGATATATTTCACCATCGTTACCTTCATCAAATTTGTTATCATCCTCAAAGCTGCAAATTAGATCATTCAAGAAGTTCTGAGACTGTGCAATCATATGTGATTTAAGTTAGCCAGTATTACTGTCAAAGTTTTCTCTTGTGGAGAGACTCACTGCTCCCAGTGTTACTGCAACGGTAACTTGTAATGCTTATTGCAAAGTTGGATACCTTTCAGAGCTGTATAAATGAAGCTCACTTAATGCTTGGAAACTAAACGAGTTGTGTAATATTGTATTACTGTTTGTTTAATGACTGCACAGACCTGAATCTGGCCACCTGGGGGGTATTCCACGAAGCTGGCTTCGGTCTAAGCCTGGCTTATTTCGGTCAGCTTCGCTAACTTTAGTGAGAGTTTTGTTCCACCAACAAGGCTTAGGGCTAGCCTGGCTTGGTAACCATGGTAACTCAGCCAGAGTGACAAGCCTGGTCCGGGGCAGGCTAACAGTCAAGCTTACTTTAGCCCCATGTCAGAGAAGGTTCTGACGAACTTCAGAAAGACGCCTGTGAACCGCATGTTACACATTAAATTCATCTTGATCTGTAGTCAATGATGTTCTTGTTCGGTGACATACATTGAGACCTTTTTTAAATAACGCCGGAATAACCGTGAATCAAACTATATCGTATTACACTACACATTTTGTCAGTGTGCAACTGTGGCTCAGTGGTTAGAGTGTAGTTAAGTAGATTAAATGTGGTTTTACTTTTCATTGCGCCATGGGTTCGAATCCAGCAGCAGTAAATACTTGGAAATATCTGATTTTCTTTCTTCTTCCACCCTCAAAGTGCAGTCAACACGTAACAGGAATAGGCACAGATTGTCTGAAAATAAGCAGGACACAACAGCCATAGTTTTCCATAAAGAATACCTTCCTTTTACCAGCGGTCCAATCTGATCATGATGATAATCCAAAGGTGATGCCAAATGATGAGATAACTATTTTGTGTACAAGCTCATTTGTGTCTTCTCCCTTATTTAAATGTAGGGCACAGTAGCACTATCATCTCTAATAAAAATGACATCTCCTCTATAGGCCTACATGTTTTTTTTCTGCTTTTTTATTCAAAGTTTGAGTGTTTGATGAAACATCTCCACATGAAGTTGCCCCTTTTTCCAAAGTATTTCTACTTTGGTTTTAGGTGTTACCCATGTTGCTGCTTTATTCATCTATGGTGGATATATTTGTCAAATCAAGAACATGAATTCGGCCTACCAGAGTAAAGCCTCTTTCTCTCATATATATATGCATATATATGTTTATACACATAAAAAAAAATGTCTTCAATGGGTTTTGAAAAGCTTTATTTCATCAAGATTGATCTCCTCTGGGCCACAGTAGTGTGACAAACTTCAGGGTGAGGAAAAAAAGTCATCAACCACTGCAGTTGTGGGTTATCCCTAATCGGTGTCAAAAACTTGCCCTCTGAAAATTAAATTTTCAGACGTGTGCACGCTCAGACTAAGAGCTTCATTAAAAAGAAAATAACCACTTACGCATTTAAACGGTCGGCAAATGCTTTGCCAGGCAGCGTCTCGAGCTTTATTTATCGCAACCGTGTTGCCTTTTCTTGTGATAATCTCCCTGTAGTCCTCGTACAACTCCGTGAGAAGTCTCCGCTCTGTTTTTAGACATAATGTCATCATTTCGACGATCGACACGTGGGGGCTTTTTATCTCCCCTGGACGCACGCTCAGCCGCAGCTTGGATCAGCCTGGCTTGAATAAGCGTCTCTGAAAAACAGCTGAGCCTCATTCGTGGAACTAGTTGCAGCTGAGATTAAAGTTGCCGCTTATTCAAGCCACGCTTACCGGCGTAAGCCCAGCCTGTTTTAGCCAGCTTCGTGGAATACCCCCCAAACCAATTTGTTCTGTGTTTATATCTAAAATGTTTGATGTGAAACGAAAAGAACCAAGGAGAAACGTTCATCACTCAACTCAAACCTGCAGAGTCTAAGCTTCATTACATAATATCACCACAAATTTTGTTTTGTTTTAAATTTAGAGATGAGTAATTGAGAGTCACTCCTGACTCCTTATTTCCTCCTATTTATTTGTCTTTGTGTGTTGGAGGAACTGGCATGAATGAGTCAGTCCAACATCTGCAGATCTGAGGGATGAAGTCTATGCTTTTCCAAAACTGCTCTTCACAAAGTTCTTCATTCAGTATTCTTTAAATATCAAGGGTTTAGTCTGTACAAGTGTCTGTGGTCAGACTGCTGACAAATTCTTTTTTATATATCAGCACCTAATCATGCAATTGGGTATTTCCAGAGCAGCACTCACCCTTGTCCAAATCATATTTTACCTCTTTGAGAAATTTTGGAACTTTTCAAATGTTAGTGTAAGAGACTATTCCAGAGCAGATGTGGTTTGTAATTCCTTTACTGTGTTGAAGATCTGCAGACTTCCTATCAGAGGGACAATGCACTTGAACTTGCGTTGTCAGTAAACCAAGAACTTCCCTTTTAGTATCACTGACACTGCACCACTTTTCATCTTGAGCTCAGCAATGTCATGATTCCTGCTCTTATGTTTGTTTTGCTTTTGAACATCTTGGTCCTGCCCTGCATTAAATCAAGTCTTTTTCCAATTCGTCATCCACCCAGCAAAAGGAAAAGGTGGACATTATAGTAGGAGGCCAGTACAACCTGTCAAAATTCTGCAAATTACAGTCATCAGGAATTGTGACAGCATCACCACATTCACTGGGGAAGTGCTTCAATTCTAATAGAGAATGCAGACAAAGATTCAGCTACAAATGGACTGGACAGTTCTTGCCGATTGCTCTGTCACTCTATACCTCTGCAATGCAAGCAAACACTCCGTGTTTTTTTTTTTTTTTTTCTCCCAACCTGGGGTCTGTTTCCATATGTAATTTCATACATATGAGTGATGGAGAAATGAATTTTCAACATAGCTCCAGTATTTAGCCAGGCAGGCAGCTTAGCAGCTCAGCTAGCAGCTCGGCTAGTGAAAAGTATGGGGCAGCTGGCCCCCCCCCGCGTCAAAGTCCGCCCTAACGTGCTTTTGCCCCACACTGACCGGCTCAGATTGTCTCAATGATTGTCCCACAACATACTAGAGATGTGAAGTGAACGAAAACCTCCACATTACCTGGCGATCACTCTTTGTTGTGGTCTGTATCCAAATCTCAGGACGCTAGAACGCAAATCTCGTTCTGAAATCGCGTGAGAGCTCGTGCCAAAACCGGTGTTTTGGCATGAGCTCTCACGCGATTTCGGAACGAGATTTGCGTTCTAGCGTCCTGAGATTTGGATTTGGTTTTCTCTCACTTAGCAGATGTATCTGCTAAACTCAACAACTATTATCGGTCCAGACTTTGACTTGATCACTCCAAAATTTTTATTACTCCATCGAGGAACAGCAGAGTTATGTGACAATCGGCATACGTTTGTCTGTGAATCTGTCCGTCTTTTTGTCTGTCTGTCCATGTGAAGCATTACTTAAAAAACAGACTCACCGATTTGGATGAAATTTTCAAGAAAAATCAGAAATGACACAAGGACCCCCACATTAAATTTTGGCAGTAATCCGGCTTATAGTTTGGATCCACAGCTCTGTTAAGGATTTCCCATTGCTAGATATAGCTGCCAGCATGACATTGCTGGAACCATAACGCAAACACTGTGTCAGTTACCTGCTGACAATCATGACTGTGATCCTACTACAAATTGATTGTAATTTATCCATTAAAAAAAAAAAAAAAATCACACAAGGAATAAATGATTAAACTGTGGGGTGTTTCTGAGTCCCATCCATTCCTGCTGCCTGTGACATACAGTGGGGCCAATAAGTATTAGGCAACTTAAAAATTTCCAAGTTCACCCATTTAAAGAGATAAGAGAGTGTCATAAATGGGGTGAGGAGGAACCCAGGCACAGAAACCAACAGGCAGGCAACAGGAGTAAGTGGTGAAAATTGGGTTTATTTAACCAAAATCCAGAGCTCTAAATAGCAGAACTACAACACAAGGGAAACATACTCACTACAGTGATAATCCTCTCCAAAAGGAAGGAAATAGCTTCGGCAAGTCCAAAAAACAGAGTCTTAAAAGGGAACGAGTCCACAAAAGAAAAACTAACAAAGTCCAAAAACAGCAGGATCCAGGGGGGAACAAAGCTTCAAAAATCCAGAGTTGGGGGGAAATCAGAAGGCTAGAGGGGAAAACCGTGTATGAGATGGTCTGAGCTGTGATGCTCCCACACACAATGAGGGGAGCAGAGGATCTTTAAACAGAAAGGGGAAGGCAGGTGAATAGCGTTTGCTGATTACTCCACAGCTGAGTCTCGTGGTGCAATTATCTGTCCTTCAGCAGGTAATCAGCTGGGAGAGAGAGAGAGGGAGACAGGGACAAAACCCAGGCAGGAGCTGGAACAGCATCCTGACAGAGGCAGGAAACAAAAACCAGTCAGGAGCCGGACGGCTTCCTGACAGAGAGGTTTGTAATTTTCATCATAGGAAAACATCAAGCGTGAAAGACAGTATGTAAAAAAAAAAAAAAAAATTCAGGATTGTATGATTTTTAAACAATTTTCTTTCTCTCACACTTGATGTGTTCCTATGATGAAAATTACAAACCTCTCTTATCTTTTTAAATGGTTGAACATGGAAATTTTTAAGTTCCCCAATACTTATTGGCCCCACTGTATTTAGGTCATGCAATGTAGCAAATCCCAGTCAGACAATGGTGAAGCTCCTGTTTCACAAAGCCTTTATTTACTCTCAACCATCAGCCTCATTTTGAACACAAATTCATCTTTCTTTTTTCTTATTTATTCTTGTACTGCCTTTATATTTTTATACTTTTTCTCTGGAGCTGCTGTAATGGTGAACTTTCACCACTGTGTGATCAATAAAGTTTATCCTTATCCTTTCTGTCCTTCACTCCTTTCTTCAGGAAACACCATAAGAGCGTGTCATCATTCCAGCTTGGTGCTTCTAAGCTTATACACATCCTTTGGTAGACAGCAGCAGTGTGGAACCGTTTTCTTTCGTCTTTATATGAATTTTCGGACTTTTCGGCAGCGTCTTCATCATGTCAAGAAACCGCTTCTGAGATAAACCCTTACTGTGCTGCTGGAAAGGTTGCAAAATTAAAGCCTGTAGCATTTAAAATACATCTTCAAAATAAAAGCCTGGAGGGAACAGTTATTTTAACTCTAGCAAAACAACGGCTTGACAAAGGTGATGAACTGATCAACAGACCTTTATAAGAATAATTCACACGTAATTCAGTATAAATACATAACGTGCAAATGCATAACACATGCCTATGCTCAGCACAAGGTCATTTTTTATTAAAGGATTCATCCATCCGAAATGATACGTCAACTGAGCAGCCTTGGTGGAGTATTGCACTCTCATTGTCATGCTGCAGAATCCATTTGTGCTTTAGGTCATGAACTGACGGTTGAAATTCTCCAGGAGGATTTTCTAGTAGAGAGCAGACTTCATGGCTCCATCAGTTATGACGAGTCATCCAAGTCCTCTGGAAGCAAGCAGCCTGATCCATCACTCTACCACCACCATGTTATACTGATGGCATCGTGTTTTTCTTGTGGAATGCAGTATGAGCTTTACGCTAAATGTAGCAGACCCATGTCTTCCAAACAGTTCCGCCTCTGACTCATCAGTCCACAGGCTGTTATCCTAAAAGTCTTGGGGCTCATCTAGATAGTTTTTCGCAAATTCCAGACAACCTTTATGTTTTTTTGGTCTGTAGTGGTTTGAGCCTTGCAAATCTTTCGTGGATGTCATTTTTGCCCAGTGTCTTCCTTGTTGCAGAATTATGTAAATGGACCTGAACCGAGCCCAGTGAGGCCAGTAGTGCTTATGTCTGTCTGGGTTCTTTTGTGACCTCCTGTATTAGATATCTCATGTATAAATGTTGGTAATTGGGTCACTTCTGGGAAAGTACACCATATTTTCTCCATTTCTTAATAATGTCTCTCACTGTGGTTTCTCTGGAGTCCCAGAGCCTTAACAGTGGCTTCATGTGCTGCTTTTTGACATCTTTTAGCTACTTCAAACTACCAGACAGGTTCTATTTAGTGATGTTTAAATTCAACAAGCCTGCCAGTAATCATATATGAGAGTGGCTGGTCAAATTGAACTCAGTTATTAAAATGAATTTGGTCCTTTGGTAGACTGGTAGCTAAGGGGATAATTAGTTTTTCAAATCGGACAGGATGGGCTGGACAGCATTTTCCCTTCATTAAATTAAATCATCATTTAAAAAATGCATTTTGTGTTTTCTTGGCTTATCTTTGTCTTACGATAAAATTAGTTTGATGATCTATAACATTAAATTGTGAGAAAATGCAAAAATAAAATATTTCTTTAGGGGGTCAAATACTTTTGCACTGAATGTGCTCAAAATGTATGTGTGAGACAGACAGCTTTAAAGGGGACCTTCCCCTTTAAATATCTCCAGCTAAAAAGTACTTTCTCCCTCTCACCACACATTATTCCACATGCCGTGTGGACGCCACGTCAGCTGTGTCAGTCTGACTCTGCACAGTGCGTCTGTGTGTTTAAATAACTGAGCATATTACTGTCTCTGGCAGCAGGGAGCAGGCAGAATCCATATTTCATCATCAAACTCTGAATTTGAAAGTAGATGTGAGTTTAATATTTCTGCTGGCTGTGTGTGTGTCTGTCTGTCTGTCTGTCTGTCTGTCTGTCTGTGTGTGTGTGTGTGTGTGTGTGTGTGTGTGTGTGCTGGGGGTGGGGTTCAGCAGAAAATCACCTTCAGTAAAGATTAGGGAACACTGTCTTGACTAAATGTTGTCTGAAACCTTTCTGTAATAAATGGACACCATAATTTTTCCACAATCTTGAACAACTTCTGCCATTGAACAATTCAGTAATTCTGTTGATGCCACAAGCAGGTATTATAACACAGAAAACAAATAAAACAAATTGTTTGCAAGCATTTTATGGAAAAGCTGTGTGTGCCCATTTTTTTTAAACTTTGCAGATCATTATATTGGAAAACAAAATCTGCTTTAACTGGGATATGATGAACAAAGGGTTTTGCAAAATACTGTGGTACCAGTCAATTTAAACTTTGAAAAAAGAAACAATACAATCTTGAAATCAATCCTGAAATGGACAGGTAGCCAGTGGACAGAGGCCACTACTGGCATTATGTGATCACTTTTTCCTTTCCTTCCATCCATCCATCCATCCATATTCTCCCACTTATCCACGGAGGATGTGTTTACCGGATTCAGGAGTTCCTTAAAGTGCTCTTTTCACTGCTCGACGACGTCCCCAGTACAGATCAGCAGTTCTCCATCCCAACTGTACACAACCTGAGTAATGTCCTGCCTCCACTTCCTGAGGCATCGAATGGTTTGCCAGAACTTCCTCAAGCCCAACCGAAAGTCCTTCTCCATAGCCTCCCGGAACTCCTCCCACACCCAAGTTTTAGCTTCCACAACTATTGCAGCTGCAGCCCTTTCGAGAGGCATCTGGCTGCAGACCTCCACTGTGAGGTCGCTTCCGGTGCAGACCTCCACTGTCAGGACGCCTCCACTGTCGGGACAGGAAGTAACCATAAGCGTCCGGTAGGTGGCCGTAACTCACCTGAAGTTGGTTTACTAACTGCAAAATAAATCAAAAGAAGAAGCCATTTCACGCGAGTGATTGTCTATATCGTTTAGCGTTTACGGTGAGTTGTTCATTTTTATTATCCACAGAAAGTGTAAATTACGGTAGCTGACAGGGGAAAATGACATGCATATACACAAACGAGCTGCAAATACATGAATGCGTTGCATAAACAGAAACACGCTGCAAAAGAAAAACGCACCATATACAGACGCGCTGCATAAATGAAAAGAAATGCAAAAAGAAAACGCTGCATATCCAGTCACACAGTGGAAGTAGTCGTGACAGTAGTGAGCTTTTCACCTGAGAGGCAGACAATGGTGAGCGAGACAGGTAACATTAGTTGAGGGGAAAACTGTATGAAAAGTCTTCTCTCATCTCCATGGATAACACAGAGAACACAGGGAGATGGTCGTAAAACACCACTTCAGCACCCATATAATCACAGTGACTGAAAAGCTAAGGACTTAAAAACTCCTAAACATTTAGGGAAACTAGATGTCCACTGTCTCTGACATAACCTAACATAACTTTTTATGTGTGCGAGTGGGGGGGTATGTGTGGGTTTATGTAGGCCTATCGGGGCGGGGTGGGGGATGGGGGGACCTGTGTGTGTGGTTTTTTTTTTTTGTAAAGCGCTTTGTGCTACATTTCTTTTGTATGAAAGGTGCTCTATAAATAAATTTTGATTGATGGATTGATAACCATGCCGACTTTTTATGGGTGCTCGCTCATGTGTGACTGGATATGCAACGTTTTCTTTTTGCATTTGTTTTCATTTATGCAGCGCGTCTGTATATGCAACGTTTTCTTGTTGCAGCGCGTTTCTGTTTATGCAATGCATTCATGTATTTGCAGCTCATTTGTGTATATTGTACATTTGCCCCTGTCAGCCACCGTAGTAAATGCATGTTTTTTTGTGTTCTTCGTCAGTATAGCTGTTGCAAACTCATGTAGGAGTCATTAATGATGCAGTTATTGGATATAGGTCAGTTTTATAAGTTCCATCAGCTATTGTCATCCTCAATAAGCCACCGCGCTGAACTTGAACTTTATTTTTGTGTCAAATTGTGAATATTGTGAATGTTGTCTTTGTATGTATGTTATGATGTGTGACATGACAGCTTGTGAAAACAAATTTCCTTTGGGACAATAAAGAGCTCTATCTATCTCGATGTAAACAGACGGTACAAAAAAAATCAGATATATACATCAAGTCAGTATTAAGCAAAAAGACCTGCAGTGTAAATGAGGCCTAGAAATGTATGTAGAAATTAAGTTTTTTTCACATTTTAACTGTAAGCAAAGATAAATTAATTTGAAATAAAGTTCATGTACTATAATTCAAACACATAACACAATTTTATATCCTTTTCAGATGTACCATTCAATTTTTAAGTCAGTCGGAAAGCCTGCAGTAGAACGCTGCACAACATGCTGCAGTTTGTTTCACTGCCCCCTTTGCCCCAAAGGCATGTTTAAACCAAGCATCCCGTCGAAGCTTCAGCGACATTTGGAGGTCCACCTAAAAATGCCATTACATTTGAAGGTAATGTCATTGCATTTTAGATTAAAGTTATACGCACATGCACACAATTGTGTCATGTGACTTGTTTGTCATTGTCTAATCTAAACATTTTCTTGACTTGCTTTTAGATAAGAAGATCTGGACAGATACATCAAAAGCCCTCCTGTGAGGTGAGGTGTCACCAGTGTTTAGGCCGAAGAAAAGAAGGGTGGATGACATTACTATGGTAAGATTTTAATTTTGTTTTAGTCCCATTTGAGTTTTTCTTTTGTTTCAGGTTGGAAACCAGCATTTCTATTTCCCTATTTTTTCAACAGTCTTTTTTCCAAATTGTACTCCAATTGTGGACTCGCTTTAAAGAATATGCCATTCATGAGTTAAGGTCACACCTGCTGTCTCTAAAAATAAACAGTGTCTAGATAATGCATGATTGGACTGAAAATTAACATGTGTTGAGCTGACTAATATGTCAAGGTGGACTACTTGAACAGGTCCTGATGGGATCTTTTCTTTTTCTTCTTTTTGGAGGTAAGGCTTGAATATTACAACTGATCTTTTTACTTATCTATATATTTTCAGGAAGAAGAGCAGCAAGCTGAAGTTTCAGTCAGACCTGCTGATGTGAGTACACCAGTGGAAGGGGTAGGCTATTCTCACTGTATCTATTGGTCAGATACTGTTGGTGCAGCAGTTATGGTACAGAAAGACATTTTTTTAAATTTCTGTCTTTTCTATAGGACTCGGTTGAAGTGCGTATTCTGCATGATTGCAGACATGCAGCAGAGTGGGTTGAGGCCAATAAGACACTCTTCTCTGCCAGAGTGGACCTGCCTGATGTTCTATACATGGGGGAGGAGGAACAGGCTGAGGCTGCTCTGCAGTATAAAAGACTGGGGCAAGAAGACATGGATGAGCAGGAAAGGGAAGAAATCCTGGAGGTCTTCAAATTCGCATTCTACAACACTGAGGACATGTGGAAATTTTGTGACATAGTAGTGGATGAAAACAATTATTTGGCATATTGTGAATGTCACAAAGAATTGAAGGATAACAGAACATTTGATCATGTTGTGACTTTGTGTGTTCATGTTTTATTTTCTCATTGAGCACTTAATAATTCACTTGAACTACATTGTAGATCTCAAGAGTTTACGTAGTAGTTGGTGGTATTTAGGTGCTCCAGCAGCACAAGAACATAATTAGCATAGACAAAAGATCCTCGGCTTTATAGGCTACAAATAGACACTTGAGCCCCAAGTCACCCACGTTTATGTTTTTCGTGATGACCTAAGCTGTAATATTACACAAAACAGTGTATTGCTCTACGTACATGGAAATCATTAATGAGAAGTGTTTTGAAAAAGACAAATGCTAATGCTTCACTTGTCCAAATAAAAAGAACCAGAAAAGCACTCAGAGAGCGCAGTACTCCTTCACGGCTGTTCATTCCCCCACATGGCATTGTCAGAAATGTAGCATTTTTTATATAAATGCAGCATTTGTTTATTAACTAATAATTTATTTCATTAAATATGCAGCGGGCGGCATGAATTGATGCAGGCAACTGACAAAGCGTTTGCTTGTTGTCATAGTTACAGCGACGCCATGCCGGCCGCTATCTTGCTATGGGAAATGTTTAACAAATCCGTGGATCCAGACAATAAGCCGCATTACTGGCAAAATCTAATGAGGTGGTCCTTGTGTCATTTCAGACCTTCCCTGAACATTTCATCCATATCTGTTATTGCCTTTTTGAGTAGTGTTGCCAACAGCCGGATTCACAGAAGGACAAACGTACGCCGATCGTCACATAACTCCACCGCGTTCCTTGGCGGAGTAATTATAAATTCTCAATATACTCTTGATACGGTTACTGGCAGAATATAAATGTGTGCTTCACAGGCATAACAAGTCACGGTGGGGCTCATCCATCCATTAATTTTCTTCCGCTTATCCGGAGTCGGGTCGGCTGCAAACCTCCACTGTGAGAGCGACCTCACTAATTTCGGCCGCTTGTATTCGCTGTACGGTGGGGCTCATGCGTAACATAAAAGGAAAACACAGAACAAAAACGACAAAACAGAAGTTTAATATATAAATAAAAACGATGTATAATATAGACAAGGGATTAATAGAGTTTATGTTCTATTATTAACTAATTAATGCATTAGCATGAAAATCAATTCCACCGGAACACGATTTTATTTCGATTTTATTTTGTAATAAAATTTACAAAATTTATTTTGTGCATTTCCCATCCTGACAGTGGAGGCGTCCTGACAGTGGAGCCTGCACCGGAAGCGACCTCACAGTGGAGGTCTGCAGCCAGATGCTTTTGGCCCTTTCAGCCGACCGGTACCTGTCAGGTAGGCTTTGGGAGACCCCCAAGCAAACCAGGCCCGAAAAGCCTCCTTTAAGCCTGCCAGCTTCCCTCAACGCTGGTGTCCACCAGCAGGTTTTTGGGTTGTCGCTGCAACAGGCACCAGTGACTTTCATGCCACAGCTCCAAACAGCTGCTTCTGCAATGGAAGCTTTGAACGTGGACCACTCAGACTCCATTTCCTGAACCTCCCCTGGGATGCAGGAGAAACTCTTCCGGAGGTGGGAATTGAAAACTCCATGGACAGGGTCCTCCACCAGATGTTCCCAGTTCACCCCCCCCTCTCTTCACCTGAGTGTCCAAAACATATGGCTGCAGGTCTGACAATACAACTATGAAGTCGATCATTGACCTTTGGCCTAAGGTGCTCTGGTACCAAGTACACGTATGAGCAACCTTATGCTCGAACATGGTGTTTGTTATGGACAATCTATGACTAGTACAGAAGTGAGCATTGAAGTCCCCCAGAAGAACTATGGAGTCTCCAGATGGTACTCTTTCTAGGACACCACCCAGAGGCGAATATTCTGAACTGCCTTTCGGTGCATAAACACAGACAATACTCAGAATTTTCCCCTTTGCAACACAAAGTCGCAGAGAGGCGACCCTCTCGTTCTCTGGAGAGAGCTCCAACAATGCGGTGCTCAGCCAGGGGCTCATGAGTACCCCCACACCTGCTCAGCGCCTATCACCTTGGGCAACTCTGGAAAAAGAGAGAGTTCAACCCCTCTCCAGGATTTTGATCCTTCCTGTATGTGGAGGTGAGCCCAACTATATCTAGCTGGTATTGCTCCACCTCCCGCACCAGCTCAGGTTCCTTTCCCACCAGTGAGGTGGTGTTACACATCCCCAGAGCTAGTCTACGCCACCAGGGAACGGCACACCCAGGCACGCGCTCCTGCCTACTGTCTGTGGGTATAGCACCCAATCCCGATTTGCTGCTCTGCAGGTGGTGGGCCTAGTGGGCGGTGGCCCTGTGTTCTTCTTCGGGCTGTGCCCAACCAAGCCCCACGGGACCACAAGGCTCGGCTACCAGATGCGCTCTTGCGAGCTTCCCTCCCAGGCCTGGCTCTTGGGGAAGGTCCCGGTATCCCTAGTGGCTTTACCTTTGTTTGTTGTCATCAGGGCTTTCTGAATCGTTCTTAGTCTGGTTTCTCCCCCAGGACCAATTTGCCTTAAGAGACCCTACCAGGGGCTAATGCCCCTGACAACATAGCTCCCAGGACCACAGAGACACTCAAACCCCTCCATCATGATTTAGGTGGCAATTTGATGGCAATCTTTCTTTTTCTTGCTAAAAGACAAGCAGCTGCATTTTGTACTATCTGCAGACATTTAAGAGACAACTGCTCTACACCCTCGTACAATTTAATAATAATTCAAAAAATATTAAAATTCTCACCAGGTGTTAAAAAGGTATAAAGAAAGGGGCTTCACCTTGGCTAAAAGTCCTTAGCAGATCATTGAGGTTAAATGAGCTACTAAAGCTCACACCAAGGATTTTCTCAGATGATTGATTGCATGAAGCCAAAGTGCAGAGAGTGCTGCCAGGATCATCCAAAATTGCTGGCTGATTAAACATAATGACAGAAAAAGAAGAGTGTAAAGGAGAGAAAGTTCCAATGTTCATTCTATCATATAGAATGCCAGAAAAACCTTTATATGTCCCAATGCATAGTATGTCAAATGTAGTAATGCCTTAAATACCCAGATGTCCTACTACATCTGGTTGGATTTTGCAGCATGCCAGCCAGCATGTATTTCAGGTCATTCTGACCCATAAGACAGATCACAGTCCGCAAGGGTTAAAGCTTAATGCACAATGTTATGATGCGCCAGTCTGTGCAGACCTGTAAAAATGTCTTTTATTTTGTGACATTAAAGTTAAAATAATTTCACAATTTTTTCCAAGTTGTTTCTCCTCCTCACTTGAAATAGCTTAGAAGTGACTCTGCCATGTGACTGGATAGTCTACAAGTGGAGGACTTTCAAAACAACTGCCAAATTGCCCAGGTCTGGCCGTCCATGTAAGTTCACCCCGAGAACAGACCGCAAGATGCTGAAAGAAGTCTACAAAAACCCTAAAATGTCATCATGGGAATTACAGCTGGCTCTTGCTACCACTGATGTGAAAGTGCATGCCTCTACAATCAGAAAGTGACTGCACAAATTTAACTTTCACGGGAGGCGTGCAAGAAGGAAACCAAGAAACATGAAGGCCAGACTGAAGTTTGCCAGAGAGAACATAGACAAAGACCAAGACTTCTGGAATAATGTTCTTTGGACAGATGAATCTAAAATTAAATTATTTGGACACCAGAACAAAGGACGTTTGGCATAAACCAAATACCGTTACAGCCACAACTTAGGCTGTGAGGTGTGGCAGGACTCTCTCCTCCCTTGGCCTTGCTCTCTCTCCCTTACATGTGTGTGTGGTGCTGATGTGAGTTCCAGGTGTTCCTCATCTGCAATCAGTGGTTCGTGGGCAGGTGGGGGTCAGCTTATCAGCTGCTGCGGCGTCCTATAAAGACAGCGCTCAGTCGTGGTTTGATGCCGGACTGTCTTCGTCCAACAGTTAGTGCTGTGAGCCGAACTGTCTGTGCCATGTTATTTTTTGTTCCACCAGTAATTCTGTTTTCCTGTGTTTAGTGCTGACCTCTGCCTGACTGTGGTTTCCTGATTCCTCTGGTTCTCTGGTTTGCCATCTGGTCCTCCGGTTCCCTCGCGGATTCTGGGGATTATGGAAATTCTTGTCATCAGTTGGCACCAGGATAACATCATCTTCGCCATCTGGAGTGTCCGGTTCCATCGGTTCCCTCCTCTCCTCCTGCCTCGTTCCGAATGCCACGCTTACCATCTCTGTGCTCGTCAGCTAGAAGGAGGCTCCCTGGGAAGAACGAAGAGGAGACGTGTTCCCCCATAGACATTCCCCCCTCTTTCTGCTAGGTTCAGTAAGATGTAGGCTATACTTATTGTTTAATTAGTACAGCAGGGTACGTCAGCTCTCCTCTTCTGGGTTAGGTTAGAACTTTGTGGGGCTTTCAGTGCAGAATTACTGGTCATTTTGAGCTTAGTTTGTTTGGGTTTCATTAGTCGTTTTTCTGCCTTGGTGATACCAATAGTGGGTTAACTGTAGTTTAGGTTTTGTTTTGGTTATTACCCTCCTATCCTCTAGAGACGTTTTAGGTTTAGTTCTCATAGTAACCCTCGAGTTAGGATTGGCGGTTCCGGTTTTTGGGGCATATGTATTTTCCCTGAGTCTGTAAATAAAGCATTTGAAAACTATTCCTCCCGCTCGCTCATTTCCTGCTACTGAGCTTCCGGCACCCGCCGTAACAAATACAGCATTCCAGGGGGAAAAAAACTCATATCAGCTGTGAAGCATGGAAATGAGGGTGTCATAGTTTGGGGATGCTTTGCTGTGGCAGGACCTGGCCCGCTCACCATTATAGAATCCACCATGAATTTTGTCATGTATCAGAGGGTGCTTGAGGATAGTGTGAGATTATCTGTGATAAAATTAAAGCTGAAGCTGAACTGGACCCTGCCAATGACCCAAAACATACCAGTAAATCCAACAAGGACTGGCTGAAAACTAAGAAATAGACAGTCATGAAATGGCCAAGTCAAAGCCCAGATCTTCATCCCATTGGGATGCTGTGGGGTGACTTGATATGGGCTGTGCAGGCAAGAAACCCCTCAAATATGTCACAGCTGAAAGAAATTTATATTGAGGAGTGAGGCAAACTTTCCTCAGACTGATGTCAGAGACTGGTAGATGGCTATAAAAAGCTTCTCACTGAAGTTATTTCAGCCAAAAGGGGCAACACCAGCTATTAATGGGTAGGGTGTCCTAATTTTTTCCCCCATTAGAAAATGTATTTTTGTTGATATCTTTTGTTTAATAAGAAAAACAAGGATAACGTTTGTTGTTGACCTGCAATTAAATCATATTTTTTTCCCAGCGATTAATACAAACAAGATTAGACATCGATATGTGAACATTTCTCATAAAGAGTTGAATATTTAATGGGGTTTCCTAATTTTTTCACGACTGTACATTTATTTAGCATAATCTGTATACTAGTATTAGCATAATATATGGTGTTCAAAAGGCAGTCATAGATATCTGGTACTAGAGTTACAACCAGTCAGAACTAAAGTGAATTTATCTATGTCACTTGTCAAAAAGTCCTTTAAATTCGTATATCTGTGTGTTGAGAGGGATCTATGGATGGATATCTAGAGAGCAGAGTCAGGTGTAGAGCTTGAGATGAACCCTGACAAATCTTTTTTCTTCTTCTTCTTATTTTGGTCTCTGGGGTGTCGAGGCAGTGAAATGTAGCCAACACTTTCCTGTCTGAAATAGAATAAGTGTAGAATTTTACCGACCTGACCCGCTCAGCTGCATTACACAGACTGTATCCTCTCTGATGACACAGGAGCACATTTATTCTTGGAGAGGACCGTGTGCTCTGAGTGAGGCATGCCACAGCGGCTTGCCTGTGGGTGGGGCGAGCTGCTGTATCAGGGGTCAGCCAATCAGTGGTGTTGGCGCCACCTCTGCTGAAGAACAGTCAGGAGTGCAGCTCGGATCCTCAAGACAAAGATTTGACATTTTATAGCAATGCATGCTTCATATGTCATAAATGATTGAGTCATCCTATTATTCTTTTTATATTTTTCTTTTTCAAATGCGCTGCTCAGCAAGTTGACATTCAAGATGGCAAATACAGAATGACTCAGTCTAAGGCTCGGTGTCACTCTGAGAACACTTCGTCACCTTGCCTACAGAGTGAATGAAATTCTCTCGCTATGCAGTTTTCCAAAAGCAGAGCTGCTGCTTTTGATTTTCAGAAGACCATCCGGTGAACCTGAGGGAGGAGGAGGATAGTGGTTGGGTTGTCAGGTTCTTGGGTTCAGTCCCGGTCATGAGGGGAAGGAACAGTGAGGGGAATGTGTGGCTGCAAAGGGCCACAAATATGGCAAAGGCAGTAGAGCTTTCAGATATGTCCAGCGACTGGAGTATGTTCCCTTCCAACTGATGGTTGAGTGTGTGTGCTGGAAAAATGTTCTACTCTATTGGTGTCAGCTGGTGTTTCATGCTTTTCTCTAAAGACAAAATAACAGTATATTTGAATTTAAATCACATGTATTTCATCAACAGTTGACTCTCTTGCAGAATGGAAAGTCATCAGGGACACTCTGAGGTGAGGTCAGCACAGAAATAACAGAAGTCCCAGACAAAAGGCAGTCCTGCCAGTAATTCAATATATTAGGATCAAAATTATGAAGAGACAGATTCACAATGTTTCAAGTTTATCTTAAAGCAGGGATTGACAGTATTTATTTATTTTTGTTGCATCATAGGGGTGAAAATTCCACACTAACCTTTCAGCATATTCTATATCAAGTGGTCTGAGTGAAAACTATCTCACCTCTGCATCTTCTCCTGGTTCCATTTTCAGGATTAACAATTATATGTTTGCCAATTGAAAACACAAATTTAGCCAGTCACAGAGCTTTTCACGTATGAAATTCAATAGAGTAAACAGGAACACAGTGAGGGCAGGATGTACTGGTACAGTTGGTCTGATGCTCAGGAGAATGAGCTTTGAATCAAAAGTAAAAGCCACAAATTGAATGTTGACTTTTAGCTTGAAGTTTGAGTGGTAGAAGAGGCTCAGAAAAGAAAAAGGAGGAAAGCGATCCCCCAAGTTATAATATAATTATAAGTACTACAATATGTTCTATTACTCACATATATTCCCAACAGTACAGTCACCTAGTAAACTGGTTCTGAATTCCTGCTCTCAGGTGACAAACTCTTCATCAGTCTAAATTACTTAAATCAGGCTGCTATCTGTTCAAGACAAAGTCCTTATCATAAATTTCTCTGTTTATTTCTGATAGTGTGGTGATAGTGTAATTCAATTTCTTGCAAAAAAAGGTTAAAACTTCCCCATTTTTCTCAGACACCTTATATCAGCTTCAGATAAAGTTTGGTGACCTATTTGTGCAGAAGGAGGACCGTCTGTTGTGTTGCCCACTTGAAAAAAACACATCATCTTTAAGGTCAAAGAATCCCTACAATATTTTAAGAAAGCTGTCACACTGACAGCTGTATCGTCAGACGGATAAAGATAGTGTCCTTTGTGGTCATTTCACAATGTCTGCTAGTTGTTAGCCACTATGGAGACTCAGCAGTTCTGACTCAATGTAAGAGTAACTCTAGCCAACTCTGTGCTCCCGTCTTCTGTCTGTCCTTCTTGCTTCTGGTTTTTAAGAACACTAAAGGAGAAGCTATGCCAGTACTGTCTTACACAGAAAATGTCTTGATATAACACAATAACACAATGAAGAAGTGTTGCAGACAGCCGGCATTTGCGGCACACCCAGTAGAGTGGCCAGATCTGCCAGGCCAACCACGCCCACACTGTAATGGCACGGAGCCGACCACCCCACCAGGCATGCCGCATCCCCGCCGTCCTATTTTTTCTGGAGTATGGTGTCGCAGGTGTGGGAGAGCATGAAGCCTCCCTGGGGGGCAAAAATCATTGGAACAGAATAAAACAAGCTGAAACGCTGGATTAAGGAGGCGATGGAGATCAGGAGGCATGCGGACAGGACCATGAACAGGGACGAGGGAGGCTTCATGCTCTCCCATACCTGGGCAAGATAGCAGCACAGCGGCATGGTAACTATGACAAAAGGTGAACGCTACTTCAGCTGCCTGCTGATGATATCATGATTGCGATCCTACTACAAATCCACTCCTGCAGACGTATCAGGACTTAACCTGTCATGGTCCATGCCTAGCCTTCCTTCCTCTCTTCTTCTCTCCACTCTTCTCCTTCTTTTCCTCTCTCTCTCCCTCCTTTTCTCCTCCTTGCTTCTCTCTCTCCTTTTCTCTCTTCACCTTCTCTCCCTTACTTCTACCTGCCTCTCTTCTCCTTGGCCTTGGTCCCTCTCAGCCCTGCATCCGAGCTACTCCCGAGCGGGTCGACGCTGTCATGTTCTGAGTGGGTTGATGCCACTACTGCTTCTTTTCCTGACATACTCAGAGCTGCTTCTTCAGTCGCTGAGAGGCTGGTGGCCACCCCTTCTGTCCTTGAGGGGTCCGAGGCCACCTCTTCAGTTCATGAGGCGCTTAAGGCTGCCTCTTCTGGTTTGGAGGTGCTCAGAGCTGTTGGTCCATGGGGTGTCTATGGCTGTCTCTTCAGTTCCTGGGGCACTCAAAGCCGCCACTTCAGTCCTTGAGGCGCTCAAGACCGCCTCATCTGTCTTTGAGAGGTTCGACGCTGCCCCACCCCATCTTGGAGGGGCTCGACGTTGCCTCACTTCCTGTCTTGGAGGGGCCCTGCACCACCTCACTTCATGTCCTCAAGGGGCATGACACCACCTTCTTTGCCACCTTGAAGAAGGTCCACAGCTCAGTTTCCCGAGCCTGCCAGCCCCTCTACCTCAGTTAGCTCCTTGGTTTGTGAGTATTGTCTGGGCTCTGTGTAATTAGTTGAGGGAATTTGCCCACTTTGTTGACCTCCTTGTGGCAATAAACGCCTTTGCTCAAACCTGTGCCTGTACTGAGTGTCTGGCTCTGGGTTCAAACCCCCAACTCCATGACATATCCGTCAAAAATCATACAACTGAGCAGTCTTGGTGGAGTACTGCACTCTCTGAGTGCCTTTGTTGTTTTAAAAATGCGATAATCACTAATTGTACAATATAGAGCAATATCTTTGAGGTGCTGTTTTGCCTGTGTCTTCAGCCAGGGGTGTAGTCTATGTGATACGCAGGTATACGCCGTATACCCACTAGAAAAGGTCCTGAATTTCCGTATAGCCACTTAAAATGTGCAAAGATACGCATCAGTATGTTTTTTTGACATAACATTCACTTTCCAGTTCATAAATTCGCCTTTTCTGTGTTAGGAAGCAGTGAAGTTGTATGGGGCGGGGGAAGGTGTATGGCTAAGAACAGGGGTCAATAAATGGTGGACCACAGTCCTGATCCGGAACCAGACACTGTCTATACGGGTGTAAATTTGACAGGTCGCCTCTATTTTAGTGACACAGCTTTCCAGTGTTTATCATTTGTCTATCAGCTTAGAAACACACAGACCAATTACATACGACTTCAGCCATTCCACATGACCCTACTCAGCCAGTGGTGTCTCTGCATTGCATCGCAGCTCTGCCTTCAGAAAACCGTTGATGGCAAATGGCTCCTGATTTAGAATTATTTGTAGCCTTGTATTTTAGCCTAACCAGGCAAATATGAATGATTTCTCTACTGACAAACTCTTTTGCATTCAGTGTTTTTATGAGAAGCCTTATAATTGCCTCATTTTGTTCATTTGTTTTGTTACAAAACCAACATTCTTATTTTTGTTTCATATTTCAATCAAACTTTTTTGCACAAAAAACAAATGAACAAAACTCTGCACACAAACCCACAAACCAGAACAGAAACAGAACCAAACTCAGTTTTCAAACAGTATAAATGTCCTCAGTGCAGGTTGGCATTTAGAAAAATCAGAAGCCTGAGCTTAGATGGGCTGATACCATTTCTTCTTTTGGTGAATATCTGCCGTGTTTTTGAGAAGATTCTCTCAGATGGAACAGAAGTTGTCTCTACTCCATCACCTTCACCAGGTGGGGAGACTGAGGCCTCGGCCTGCCTCTAGCTCAGTGGGTCGTCTGCTGGTTGGATGAGGGGTTCCTCTAGATATGATCCTCTATTATAGCATCAGCTGTAGGATTTCTCCTGAATCATCTCCTGCAGCTCGTCCATCAAAGAGCCTCCACGCAGCAGAAGTTTGAGGTTCCTCCTCCGCTGGGTCCTCTAATGGTGGAGGTGTCAGGCTGCTGTTGCTGCTGCTGCTCTTATTCTCTGAAGTGTCTCATCAACAGCTCTGTTGTCACTGAAGACAAGCTTCTCTAATCTAGGATCCAATAATGTGGTTTCTGTGAGGACAGCGTTAAACTTCATACTCCATTAAATAAGTTGGGGGCTGGCTCTCACTCAATGGCAGTCGGCTCTTCAGATTCACTACAAAGCATTGGCTCTTAGAGTCATATCTTTTGTGCATTACACATCACTAGAGGACAGACTGTGGTCACATGGGCTGTGTCCGAAATGGCATACTAACGTACTGTATACTACGTACTATAAGTATGATTAGAATGCCGACCGTTCACACTGTAGTATACTACTCCGTTTCCCATAATGCATTTCAAACCTCCGACGACAAAAACCGGAAGTACGGCTATCAAATATCTCGGCTGAATGCCGGCTTCAGGTCGATTTTACGCTAACAAACAGTCGCATAATTAATGTGGCAATTTCAAGCCGGCATTCCTCATGCAGTTATTAGCCAGATTATGCGAATCGTTTCAGTTGTAGCTGCAGGCTACTCGAGGCAGCTGCTACTTGTTCTGTATGCAAAGCGAGCTGCTATAACTAGCTGCTAGCATTCAGTAGCACGTTGTGAGGCATCTGACAAATTTAAAACGTTGGTCAGAAAACGCCTATTTCTCAAATCTGTGGGGTGATTAGGATGACTACTTAACCACATAAAATAAAATAAAAATCGCCCCGGTCCGACCACATATCCTGCGGAGGCTTGCATTTCGGTGGATAGCTCGCAAAGCATTATGGGGCGGTTGAGTATGACTAGTGTGGTCACCGCGCATACTTAAAATTTTTCCAGATATAGTATACATCCGGGTATTTCTCGTGTACTCAATCTATTCATACTATCCAATGTGAACGCACTACATACTTATTTTGACGTCACATTTAGTATGAGTAGTACGTTAGTATGCGATTTCGGACACAGCCATGCTGACCATGTTTGGCTGAACATACACCTGTTAGACAGCTTTCTCAACGATGAACATAATCAAAACTAAATATCGTTCCAGACTCATTAATGAGCTCCTCTAAATATGTTTGAGAACGACCCTGACACCATTCAGGCCATGATTCAAAACACTGACAGGACAAGCAGCAGCTCCGTTCTCCCATTAAGCAGCAGAGATATAAGGGGAGTGACATAAGACAGGAAAACAATGTGAAAGGGTTCAATTGTTTAAATTTATGAGATTTAGGCATTGTTAAAGATGTATATATGTTGGTTCAAGTTGTTCAGTCATGATTTTTTTTCAAGTTCTACATTTTATTTTAACTCTCACGTTTCAAGTGAATACGTCGATACTGTGCGCTGCTGCATAACCGAACGAAGCAGGAAGATGAAGCATCGACAAGGCTCACTTTAAACTTGTGTCGAAAGTGCGAATTTTGAACTTTCGACCAGTTTTTGAATTGTGTTGATCTGCCAAGTTAAACCAGAGTTATGATCAATAATAAATGCCATACTTTTTACTGAACTCTACCTGAGCACATTTCGTGCTTCTTTTACTCATGTCTAAACATTGAACTTTGGACTCAGTGGAGAGTCCTCTCTCGCTGAAAATGCTGGCTAGAAAAACAGAGAAACATGACAATCCTTTTCTCTTGGTGGAAAGTAGTGTCTGTTTGTAAATTCTGTACTTTTGAGTGAACTTTGCATCATTGTATGGTGAGCAGCTAAAAACGGAAAATTGTGTGAAGTCTTCTTTGTAACCGACAAGAACAATCTGAGACACATCAGAGGATATTTCTCTTGATTTTGTAGCTCCTTGGTTAGTGACGTATGAATAACAAACAGCGACTCCCCCGCTGGGCTGTACAGTGGAGTAATGGTTAGCACTTTCGCCTTGCAGCAAGAAGATCTTTCTGCATGGAGTTTGCATGTTCACCCTGTGCATGCGTGGGTTTTCTCCGGGCACTTTGGCTTCCTCCCACAGTCCAAAATTATGCTGAGGTTAATTGATTATTCTAAATTGCCTGTAGCTGTGAATGTGAGTGTGATTGTTTGTCTGTATTTGTAGCCCTGCGACAGACTGGTGACCTGTCCAGGGTGTCCCCTGCCTTCGCCCGAGTCAGCTGAGATATGCTCCAGCACCCCCGTGACCCTAGTGAGGATAAAGCGGTGTATAGAGAATGGATGGATGGATCGACTCCCCCGCTGGGATGGGGGTCCCAGCAGACAAACAGACAAAAACTGTCGGTTTGTATCCCTGAATCATTGAGATTTGGCAATCAAAAACCAAACATGACATCCAAAGTGCAACCTGGGTTAAACTCTCCCAGTACTCCCACTAATCAGATGTGTCATTCCTTCTTAACCAATCAGCAGCAGCAAGTCAGAGTGAATCAAACGTTATTGAAGCCAAAACTTACCAGTACTGCTGTTCCGCAAAGGGTGTGTCAGTTCAGAAGAAATGGTCTTAGACCCAAAGTTAGTCGGGGATCATAGTCCTGTGGTTATACACAACACTGTGATTGAGCAGGTCTCCAGTTACAGATACCTCGGGCTCCACATGGACAACAAGTTTACCTGGAGCACTCATGTTGATAGTGTGTGCTCTCGGCTCCAGCAGAGGCTCTACTTTTTACACAGACTTAGGCTGTGTGGAGTAAGCAGAAAGCTCATGTTCATGTTCTACCAGGCAGTAATTGAGAGTCTCCTAAGGTATGGCATAAGTGCCTGGTATGGAAACCTCACTATGCAGTCAAAAACAAAATTACAAAGACAAATCAACAGCACGATGAAAATCCTGGGGGTGAAAAATCATCAGCCCCTCAATGCACTGTATGAGCAATCTGTTCTGAGACAGGCTCAGAAGATACTGGCTGACCCCTTACATGTGCTCTATCCAGAATATGATCTGCTACCCTCTGTGAGGAGATGCAGGGTACATAGCGGTTTGAAGAGATTTATAAACTCCTTCTTGCCAAAATCGGTAATGCTTTTAAATAGGGACGCCTGAGAATCACTGTGGTGCTGTATGCTTGATAACCTTTGTATTCTATGTGATGTATGATGTATGGAATATGTATTACTTTTTTCTTTTTTAAGGCACTTCAGCACAAGTCCAAGACAAATTCCCCTACGAGGACAATAAAGTATATCCTATCTTATCCTATCCTAAACCAGGACTCCAAATTCTCCCCATGGTCCTAAAGCCCATTTGTATTGTTTTTGCAATTGCAGAGACTGTAGTGGACAGAAAAAGTTTTTTGGAGTGACTTCTGAGGATTTTCTAAATATTTGTGCAGAAGTGCCTAAAATTTTCATGCATTTTAGGGCAAACAGCGGTATAACTATGTTGATTGCTAAATTTGCACATTATTTTATGACAAAAAAATTTATATTTGCATTCTAAGTTCTGAAAAGGGTTAGTTACACATGTTTATGGTGTCGCAGTAAAGAATCTAATTTCTTCCTGCTTGGGCTTTCTGCAATTTTAGGTCAAGTGTGTTCATATATTATATCAAAAATTATAAATAATTGTAAAATAACACAGGTGAGGTTGTGCTGAAAAAAAAGACACCAAGCAAAGCAAAATTACAAGTTTTTAACATGAAATATAAAGCTAAAATCAGAATTAGTCAAAAACAGACCTCAGACAACCCTGAGGATATGCAGTTATGAAAAAAGTTATTGATTAATAAATGTCAAAAGGTTTTTGAACCGTACTGAATTTATTTGATGGTCAGTTTTTGATTACAGACAGACCCCAATAACACTACCAGGTTACAACAACATATATCACACGAACTCAATTTAGAAATTCTAATGTTCTAGACCATTGGTTTATTGGTTCATTGGTGGTTTGGTTGAAATAAAGGAGCTGCTGCTGCTGCTGTGTGTGTGTGTGTGTGTGTGTGTGTGTGTGTGTGTGTGTGTGTGTGTGTGTGTGTGTGTGTGTGTGTGTGTGTGTGTGTGTGTGTGTGTGTGTGTGTGTGTGTGCCCATGTTTTTGCTATATTGTGGGGACCAAATTCAATTCAATTCAATTTTATTTATATAGCATCAATTACAGTCAAATTGTCTCAAGACGCTTTACAGAATGGGGACACTGCAGATGAGTGCGGTGAGGCTTTATTCCTGTGTGGGAAGTCCCGACTGGAGCTTGCCAGGATGGAGAACAGTGTCCTTGGCAATGCCCTAGAGGGAGTCCCAGAAGAATCAGAAGAAGAGGAGCAGCCCAGCAACTCTAATATTGAAAGTGCCAACACACACACACACCAGAGCTCTGACCCCCAGAGCAAGCCCAAAGGCAACAGTGGCAAGGAAAACACCCTTTTAACAGGGAAGAAACCTCGAGCAGAACCCGGCTCTATATAGGGGGGACCCATCTGCCTGCTGGCCGGGCGGGTTGAGAAGGACAGAGGAGGGCAAGGGGGAGGGATGGGAGAAGAGGGAGGGGTGGGAAAGCAAGGAAAACACAACACACATTTGGATACATGTATGACAAGATATGTGACACAAAGTATAAGCTAACATTGAAAACTGACTCATAGTTTACTCTTATGATGTATGGCTCTGACATTAAACATACTCCATATATAGCTAGCAGTAAAATTCAAATAGTATGTAAGTTAGCATAACAAGTATAGTGAAGGCGATGCAGAGTTGACTGGTGGAAAAAGGGGAGTTGGAAGTAGAGGGCTGGAGGAAGGTCAACAGCATCATCCCACAGTCGACATGGTGGCGACTAGACCAGTTGGTGGAACATCAACCGCAGATCTGAAGCATCCAGCTCTGGGACCAGGGACACTCGGAGAAATAGCACAGGGGGAAACAGAGTGAATGTACTGCAATAACGGTATACATATTAAATGTAAAGGTAGATAGAGAAGGGCTCAGTGCGTCAAGAGAAGTCCCCCAGCAGCCTAGGCCTATAGCAGCATGACTAGGGGCAGAACTAAGGGACGTCCAAGAGGGAGTCAGCTGTGCAAATGAAGACACAAGTCGAACCCCTGTGGGTCACCCAGTCAGCCCTAACTATAAGATTTGTCAAAAAGGAACGTTTTAAGCCTGGTCTTAAAAATAGAGAGGGTATCTGCCTCCCGAACCCAAACTGGGAGCAGGTTCCACAAGAGAGGCGCCTGATAACTGAAGGCTCTGCCTCCCATTCTACTTTTAGAAATTCTAGGAACAAGTAAGCCTGCAGTTTGAGAGCGAAGAGTTCTACTAGGATAATATGGTACTAACAGATCTTTAAGATATGATGGAGATTGGTTATTAAGAGCTTTATATGTCAGAAGAAGGATTTTAAATTCAATTCTGGATTTAACAGCAAGCCAGTGAAGAGAAGCAAGTATAGGGGAAATATGATCTCTTTTGCTAACTCCTGTCAGTACTCTCGCAGCAGCGTTTTGGATCAACTGTAGATGTTTGAGAGAGCTATTTGGACAACCCGATAATAAGGAATTGCAATAGTCAAGCCTGGAAGTAACAAAAGCATGAACTAATTTTTCTGCATCACTCTGAGACAGGATATTCCTGATTTTTACAATATTACGCAGGTGAAAAAAGGAAGTCCTACAGACTTGCTTTATGTCCCCACAACTGTAGGAAAACCGAAAACTATGTCACTTGTGGGGACCTCATTTCGGTCCCCACAAGTTTAAACAGTGTTTTCTTGGCCATGTTGTTGTTACTGAAAAAAGTAAAAGTGCAAAAACGTTTCTTTAGGGTTAGCCATTGTTTTGGTTAGGGTAAGGGTTAGGGTTAGGGGTTAGATATGAATGGGAGTCAATGGTATGTCCCCACAATGATAGCAAGACACACACGTGTGTTTGTGTGTGTGTGTGTGGACGGGTAATTATAGGGGTTGTGGGGACCTAATGTCCTCACAACCATAAGAAAACCAAAAAAAATGTAATTTGTAGGGACCTCATTTGGGTCCCCATACAGGGAAACAGTGTTTTCTTGGCCATGTTGTTGTGACTGAAAAAAGTAAAAGTGCAAAAATGTTTCTTTAGGGTTAGGCATTGTTTTGGTCTGGGTTAAGGTTAGGGTAAGGGTTAGGGGTTAGATATGAATGGGAGTCAATGGTATGTCCCCAAAAAGATAATAATACACAATGTGTGTGTGTGTATGTGTGTGTGTGTGTGTGTGTGCGTGCGCGCACGTGTGAACACACGCGTGCATGTGTGTGCGCATGCACACATATGTGAGAACTTGACTTGGCTTTGGTTTATGAGGCTGGAGTATACCCACTTGAAAAAACTAGACTACACCACTGTCTTCAGCTGGTGCATGATCCTGCCAGCGGTTTCACATTGCTTTGTTGACTGAAGAAAACACTCAGAGCATTCGACATATGCAGTCATAGAAGCTATGGCTACCTTTAAAGGTCCCACTGTCAGGCCAGCAGCAGCTGGGCCTAGTTAAATGGTATTCTGTTGCTTTTTGTATGTGTTCTATCTCTCCCTCCTATTTAGGCTTGGCTCGGCAGGCAGGAGTGGCAACAGGTGTTCTCGATTTACAATCATGATCAGTGGGTGTGGGAGCAGCTGGGAATGGCTCATCAGATCTTCACCACCTCCTTTATAAGCAGACGCCGCTCGCTTCTCTGCGCCGGATCGTAGCTAAGCAATAGCCACCGCTTCTCCTGTAATCACTCACCTGATTACCTTTCCACAACTCTTACCTTGCTCAGTCCTAATGCCATTCTCTGCTCCTCTCTCCAGTCTCCGGATCAGCCACTCCCGTCTCAGCCGCACCACGGATCACCAACTTCACTCCGTTCGTCGTTTGTTTGAGGAAGCTCTGCTGTAGCGTTCCAGTCACCCAGCAACCTTTCTACACACCGATGGTTGCCCTGCACCAGCAACCACACGGACCGCTGGCCGACTGCAGACGTCACCAACTTCACTGCGTTCGTCGTTTGTTTGAGGAAGCTCCGCTGAAGCGTTCCAGTCACCCGGCGTCCTTTCTACACTCCGATGGTTGCCCAGCACCAGCAACCACATGGACCGTTGGCCAACTGTAGACCACATGCCCTGGAACTCAGTCCAAGCATCCAGAACCCCCCCCCCCCCCCCGTTGTTAGGTACTGAGAAAAACCAATTGGTTGTCTGATGTAGCGAACTAGTATTTTGAGAACTCGTGTATTAGTAACAGAGAGAAACCGATTGTAGCCTGATCTAAGTACCAGAGAGAGATAGTTTGTTAGGATTGGACATTTCTATTAATGTTAGTTCTTCACTTTGAGTTTGAGAAATATTGAGAAGCGAGTTGCACCTTGCTAATTTGTAATCACTGTTAAGACACGCATTGAGAGACTTTTTAGTTTAGAGTTTAGCATTGTGAATTAGTTCGCCAAGCCACTAGTCGGTGCAACCTTCGTTCCTTCGTTGTTATTTGAAACGGAACACTTCCTGTTTCTTGCCTCGACTTGGGATTTGTAGTTTACTTTAAAAGATTATTAAATCCATTCATAAAAGAACCTGTGGTCTGTCGTTTCCTGCGCCTGAGCTCCTCCAGTATTCATAACACCCACATTTTGCCCCTCTTCAGTAAATTAGTGAATGTTTGAAATGTCTCCAGTATACCACATAGGTGATTTACTTCACCATAACTATTTAAACACTGATTTTAGCTCTGTTCTAAACTGACTGTTTCAGTGTCTGTAGCTTTCAATGCCCCCTTCAGGAAGAAGACCCTCTCTGTGTTTCTGATTGACAGCATCGAGCAAAAACACTGTGTTGCACATGGCAGCTGACACAGGAATGAGTGCCTGAACAAGACTTTTTCTTCCTTCTTTCTCTCGTAGTGATCACTTTACATGGAAATATCACCAAATTCACAGCTAGGCTGTTGATTTCCCCTTGCGTGTTTGGTGAGTTTGTCACACAAGTTGTAAAATTTTACTTGAGCAGAGCAACAGCTTGAAGATGTCTCTGAAGTGACTGCTGGTTAACATGTAATCTGAATTGGCTGCATTTTAGTCACTATTTCATACTTGTTCTGTTGGCTGACAACAGAAACAAAAAAATAAGTTAATGAGAACAGTCTTACTGGGAATTCAGCTGTAATAAAATGCAGTTCATGTGAGCAGAGAAAGCAGGAAAGAAGCTAACAGAGGGCAACACTGGCAGGGTTTAGGTTGCACTGAAGCACAACAGGTGATATGAAAACACAGTAACCCACTCAGTCCTTGTTTAGTGGTCTGAAATTGAAGTTTCCACTATTTCTGAATGTCCCTAAGTATTACAAGTTCCACAGAGTTCAGACCTGTGGACATATGATCAAAGTTAATGGTAACGTTAGCCACATTTGCCGCACAGCAAGCTAACAGTAGGGATTTTGCTATTGTTGTAGGGACATTATTTTTTTTAAAGTAATCCAATGGATCTTCACTTTCTTAGATGCTGATAGTACATCCTTCTTTCCTTCTTTTTCAACATTTGCATGGGAGACCAGGTTTTCCACTAATCACAAGGTTGGTAGTTTGATCCATGACACTTCCATGTGCCACAGCATCTACTGACAAGAATTGTAAGGTTGCCCTTAATTTCTATTATGTGCATTTTGCATGGCGGCTTTGTCGCCATATGTGAATGGGTGAATGTGAAACACAGTGCTTTTTGAACCTAAGGTTTGAAGAAAAGTGGACCAGTTAGCATTTAGTAGACTTTGCTTGTAACTGAGACATTAGAGTTATCAGAAGGAGCTCTGGAAAGTTACTAAACCTGGTGGACCCTTGTGGCTTGCTTGGAAATATGAGATATACAAAAGTTTTATCTGGATAACTCTTGGTTCCCCAGTTTCTACATGTAGACTAAATAAAATTCTTCCTGGCTTGTAAAGCTGGGAGGCCATCTAGTTTAGGGGGGTAGATGAGCAACAGTCATGAGTGTCTTCATGTTCTCATAGCTTTTAGATAAGATAAGATAAGATAAGATAAGTCCTTTATTTCTCCCCATGCTAGGGGAAATTCACACCGTTACAGCAGCAATAAATGTAGAATCAAAACAATAACAAAAGATACTCACGCGCAAAAGAAATGCAAGTTTCTTTTACCCGATGAAAAATTGAATTTGGTTTCCCAAAACAAAAATGCATTTGGTACTTTGTGGTGCATGGTGTGTTCTCAACATTTTCTGTTGCGTTTTGTAAGGTTGGTGTGAAAACCGAAAACGGAAAACGAATTGTCGCAATACACCAATGCATTGATGATGTGGACATGATTCACACTTCGCACGTGCAATTGAATATGCACGATTTATTGACACCTTCAGTGGGTATAAATTTCATTCAAGATCATAGGCATTTCACTTGCTGTTTAACTATGCCACGCTTAAACCAAATTGAGAGGAACCAAGCCATTGGACATCTGCAAGCTGGAGAGTCTGTCCGAGACATTGCCCGTCACTTTAATGTCAACATCACCACCATTTACCGTCTCCAGCGTCGATACAACACCACATAGAGCACCGATGACCTTCTCTGAAGCGGACAGACTCTCCAGCTTGCAGACGTCTGATGGCTCGGTTCCTCTCAATTTGGTTTAAGCGTGGCATAGTTAAACAGCAAGTGAAATGCCTATGATCTTGAATGAAATTTATACCCACTGAAGGTGTCGATAAATCGTGCATATTCAATTGCACGTGCAAAGTGTGAATCATGTCCGCATCATCAAAGCTTGGGGTATTGCGACGATTCGTTTTCCGTTTTCGGTTTTCACATCAACCTTACAAAACGCAACAGAAAATGTTAAGAACACACCATGCACCACAAAGTACCAAATGCATTTTTGTTTTGGGAAACCAAATTTAATTTTTCATCGGGTAAAAGAAACTTGCGTTTCTTTTGCGTGTGAGTATAAAAACTGCAGTAACAATATTTACAATATGTACAGGGTTGAGAAGTAAGGATGAAACACAACAGTATTGACACACAGCAATACAATACAATATAAAGTGGCTTGAAAAAAATGAGTTTAAAAAGTGCAAAATATGTAGCAGTGCAAGAAAGTCTGTGCAAATTATTATGGTTTGGAGTGATATGATATGAGTCCAGTTTATGTTAACATCAGCCAGTGATGCTAATGTTATAAAGTCTAACAGCAGATGGGATGAATGACCTGCAATAGCGCTCCTTCTTGCAGGGTGGGTGCCTCAGTCTGCTGCTGAAGGAGCTGCTTAAAGACCCCACAGTGTCATGCAGTGGGTGAGAGGGATTGTCCATGATGGATGTCAGCTTTGCCAAAATCCTCCTCTCACCCACCTCCTCTATGGAGTCCAGGGAACAGTCCAGGACAGAACCAGCCCTCCTGACCAGTCTGTTTAGTCTCTTTCTGTCCCTTTCGGTGCTCCCTGCTCCCCAGCAGACCACTGCATAGAAAACAGCAGACGCTACCACAGAGTCATAGAATGTCCGGAGCAGAGTCCTGTACACTCCAAAGGACCTCAGTCTCCTCAGCAAGTGGAGACGACTTTGGCCCTTCTTGTACAGGGCCAAAGCTCTGTGTTGTGTGACCAGTCCAATTTATTACTTCCGCCAGGAGGTTATGTAATCACCGGAGTTTGTTTGTCTGTCTGTCTGTGTGTGTGTTTGTCTGTTAACAGCATAACTCAAAAAGTCATGGACGGATTTTCACCAAATTTTTACAGGATGTCCGGAAGAGCACGAGTAAGAATCGATTAGATTTTGGAGGTGATCCGAATCACCGTCTGGATCCAGGAATTTTTTGAAGGTCGAAGGACAATTGAAATATGGCCGCCAGGCGGCTGCCGGCCATCTCTTAATTGTACAGACAGAGGTCGCTGCAACGATCCCGGGCAACGGCCGAATCTCCCGCGGCAGGTTCGGGCTTCCCGGGCGAGTCGGGACCGACGAAACGAAGCGGCGGCGACGCGTGCGGTACCGTCACACGCGCGCGCAACGGTACCGTCACGTGCGTGCAGCGGCGCTGCGTGCGTCGCTGCAACGATCCCGGGCGACGGCCGAATCCCCCGCGGCCGCTTCGGGCTGCCCGGGCGAGTCGGGACCGACGAAACGAAGCGGCGGCGACGCGTAACGGTACTGTCACACGCGCGTGCAACGGTACGTGCGTGCAGCGGCGCCGCGTGCAAAACACTGTGCTGTTACACTGTGCATGCATGTTATGCTTTCTGCACAAACTGTTGAAACTCAATACAATCCGTCCATGACTTTTTGAGTTATGCTGTTAACAGACAGACGGACAGACAGATGGCCTGGCGGAGGTAGGCGCTCTCCGAGTGCTTTTCTAGTTGTTGAAGTGAACACCCGGGTATTTATATGTGTCCACCATGTCAATGTCCAAACCCTGGATGTTCACGGTGCAGTCTGAGGTGTCCTCCTCCTGCGGAAGTAGATGATCATCTCCTTTGTCTTACTGGCGTTGAGCTGCAGATGATTTCGCTCACACCAGTCAACAAGGTCAGAGATGACCGTCCTGTACTCCCGCTCGTCCCCATCAGATACACACCTGACAATGGTTGCATCATCGGAGAACTTCTGGAGGCGATAGCTCCCAGAGTTGTAGTGGAAGTCCGATGTGTACAGGGGGAAGAGAAAGGGGGAGAGCACTGTTCCCTGTGGGCCCCCCATGCTGCTGACTACCACATCAGACACACAGTCCTGAAGCCTCACGTACTGTGGTCTGTTGGTGAGGTAGTTGATGGTTCATGCAGCGAGGTGACAGTCTACTCCTGTTCCCTCAAGCTTCACCCTGAGCAGAGAAGGCTGGATTGTGTTGAAAGCACTGGAGAAGTCAAAGAAAATGACCCTCACAGTGCTGCCAGTGTTCTCCAGGTGAGTCAGCGATCTGTGCAGCAGGTAGATGACTACATCATCCACTCCAATATTCGGTTGGTAGGCAAACTGCAGTGGATCCAGATGTTGGCTTACCTGGGGACAGAGGTTTCTGAGGATGATCCTCTCCATGGTCTTTATCAGATGGGAAGCGAGAGCCACAGGTCGGAAGTGGTTAGGCTCCCTGGGGTTCCTGGTCTTTGAGACAGGAACCAGGTAGGAAGTCTTCCACAGGACCCCTCTCCAGACTCAGGTTAAAGATGTGCAGCAGCACCTGACTTAGCTTTCACATGCAAGTTTATAAAACATTCAAAACACAATAAAGACAGATTTTCACCATATAGGAAAGGAAAGACTCTACTGTGATTTGTAATAAGTATAACAACAAAGTCTCTGAGTGCCTTGTTTTTAAACTTGGGGGAAGTCATCAGACCAGAAAAAAAAGCTACCACCACATTTTTGAAACAAAGTTAAATTGTTGGAAATAATGTTATTATTTCAGCTAATGAAATAGGACCAAATGTGCTTTGATGAGGCTGCAAAGTTACATCAGTGTCTTTTTTGAAGAGAGGATTTCCTTCCAGCTTCAGTACAGAAAAAAATGTCACAAATCAAATTTTACAATAAATGGATCCTAAGACTAAAATGTCCCACAACAGGAATGTTCTGCCCCAGATAATATAATAACCAACCAGAAAACCAAACATGTGATGGTAGACTCAAAAGACAAATAAAAAATGTCTCCTTGGGGTTGAACGGGTATTTGACCACACAAATGAGCATCTGTGAGTGTGTGTTTAAAGGCCTGCCTGCTGGGGATTAACTTCAACTCAATAGGACAGTGTGTTGTGTTTATGGCTCTGTATTATTGGCTGAGTGACAATAGGAGCAGTGTAACCAGTGACTGTACCAGAAGGGGGGCAAGCTGGTGAATCAGCAGGCAAAGATGACTCACTGTGAGCCGCCGGCAGTTGGAGCCTCACTTGACTTCTGTCCTGCGTCAGCCACTTTGTATCTTCAGAAATGAGCGTAAAATGTCACTTAAATAATGTCAACATGAACAAAAGGGTGCAGTTTTGTGCTACATTATGGGTGTCAATGCTGAGAAAAATGCAAACAGCACTGCTGAAAAAGAATAGCAGAGGCTATGTTTAGGAAGTAAATCATTGAGACATAATCCATAGTTTACTCATGAAGGTTTCATCTGTTCTAAGTGTTGCGGTGATCTCCCTCCTTCAAAAAATTTATGTTGTCAATGTCATCAATGTTTCTGCATTGATGGATTGTAGAGATGCCTGTGGAGACAGATCTACTCACAGAATCATTCCTCCAGCTCGTTCATTTTGCAGGTTACCAAAACTGGAAGGTGCAGAACCCGTCAAAACAAGACTAAAGCACACAATGCACCTTGTGTCTAGTGAGCTTAAACGTAGCTTTACTTCAATCCAAGAGAGAGAAAATAGGAGAAAGATATGTACATTTCAAGGAAAACACCACAGATTGTTCCTGTAAACTTCTCTTCAGACCTTTCCACTGACTTCAACATTGTTTTAACAGACCTTTCTCAAAGATGGACATCTATAACCTGTAGTCTGCACGCAACACATTTTCAACACTTGCAATATGCCGGGTCCAGAACATCCTTTGTTGTCTATTATTACACAGAAAGAGGAAGAGAAAATGGTAAGTAAAGGTGATGGAGGCCTCTTCCTCTTCCTCCTCATCCTGTTGCAGAGTCATGAATGAGCAGGTTCCTGGCAAACAAAATGGAGAAGTATGGTTTGGGTGTGTGTAGAGTGCAGACAGATTTCTTATCATTTATTCTTTTTATTATTTAATTAAATGTGCATGTGAATATCATAGACCAGTTTGCTTTATTTAATACATGACAGGTGAATCTTACTCCAATGCAGAGATATGAAAACATGTACACGCTAAGGTAACTGAAGATATGTCCTTTTCTGACAGTGGACCCTGACGAACTGAGCAGAGGACTGTGAAAGTTCACAGTGTTCACTGTTTGCTAATGACAGGCCTAATTTGTGTATGATGCCCAAACAGTCTTTTTGCATTAAGAATCTGTATATAATTACAATTTTCTTTAAAAAATAAAGAAGAAACATTGAATGAGAAAATGTGTCCAAACCTTTGACTGGTAGTGTGTGACCTACTACCAAGATCACAACATCTTTAGTGTCTTATAAATCTCTAAAACATTTGTTTATCAAAAGAATGTTTTATGATTGTCATTTTTTGTAACTTGATGTTTCAAATGATCTTTGTTTGCAGTCTGTTTTATGTTTTCCTGCTATTTTAATGATTTTATTTTTTTCTCATTTTATTTGATGTTATTAGTCTATTATTAATTAGTCTGTTATTAGTTTTAATTATTTTTTTCCTTTTAAGTACTTTGTAAGTTTGTCATGAAAAGTGTGATATATATATATATTTTTAGGTTTACATAGAGGTAATAGACTAAAGGAGATGGCTGGAAATCTAAAGCAAAGATGCATTGTAGACAGTTTGACAATGGGCTGATATTGATATTTCAAGGCAGCTATATAGGGTTATTCAAAAAGAACGAACTGATTTCATTATGCAATGTTTTAATAAGGAAAAGCAACAGAAAACTCCAGCCAGGTCACAAGTATTTAACTCACAATCAACCTTTATTTGATGTATAAGGTCAAATGACACTGAATAACAACAGCCATCAACTCAGTGGATTGTGATATGCGGATATGTGTCGAGGAGGAATTCTCTTATCGCGATGATGTTGCCCGTGCTGCAGATGGTGGCCACATTGAACAATAGCAGAGTAAGATAATAAATAACAATAAATAAAAGTCTGAATAACCTTTCTGAATAACCCTGTATTATACAGCACTGGGGCTAAATGAGGAAGTAACGAATGGATTATTTGTTCCAAAAACAGCATTTAATTCTAAATAAACTGCTCTTCACTAAACCGGAGCCCAGTTTGAGTTTCAAGTCACTTTTATATGTATGTTTCTGATTGACGACATACACAGGGGCACTGACAGTCAATTACTTGCAACTTAGCAACAAGAAGGCTGCCAAAAAAGCAATCAGTGCAATTGAAATCAGAGCTACATGGAGGCTTTGTGTTTGTAGCCTGATTTTCTTTAAGGTATCTAGACTGATCAACCCATGTCGCTGCCACAGCAAGTGGAACGGAAACAGTTGTACACAGTTACTTAGATACTTTAAGATAATAAATAATGGCAATTTTAAAGCAAATTAGTTTTCACTTTACTGGAGAGATGAAAAATAATAGCCAACAAAAACATCTCATCAGCATGGTGCAACAAGGAAACTATGTTTTCTTTTAATGATACTGAAGAATACACACCATTAACTGATTTTTGACAAACTTCATTTAAAGATAGTGGTGTGTGAACAGAGGGGCATGAATCCACAGTCCATAGTTTTTTTCAGATTTTCTGTGAGTACATTTTTCCTTTTTTTAACTGTTTCCTGCTGTCACATGTTCATTTATTTATTTCATCTCCTTATTATTGAGTTTGGTGGGATATGCCTCTGTGTGTGTGTGTGTGTGTGTGTGTGTGTGTGTGTGTGTGTGTGTGTGTGTGTGTGTGTGTGTGTGTGTGTGTGTGTGTGTGTACGTGTTTATCTATCTATACCGGTGGGGACCCGGTGGGGACTTCGACCTGACTATGTGCTATATAGGTGGGGACTCGTCTCACGGTGGGGATCGAAAATGAGGTCCCCACGGGTGGCGACAGCGTTTTCTTGGCCATGTTGTTGTTACTAAAAAATGTAAAAGTGCAAAAACGTTTCTTTAGGGTTAGGCATTGTTTTGGTCTGGGTTAAGGTTAGGGTTAGGGTTAGGGGTTAGATATGAATGGGAGTCAATGGTATATCCCCACCGGTAGAGATAAACAAACGTGTGTGTGTGTGTGTGTGTGTGTGTGTGTGTGTGTGTGTGTGTGTGTGTGTGTGTGTGTGTGTGTGTGTGTGTGTGTGTGTGCATATAATCAGTTGTTCACTCAGAACAGATAAGTGAATCCCGGCTGACAATCAGTGGAAAACAGAAACATACTGTTTGACCGCAGAGTGCTATCAGCAACAACACATTCACACACAAACGAACATTCAAGCCCATTGATAAGAAAGCTGATCACATAATGCAACTTGTAGCATCTGTTCACTAATAGACACATACTATCATTGTTCCACCATCCCATCATTGGTCAGTTGCTTTATGGCCCGCCCCTTCATAGCGAGAACGGGGAAGCATGCACTGCAGAGCGGTGATATGAGAGTGAGGCCAGAGAGTGGAAGGAGCGAAGATTATGGAGCACCCTTAAGTTTACAAACGGTCGGTTCTTCTCACAAATGCATCATCAGACTTCAAAGGCCAAAATCTAATAAAAATGTCTGGCCCAAATAAGCTCCACAGGTGTCAGGTGGGTTGCAGGAAGCCTGAAAACGTTTGAGACCCCCTCTTCAGGTAGGATAGGCAGTTGACTTACAATTTTCAGTTATAAAATGACCATTGGTGTTTGCATATACTATTAGCTATGACCAGCTGACATCTAAATGATTTGCTGACAAAATAATATATATTTTTTTTAATTCCATGTTATCTAAATAATAGGAAAAGGAAAACACTGGAAAAATTGGTGAGGGTAGTGAAGAGATTACAGAAGAGAAAAGTACTGGACTGTATGGAGTGTTTAATAGACTTGCTGTCTGTTTAGTAGTGTTGTAATTGCTATAACATAACTGTAAAAGGCATATTTTTGGAAGGAAAAACAATTTTTTTGTTGCATTATCCCACGTGACACAACCCTTGCGGTGGCGGAAGTGGCCTGACTGATTGGAAATCTCCCGGCCTGAATTTCTTTCCCAATCCGGCCCTGGGGTCATTTATGAGTAATATATTTACTTAACAGAATATCGTCTTTGTGAGCAGAGGTTCACAAAGACTGTACAACATGATGTTGTTTATACCACAATATGCCACATATCTTCTTTGGAAGAACTGTACTCTGTACACTCAAAGTCACCCTCTGAACATGCCAAATGTGGTCTCAACACGGGCTTTTACACTGTGATGCTGCTGTGGGCCCTTGCTCAGGGTCTGGGGCTGGTGAAGGCAGAGGCCAGTGGTGTCAGGAGCCGATCGATTTTTCCATAATTACCTTATGATTTCTAACTTATTTAAAAATTTTTGACTATATCAGCTCTTTTAGGGTTTAATTCATTGGGGTTAACAAAAAAATGCATCATACTGTATTTGATTTTTCATGTACTTCTACATGAACTTACAAACATTTTGCCATTGTGAGTAATGATCTCATCTTGGCTACTTCTATAAACCTGTTTGACTCTGCCACTGAATAAATGAACATCCAGATTCAGTTAGCTGTCGTAGAAAGATGAATTATGCTTCCTGTTATTGATTCCTTCATATATGTATATATTGTGCTCAGTAGCAAAGGGCATCCATTAACTGTAGCTTTCAATTAACATTTGGATTATGAATTCATATCACTTTATGTAACTGTCGTTCTGCACTGTGAAGAGAGACAGCAGTTGGCTCTTGGAAAAGTTTTGTGCGTGTGGATTTCAATGTTTAGTTTTCAATTTTTTGAAAAATAAAAACATTATGAATGATGAAATGGGGAAAAAAATAATCATTCTCTATGGATGTAAGAATAAATAAATTAAGTGCAGGCTTCACAGGGTAACTGCAGAGAGAATGTCACATTGAAACAATGCATCACAATCTGCATGAGAGAGGTGTAAAAAACTAACTAAAACAAAGAGCAGATTAGGTTCACAGAGTAATCTCATTTTCTGCAACAGAAAATGCAGAGTTCCCCTCATCTCTCACACTCCAAAGTTTTCACTAGACCTGCATTCTGGAAGAAACCTCAGCTGTTAAAACCTTTATTTCTAAGTCTCTGATTATATCAATCAGTCCCTCCAGGAATTCGTGATGTTGCGATCACACGAATTCACGCGAAATCAACTAATCTCCACGAATTTTGGCCTTGCAATTTTGTCCAACCACCGCAACTTTCCTGCAATTTTCGCCCGCCTCCCGTGAGTTCGACCAATCAGAGCAGTCCCCAGTGCAAACCTAATGCACGTACATCACCAAATTCACTTGCTTGTTTATGGTTTGAAGATGCAGACATGTGCAATATTAATGTCTCTCATTTACCAACAAAAATTACTGCTGAAGACCGTGATAAACAATTAATTCACTGATGTTCTTCACCAAAGCGAAGCTAAACTGTTTTACACCCATGCACCCATCCACTGTGGTGGAATACAAAAAAAGAGAAAAAAATCATCGATTGATACACAAACCAAAAATCACGAAACGTATTAGAACGGCTGAAATGAGCGGACAACAGACCAGACAAATCATCATGATGGAAACTGTTGCATTCAGATCAGTTAGAGCACTGAAAGAATGAAGGTAAATTAGATTAAATTATTCCATCTAAGAACACGGCAGAGTTATGTGACGATCAGTGTGTGTGAATCCTTCCTCTATTAGCAACATCACTCAAAAACAGACTCAGGGATTTAAAGGAAGTTTTCAGGGTCGGTCAGAAATGACACAAGGACAAAGTGATTAGACTTCGGCAGTGATGCGGCTTAAAGTTTGGATCCACGGATTTGTTAAGGATTTCCCATTGAAGTAGCGGCACGGCATCTGATAGCGGCATGGTAACCGTGGCAACGGATGAACGCTACCTCAGCAGCCTGCTGACGATCACAGGATTGTGATCCTAAAACAAATCCACCACTGTGGACGTATCTGAAATGATACAAGGAATAGTTGATTAAATTGTGTGGGTGTTTCTGAGTCCCATCAATTCCAGTTGCCAACTACATATTTAGGTCACGTGATTCGGTATGTACACATGCAGAACACACACCTGTCTTGGTGGAGGACTGCACTCTCTCAGTGCTGTTCTTCTTAGTTGACTTGACAAGCCGTGAGCGTGTGTGTGTGAACACGTGTGTGCCAGGATGTGAAATTAACTTTTTAAGCCACTGACAGATATGTCTGAATATGACTCATTCAGTAGTAAATTAGCATTTTGTGCCGCAAATCTACCAACCACGTCATGTTAAACCAGTATCTGGCTGCTGCTAATTTCCCACCATGGTGTGTCAGCTTGTGGAAATGGGTTGGAAGGCAAAATAATTAATTTCGGAATAAATATTGTCAATTACAGCATTGAAACATGTTCTACAAGCTGGAAAAAATGCAGCTTTTTAGCAGTTGTCACTGTCTCCCGCAGTTTCATCACAACAAATAAGAAAGCATCGCAACTTTTATCGCAATTTCTTAGAAAAGCTGCTGCAAATTCAAGTATTTTCGGCTGCAACAATCACGAAAAACACCCGCGAAATCCTGGAAGGACTGATCAATTTAAACCTGCTTTGTGTAAATGGCCCCACAAGTTTTTGTTGTGTTTGACTCGATGTCTGACTGTGTCTTCAGACTGCAATTGTATTTCAATGCCTCCCCCAGTCAGTGTTCATTGTGGGGCTGACTGTATTTCTGCAGTCTTAAAAGACATATTAGGCTTAGTCACTGTTGAAGTGTAGTGTTCTCTAGTGTAATGATCTAATCGCCTAATTTGAGTGACAAACTTGAAGAAGTGAGTGTGGAGCCTGCTTTCATTAAATGGATTACGAACTACCTGACAGAGAGGCCACAGTACATAAGACTGGGAAATACAGTCTCTGGAACTGTGGTGACCAGCATTTGAGCTCCCCAGGGAGTTGCGTAATCCCCCTTCCTCTTCACCCTTTACACATCAGACTTTGCCTATCAGTCGTCATCATGTTACATCCAGAAATACTCTGATGATATGGCCGTGGTGGCCTGTGTGAAGGGAGGGGAGGAGGGGGAGTACAGGAAGGTCATCTCGGACTTCACGCACTGGAGCAAGTGTAATGGACTGGTGCTAAACACGTCCAAAACGAAGGAGATGATAGTGGACTTTGGCCGGCGGAAATCACAGCATGAACCATATCAGATCGACCGTGAGAGTATCGAGGTGGTCACTACCTACAAATATGTGGGTGTCCACCTGGATCACAAACTGGACTGGTCCGTGCATACTTAGTGCAGCATACAGAAAAGGTCAAAGCAGACTCTACTTCCTCAGAAGACTGAAATCTTTTGATGTCTGTAATGAGATGCTGTATCTTTTTTTATCAATCAGTGGTGGCTTGTGCTGTATTTCTTGCTGTGGTGTGCTGGGAAAACTGTATGATGGTTAAAGAGGGGAATCGGTTGGACAAGCTGGTCTGGAGGTGTGTGTCGGTGATGGGGAGGGGGGTGGACTCTGTTGGAGAACTGGTGGAGAACAGAATGAGGAGCATGACGAAGTCCATCCTCAGTAACAGCAGGCCTGCATGAAACTGTGGCTGCTCAGCAAAGCAGCTGCAGTCCACATCTTCTTTCTATGCGCTGCAGCACAGAAAGGTTCAGGAGGTCATTCGTACCAACTGCAATAAGACTGTACAACGGATCTTGCGAATGTGCACTTTATTACTGTTGACAGTAGTTTTTAACCTGTTATTTATCTTTTTGTACTATTTATCTTTTTTACTGTGTATGGATGAATGTGAATGTGTGTCGCACACTGTGGGCTGCTGGACACCTGAATTTCTCCTCTGGAGATTCAGCCCGATCTCACGGGGATTCGTGAAACTGTCACGTAAGTTTTAGTTTCGGTTTCGTGTGCACCAACACGATTTCGTCATGTTTTTCGTGCCGCTCACCACGAAATGCGCACCAATGTATTTTAAACGGCGGACTTTTCGTGCCACTCAGAACGTATTTCAAAAGAATGTGTATATTATATTTTTAATGTAAAACCGTGGCGAATCCAACGCTATATTTTGCATGACATCGTCCCTAAACATAACCCTAACCATAACCCTAACCATAACCTAACCATAAGCCGGTGGTACACTTACCAATTTGCATAGGAATTTCAAGAATGTCTGGCGGCCGGCGGCCGCAAACGCGATCACACAAGCAGTATACGCCGATGGACAGCTTAGATCGTCATGAATCCGCCGGTATAAACCACTTTCAGATGTGATTACCACAGCGAAAAACATTTCGTGGTGAGCGGCACAAAAAACATGACGAAATCGTGTTGGTGCGCACGAAACCGAAACTAAAACTTACGTGACAGTTTCACGAATCCCCGTGAGACCGGGTTGGGAGATTAATAAATTATCTTTATCTTTATCCTTATCTTATCTTAATTTGACAGCTTGTATGACATGCAAAAAACCACATACCCCTGTCAGTATCGTGTGAATCTTGGAGTGTATGTGGTGATTTTGTACTACTATTTTTTGTTTTGTTTACTGCTGACTGTAGGACAAACTGCCCCTCAGGGATGATAAAGAGTTCCTACTGCCCTAAACCTAACCATACCTGTTAAGTTGTGTTGCTGAACCTAACCAAACAGAGAGTGCAACCCTAAAGTAAATGGGTGAAAATGGCACCTAAGAATGATAGTCCCACACAAGAAACTCCTGTCTAGTAGGTGAAAGTACAGCTTTATTATCCATCCTCCCATCCAACCTCCTTATGAGCACTTTGCGGCTTATAAGCAACTTAGAGCTCTTTCTGCTACATGACAGGTAGGAAAACACATTTGTTTTACAACAAAATTTTGTTTCTTTTGAGGAGAGAATGCAGTTTAGTGCATGAGAATGTAATTTGTGGAGATAGGGCTGCCTTTCCTCTTCTTAAACCTATTTCTGACATTTACCCAAAAACCTTAATGTTTAAATAAATCTTTTGAAGCTGTGATGCTGATGCAACACATCCTCACGCAGCAGAAATGTCTTCACAACAATGATTTCAAATTAAAATTCTACCATGCAAACATTGGAAGAGGTGCACACACAAACACTCAAAACCCTGGAGAAAGTGCAGCAGGATGAACTTTTACATGTTCCTGGAAAAGCTGTGGTGAGCCCTTTTGCTGAATACCACCAAGCATGCAGAGCTACACACACCACATAAAGGCCGTTCCCTGAAGGAATGCTTTACAGATGCCTGCCTTGCTTCCTCTTTCTTCTGCCAGCAGCTGACTGAGGTCAGGCAGACACTCACTTCCATTAAAATTCTTAAAGGAAAACTCCACCCAAAACCACTAAACCCTTTAAAAACCAGCTGCTGGTGGTCTGCTGTGGATTTTCTGACTGTTCTGTGTTTTTGTTGTATTGTTCCATATCCTAGTTGTGATGTCAAATCCAGATATTTCCAGTTTGTTGAAAGAAAATCTTTCGCTGGTCTGAAACAATAATTCAATTTAATTCAATTTTATTTATATAGCGCCAAATACAGTCAAATTGTCTCAAGAGGCTTTACAGAACCCATATGCCTGACCCCCAGAGCAAGCCCAAAAGTGATAGTGGCAAGGAAAACACCCTTTTAACAGGGAAAAACCTTGAGCAGAACCCAGCTCTTCATGTTGGGGGACCCATCTGCCGGCTGGCCCGGCAGGTTAGAGGGACAGAAGAGGTAGAGAGGTAGAGAAGTAGAGGTAGAGAGGTAGAGGTAGAGAGGAGTAGAGAAGGGTAGAGAGTAGGGCTGGGCGACATGGACCAAAAGTTATATCCAGCTATATTTTTGCTGAATATCGATATACGATATACATCCCGATATTTTTTCCGCAAAGTGAGAGCAAATGTTCAATCAAAGTCAAAGCCAAATAGGGCATGTCACAAGTAGCTTTTCCAGGTTGTGGATGGCTTGCAGCCACAGCCATCTGCAGCGCACAGCTTCACACACTCTTTGTACTGCAGTTTGTGTCACTGCTTTAGGTGGTGAAAAAGATTAGTAGTGCTCCCACCCCTGGCTGTAACTTGTTTATCGCACTCTCTACATATAACGTGATTTTGTTGCTCATCTGATACTTTAAAACCGAACCATCTCAAAATTACTGAGCCACTGCTTTTTCTTTTACTAACCAATTCCTCCTTCACACGCTCTGCACCCGTTGTTGCTTCCTCCATGCTTATTGAAGAGTGTTGAAGTGTCTCTTCCTGCCCCTCCCCCCTCTATGCACAAAAGAGAGGGGGCGGGGGCGCGCAGAGCAGTACAGAGAGCTCCGGGTCAGCAGCGCAGCAGAGCAAGGATCACAGCGCAAATCTGAACTATATATAGTCTAATTCCATATCACATTTAAAAATATCCATCCATCCATTCTCTATACACCGCTTTATCCTCACTAGGGTCGTGGGGGGTGCTGGAGTCTATCCCACCTGACTCGGGTGAAGGCAGGGGACACCCTGGACAGGTCGCCAGTCTGTCGCAGGGCTACATATACAGACAAACAATCACACTCACATTCACACCTACGGGCAATTTAGAGTAACCAATTCACCTCAGCATATTTTTGGACTGTGGGAGGAAGCCGGAGTACCTGGAGAAAACGCATGCACAGAGAGAACATGCAAACTCCATGCAGAAAGATCCCAGGCCCAGCCTACTCCACTGTGCAGCCATTATATATATATATATATATATATATATATATATATATATCTCCATGGCCATAAGTTTGGACACAAGTACCATGACGCTTGTGAATCTTAGAAAATACCACAAAATTGTCACTTACAATACAGTACACAACTCCTGAGAACTATATTAAGTTTCATATTTAAAAAAAACATCAAAAGAGTTTGGTGTCAGTTTGTTATTCTTACCAAATTCGGTTGTGAAAGTACTGCATTTTTTTTGTTATTTTCTTCTAATATTATGTTTTGGGAACAAAGTTGTTCCAATTGTTGGAATTTATTGATAATATTATATCCCTTGTTGATTTGTTGACTAATTAAACTGGTGCTGTCAAAAAATATTAGTTATGTTCTGTAATAGACATCAAAACAGACATAGTAAGTAATGCTGTGTCCAAACTTATGGCCATGGCTGTATATATATATATATATATATATATATATATATATATATATATATATATATATATATATATATATATAGTCGGTATTGCCCTTTGGAGTATATTTCAGTAAACAATAATGAACCAATCAACCACGTTGTCTTTCTGCGAAAGTAAAGTTGTTGTTTTTTTTGCTGTAACTCCAGAAAACAGATTCTCAATTTATCATAATCCTGAATTATGTTCACTGCTTTTTAAATGTTTCTTTCTGAAATATCACAACACAGTACATAATTTTTATATCAATATATCGCTCAGTCCGAGGAGAGAGGGGTAGAGAGGGGGAGGGGAACAGGGAACATAAAACACACAATTTGATACATGCATGATATGACAGATGATACATGGAAAGTAGAAGCATTGAAACTGTTTCAAAGTTTAATGTTAGAATGTACAGCTCTGGCAATAAATATACTACATACACTCAACAAAAATATAAATGCAACACTTTTGTTTTTGCTACCATTTTTTATGAGATGAACTCAAAGATCTAAAACTTTTTCCACATACAAATATCACCATTTCTCTCAAATATTGTTCACAAATCTGTCTAAATCTGTGATAGTGAGCACTTCTCCTTTGCTGAGACAATCCATCCCACCTCACAGGTGTGCCATATCAAGATGCTGATTAGACACCATGATTAGTGCACAGGTGTGCCTTAGACTGCCCACACTCAAAGGCCACTCTGAAATGTGCAGTTTTATCACACAGCACAGTGCCACAGATGTGGCAAGATTTGAGGGAGCGTGCAATTGGCATGCTGACAGCAGGAATGTCAACCAGAGCTGTTGTTCGTGTATTAAATGTTCATTTCTCGACCATAAGCCATCTCCAAAGGCATTTCAGAGAATTTGGCAGTACATCCAACCAGCCTCACAACTGCAGACCATGTGTAACCAGACCAGCCCAGGAGCTCCACATTCAGCATGTTCACCTCCAAGAAACTCAGGACACTCAGGCTGGAGAAGGAAAGGGCGTTCAGAAGTGGGGACAGAGGCAGCTTCAGGGCAGCGAAGCGTGAGTTTGACAAAGCAGTGAGAGCTGCTAAACAGCAGTACGCAGAGACACTCCAATGACAGTTCTCTGATCACGACACCGCTTCTGTCTGGAAAGGCTTGCAAAAAATAACCAATTACAAGCCATTGTCTCCCCACTCCACCAATGACCTGCGCCAGGCAAACCAGTTGAACAAGTTCTACTGTCGCTTTGAAAGGCAATGGTCAGTTGACGACCCCATCCCCCCACCTCACACCTCCAGCCCACCTCTTCACACCGGCCCCATATCCCACACCCCAGCAGGGGCTCAGAGTCCGCCACAGTCTAACACTCCAGACCCACCCACCCACCCCAGAGACCCAGATCATTATACAGGAGAGAGACGTCAATAGGCTATTCAAGAGGCAGAAGCCCCACAAAGCAGCACGACCTGACTCTGTCTCCCCCTCCACCTTGAAACACTGTGCTGATCAACTGTCTCCAGTCTTCACTAACATCTCTAAGGAATCACTGGAGACATGCCACGTTCCAACCTGTTTCAAGACCTCCACCAGCATCCCTGTTCTGAAGAAACCAAGACCCACTGGACTTAATGATTACAGACCTGTCGCTCTGACCTCTGTGGTGATGAAGTCTTTTGAGCGCCTTGTGCTTCCTCACCTAAAAACCCTCTTCTGGACCCCCTGCAGTTCGCCCATAGAGCCAACAGGTCTGTAGGCGATGCCGTCAACCTGGCTCTCCACTTCATTCTGCAGCACCTGGACTCAGCAGGAACTTCGCCAGGATCCTGTTTGTGGATTTCAGTTCTGCTTTCAATACAGTCATCCCTGCCCTGCTCCAGGACAAGCTCCTCCAGTTGGGTGTGCCTGCCTCCACCTGCAGATGGATCACAGACTTTCTGTCTGACAGGAAGCAGCATGTGAAGCTGGGGAAGCAAGTCTCCGAGACCAGGACCATCAGCACTGGCTCCCTCAAAGGCTGTGTTCTTTCCCCACTGCTGTTCTCCCTGTACACCAACAGCTGCACCTTCAGGCACCAGTTCGTCAAACTCCTGAAGTTTGCAGATGACATCACCCTCATTGGACTCATCTCTGATGGGGATGAGTCAGCTTACAGACTGGAGGTAGACAACTTGGTGACCTGGTGCAGCAGGAACAACCTGGAGCTCAACGCCCAGAAGACAGTGGAGATGGTGGTGGACTTCAGGAGAAACACAGCCCCCCCTGCTCCCATCAAGCTCTCTGACTCCACAGTGCTCACCGTGGAGTCTTTCCGCTTTTTGGGATCCATCATCTCCCAGGACCTGAAGTGGGAGACGAACATCTGTCACGGCCGAGTGGGATATGTGACTCAGATTATAGCCTTTAAAATAGAATTAAATTGGGTAATTTGGATTAAAAAGCAATTAAAGCTGACAACGCCACCTAGTAAGGGACTAGGACCCATTTAAAAGAGGTTCTTAACCCAGAGGTGAGCAGTGCATAACAACAGAGGATAATAAAAGTTTTTACAATAAATTCATTAGGCCTAAGATAAATTGTTAATAAAAAAAACCGATAAAAATTAGCAGACAAAGTTCTTAGAATAAAGTCACTGAAAACTTGGAGACCAATTGGACTCGTCACGCGGGCGTCTCTTCTCCGGTGGGAGGCCAGGGGAGCTTCTCCAGTCCTCCGGGGCCAGTGCGCTGCGCCCCGCGATTACACAGCCTCTGGAGCCGAGTCTTCCTTCGTGGCTCCTGTACGTCCCTCTCCGGTCGTCCTGGGCTGCTCCGCAGCACCGGCCCTGCCAACCACAGGTACTGCGAGTGGGGAGTATGTGCAATTCCTTCCTAGACCACCCTGTGTTTGTGCAAACTCACCCGATCTGAGCGGCTATCTCCCAGCTGCTCAGTCCTCGCCGTCAAACCTTCAGAGTGGTCGGTTCCCCCGCATCCATCCCGCTGCTGTCCGGGGTTGGTGCCGGTGCTGTGCACCCCTGCTCGACTGCCCTGTCATCTGCCGTGTTGCCCATTGCCGTTCACTGCTCCCATTGTCTGCCATTCACTGCTGCACACTGCCATTCACCGCGGCCGCCGCCACCACCACAACCGCCACCGCCGCTTCCGTGGCCCGCTGCCGCCGCCCCCGTTGCACCGTCTTCTTAGGTCCGGTAGCCTTCTTCTTCGGGGCTTTGGCTGGTCTTTAGCCAGCACCCTAGCCGGCGCAGCTGCTGGCGCTCCTGTTGTCCGCGCTGCTGTTCACCCCTCAGTCTTCGTCTGATTGTCTCTTATTTGCTGTCGTTGCCCCAGATTCAGTCCTGTGTAATCAAACTGATTGGCACCAGGTGCACTCAGCCAATGTCCACAGTCTCTGTTCCTGGTACACACAGGCAGGTAATGGGCGTGACCTGAACTCATTTAGGAAAGGAAAAAATATATATACAAAGAAAAGCAACACAACAAAACATGCAAATTGGCAAACTAACACAGAAATCAAGCAACTAATTTCACAACAAAATATAAGAAAACCACACACCAAATAATCATGCAAACAAAAATAATCAGAGTAAATAAAAGACCATATTCCCACACATATACTCCATAACCAAGAAGGCACAGCAGAGGATGTACTTCCTGAGGCAGCTGAAGAAGTTCAACCTGCCAAAGACTATGATGGTGCACTTCTACACGGCCATCATAGAGTCCATCCTCTCCTCCTCCATCACCGTCTGGTACCCTGCAGCCACCGCTCGGGACAAGAGCAGGCTGCAGCGCATCATCCGCTCTGCTGAGAAGGTGATCGGATGTAACCTGCCATCCCTCCAGGATCTGTACACCTCTAGGACTTTAAGGCATGCAACCAAGATCTTGGCCGACCCCTCTCAGCCTGGACACAAACTTTTTGAACCTCTCCCCTCAGGCAGGAGGCTGCGGTCCATCAGGACTAAAACCTCTAGCCACAAGAACGGCTTCTTCCCCTCTGTTGCATCGCTGATGATCACTGCCCGTGCCACTGCAAATCAGCTCTGTTAACTATATTAATTACCACTGAGTAGTAACTGTATATACCTTGTCTATTGTTTATTTTATTTTATAATCCTTACATCTCTTACTTACTATTTTATTTGTACTTGTACCAAGAGCACCAGAGAAAATTCCTTGTAAGTGTGAAAACCTACTTGGCAATAAAACTGATTCTGATTCGGATTCTGAAGATTGTCTGAAACCAGCCACTCGGACAGCTGCTGAAACAATGGGTTTGCATAACCAAAGAATTTATGCACAACCAGAAACCATCTCATCGGGGTCTCGACCTGACTCCAGTTCGTCGTCGTAACCGACTTGAGTGGGCAACACATTTGATGGCGTCTGGCTTGTTGGAGAGGTGCTCTCTTCACGGATGAATTCCAGTTTACACTGTTCCGGGCAGATGGCAGACAGCATGTGTGGCGTCGTGTGGGTGAGCGGTTTTCTGATGTCAATGTTGTGGATGGAGTGGCCCATGGTGGCAGTGGGGTTATGGTATGGGCAGGTGTCTGTTATGGACGAAGAACAAAGGTGCATTTTATTGATGGCATTTTGAATGCACAGAGATACCGTGACGAGATCCTGATGCCCATTGTAGTAGCATACATCCAAGAACATCACCTCATGTTGCAGCAGGATAATGCATGGCCCCGTGTTGCAAGGATCTGTACACAATTCTTGGAAGCTGAAAACGTCCCAGTTCTTGCACGGCCAGCATGTCACCCATTAAGCATGTTTGGGATGCTCTGGAACGACAGCATGTACCAGTTCGCGCCAATATCCAGCAACTTCACACAGCCATTGAAGAGGAGTGGACCAACATTCCACAGGCCACATTTGGCAACCTGATCAACTCTATGCGAAGGAGATGTGTTGCACTGCATGAGGCAAATGGTGGTCACACCAGATACTGACTGGTTTTCTGACTAAATATGCTGACAAAAATATGCTGAGGTTAATTCATTACTCTAAATTGTCCGTAGGTGTGAATGTGAGTGTGATTGTTTGTCTGTATATGTAGCCCTGTGACAGACTGGCGACCTGTCCAGGTTGTCCCCTGCCTTCGCCCGAGTCAGCTGAGATAGGCTCCAGCACCCCCCGCAAACCTAGTGAGGATAAAGCGGTGTATAGAGAATGGATGGATGTTCTTTTTCCTGTTTCTCCTCATGGCAAAGAGATGTAGCACAAACAAAATGTGAATCAAAATGTGCTTCTAAACTGAACTAAAGTGATCAGAACATTTCCAAAAACCCACTTTTCCTCCTTACCTAAACTTAAAAATTTTGATTCTTGTGAATGAGTTACATTCACAAGAATCAAATTTTTAAATTCCTTTTTTTTCATAACCAATTGACATATTTTGGATTGTAATCATGTGGACTGTTACGACCCCAGAAGGAGTCCAACACATTTAAAGAAGGGACACAGGAAACCAGATAAGGGATCAAACAATGGTTTTATTGTTAAAACTTTAAACTGCTGATGGTCACTAGGGGGCGCGTCATGGAGTAGACGTGGAAACCACGAGGTCCTGTTTTTCACACATAAATCAGCTATAATTCTTTTTTTATATTCGGTCGGGCGACTTTTGACCTGTTATTTTGAGAGTTAAGAGGAGACTGTGAGTTTTGGAAAACCTCCTGAAACGAAAATGCCTCTCAAAATCTCAAAAACTGGATCGATGAGTGACTCCGAGGCTAAAGCTACTAGCAAGAGCACTCTGGATGCTAGTATGCTAGCGGCATTCAGAGACATTGTACAGGAGGTTATTCAACAAGAGAATAATGGCCTCCGAGAAGAAATCAAGCGGGCCATCTCCCCAATAAAGGGTGCCCTGGATGAATGCCATGACAAGCTACATGAGCATGAAGAAGGTCTAAACAACTTGGACGAGCGCACGGTGACAGTGGAGAAGCAATATGAGAATCTGAGCAGAGACTACAGAAAACTACAAGAGAAAATTGACGATCCCTCAGGAGTGCCTGAGGGATTGGAAAAGGGAAACCCCACACAGTTTATCGCCGGGCTTCTACATGATGTACTTTGGGGTCGCAGCGGTTTGGAGGAGGCGCCGATCCTGGATAGAGCTCACCGCGCCACGGCCCAAACACCTCGGGAGGGGGACCGACCCCGCCTGTTCATTGTTCGGGTCCATTACTTTCAGGAGAAGGAGCGGATTCAGCACCTCACCAGGCAGAAGGGAAGGCTGGAATTCCAAGGGAAGCAGATCCTAATTTTCCCTGATTACAGCGCCGATTTGACCAAACGCAGAGCGGTATTCAACGAGGTCAAAGAACTCCTTCGCAAACAGGATGGAATCAGGTATGCCTCCTTTATCCAGCCCGTCTGCGGATCTCCTTTGATGGGCAGGTGAAGGTGTTTGAAAATCCGCAGACCACAAAGGACTGACCAAGATCCGACCAGCACCAGAGGCATGATAAATGGGGAAAATGCATTACTGATTAATAACTTTTAACACAATTGAGCCCCCATCAATCAAAGCTTTGTTCTTAATGTGTCAGTGTGAGTAAAGTTTTGTTTTAATTGTTGATATTGTGGTGAGCCAGTTTCCATAAGCTGCCAGTTTTGGCAATGTTCGGCTCATGTACCTGAATAATTTCACTCGATTTGGATACAAGGGGCATATTACATTTATTGTTGAGGTGCATTTCAGTGTTACTTGTGTTTTAGACCTTCGTTCTACTTTTTTTTTTAATGAGTGAAACCATTTTATTTTTACGTCTCTTATCGACCATGCCATATGGGCCGTGCGTTCATCACGTCTGACGTTATGGGGTTAAAATGCAGGTCCTGCTAAGGTGCGCTCGATTATGTTATCAGGACAGCCCACATATTAGTTTGCCATTTTTCAGTAGTATAGCGGGTTGTTTGATTTTGCTTTTGTTCTCAAATACATACAATCTCTAAGGTTGAATCTCATTAACGAGGGACCGATTTGCCAACTTCATTTACGGATTATAGCTTATATATTTTCTTATTACAGGGACAGTGGTTGAGACCTGGAAAGTGTAGTGTGATCTCTGAAAAGCTTGGAAGCTTTGGGAGTCTTGTGTTTTTCTTTCTTTCGAGCAGTGGTTCTCAACCCTGTTCCTCAGGACCCCATGTCCTGCATGTTTTAGATGCTTCCCTGCTCCAACACACCTGACTCAAATGATCAGCTCGTCATCAGGCTTCTGCAGAGGCTTGATGACGAGCTGATCATTTGAATCCGGTGTGTTGGAGCAGGGAAGCATCTAAAACATGCAGGACATGGGGTCCTGAGGAACAGGGTTGAGAACCACTGCTTTAGAGAATGACACTGATGGCACTGGGGAGGGTGGGGTTGACGTTTTTACTTTATGTGTTGAAGTTGTTTTTGTTTTTTTTGTATTTGTGTGGTCCTGTTTGAGTACATTAAAGTTGGTTATAGATACACAGCTCATTCAGATATGTCACCAAATTTAAAAAGTAGTCTGCTGATTCTATTTTGGGAAGAGGTGGCTGCCATGTCAATCTTGTCAGCTGAAATGTTAGAGGATTAAATCACCCAATCAAACGCAATAAAGTTTTCACACATCTCTTAAATGTCAAGGTAGATATAACATTTCTTCAGGAGACACACCTAAAAAATATAGATCATTCAAAGATAAGAAAAGGTTGGGTTGGACAAATGTTCAATTCTACATTTAACAGTAAAGCTAGAGGAACTGCTATTCTCATTCATAAGTCAACTCCATTTATTGTTTCTGATGTAATGGCTGACCCAAATGGCCATTTTGTAGTTGTAACTGGCTCATTATTTAACACCCCTTTAATCTTAGCAAATGTATATGCGCCCAACTGGGATGACAGTAACTTCTTTAAAAAATTTCTCCACTCATTACCTGTTATTGATACTCACCAATTAATTCTTGGGGGGGATATGAATACTGTGATAGACCCTACAGTTGACCGCTCCTCAACAAAGCCATCACCAGTTTCGAAATCTTCTTTGGTCTTACAGTCATATTTAGAGACTTATGGGGTTGTTGATGTGTGGCGATTCCTTTTCCCATCAACTAGACAGTATTCATTCTTTTCTCCGGTACATCAAACATATTCACGTATTGATTACTTTTTTGTGGATAAAAAATTATTATCTAAGGTCAGGTCATGCACACATACCAGTATTGTAATATCAGATCTCAGCCCTTTGGTTCTAGAGTTAAATTTTCCAAACCAAAACTCTAGCTTCTCATGGCGACTTTATCCTCTTTTGTTGTCTGATGAAGGATTTATTCGATACATCTCTGGACAGATTGACATTTTTATAAAAACAAATATAACACCTGATGTAACCTATTGCACAATCTGGGAAAGTTTGAAGGCCTTTTTACGGGGTCATATAATCTCATATTGCTCATTTATTAACAAACAAAAACAGAAACCTTTAAATGAACTGACAGATCTTATAGCTAAATTAGACCAACAGCATTCTGCCACTCCTTTCCCAGACCTATATCAACAAAGGCTAAATTTACAAACAGAATTTAATCTACTTTCAACAAAACAAGCTGAACAGATGATATTTAAATCGAGATGATCATGGTATGAGCATGGGGAAAAAGCTTCCAAGATGTTAGCCCACCAGCTACATAAATCAGAATCAACCCATGTAATCCCTGAAATAAAGACACAACTTGGACATGTTACAAAGGAGCCAAATGAGATTAATAAGAGTTTTCAGCATTTCTACTCCAATTTATATAAATCCAACTCATTAAATAAACCTGAATTGTTTGACAATTTTTTTTGATAAATTGCCAGTTCCCACCTTAGATTCACAGAATAAAGACAAACTGGAAGAACAAATTACCTTAGAAGAAATTAAAAGACCCATCAACTCAATGCAGAATGGAAAATCTCCAGGCCCAGATGGTTTCTCTGTTGAATTTTTAAAAATATTTAATGAAAGTTTAGCTCCACTGCTACGAGAAATGTATATAGAATCCTTTAATTCAAAGCATCTCCCTCCCACACTTGAACAAGCCACAATCTCTCTTCTTTTTAAACAAAATAAAGACCTGCTAGAATGTTCCTCATACCGACCAATATCCCCTTTAAATGTAGATTTCAAAATACTATCAAAAACACTTGCTCAAAGACTAGAACAGTGTTTGCCCTCTTTAATTTCCTTAGATCAAACTGGATTTGTCAAAGAAAGACATGGCTTCTTTAATTTACACAGATTTTTTAATATTATGTACACACCGTCCTCTCCATTACCTGAGATTGCCTTATCGCTGGATGCCGAGAAGGCTTTTGATCGGGTGGAGTGGGATTACTTGTACTATACTCTAAATAAATTTGGTCTGGGTAAAACTTTTATTTCATGGATAAAACTCCTGTATAGCTCACCCATGGCCCGTGTTAGATCAAATTCATCACAATTCCAGTGTTTCCCACTCCATCGTGGAACCAGGCAGGGATGTCCGTTGTCCCCACTCCTTTTTGCAATATGCATCGAACCATTAGCTATAAAAGTACGTTCAGACAGTAGGGTCAGAGGAATCCAGCGAGCAGGCCAAGAGCATAAAATTTCATTATATGCCGATGATCTTTTACTTTTGTTTCTGATCCATTGAGCTCTCTTCCCCATGCAGTTACTATTTTTTAGGATTTTGGTGATATCTTGGGTTACAAATTAAATATGCACAAGAGCGAACTATTTCCCATAAATTCTTTAGCAAGAACGTTATCATTTCAGCCATTTCAGTTTAAGATAACCAGTGAGCGGCTGACTTATTTAGGCATTAAAGTTATACATTTGCATAAGAAGCTGTTTGAGGAAAATTTCACCCCCCTTCTTGAATCCACTAAAGCAGACTTTCAAAGGTGGGGCAATCCCGCATTGTCACTAATTGGACGTATCAATGTAGTGAAAATGAGTACTCTACCTAAATTCTTATATCTATTTCAATGTATTCCAATTTACATACCCAAAAAATACTTTAATACTCTAGATCAATATATATCTGCATTTATCTGGAATAACAAACCCCCCAAAATTCGTAAGGACTTCATCCAAAGAACAAAACAACTAGGACGACTGGCCTTGCCAAACTTTCAATATTACTTTTGGGCGGCAAATGTGCGAAATATGCTCTACAGGTTGCGTACCCCATCCACAGAGATGCCAGCTTGGCTCAACATCGAATCAGCACACTGTGGTAAAACTTCTTTGTCTGCTCTACTGGGGTCAGCCTTTCCATTAGAACTACACACCTATAAATGTAACCCACTGGTGTATAATTCCCTTAGAACTTGGTTACAATGCAGGAAAAGGTTTGGATTACATGCTATGTCAATTCGATCGCCATTATGTTCTAATCATATGTTTCCACCTTCTCTAATTGACTCAGCTTTTAAGATCTGGAATATCAATGGCATATATAGTTTTAAAGATTTGTATATAAACAAGATATTTGCATCTTTTTCCCAACTGACACAAAAATTTAATATCCTACATACTCATTTTTTCCGGTACTTACAAATTCGAAGTTTCCTACATAGCAGATCTTCTCAGTTCCCTGACCTTCCAGCTGAAACTATATTAGATAAAATTCTGGAAATAAATGTGTGCAACAGAGGAGTAATCAAAGTGATATATCATATATTTTTGACTTTACATTCTCCTTCTTTCTCCACTATCAGATCTCAGTGGGAAGATGATTTAACAATTGAAATAACAGATGACATGTGGCAGTCTATTCTTCAAAAAGTACATTCTTCCTCAATTTGTGCTAACCATGGACTCCTGCAATTTAAGATTTTAAACCGCCTCCATCTATCAAAGGAAAGATTAGCAAAAATATACCTAGAGGTAAATCCTCTATGCAACAGATGTAAGACAGCTACTGGGTCCCTCATTCACACTTTTTGGACTTGTCCAAATCTTCGTAGTTATTGGACGTCCATATTTGACACTTTTTTTGAGGCCTTTGGAGTCAAAATAACCCCTTCCCCTTTAACTGCGATTTTTGGAGTGGTCCCAGAGAATTTCCGCCTCCCCAAGCATATTTTGAATGCTGTTGCTTTCGGATCCCTAATTGCTAGACGACTCATACTTATGAAATGGAAGTTGGAAGACTCTCCCACTCATGTTCCCCCGGCCAATGGCTACGCAGTCGTAGGAGCGGTTTCCATGTCCAAATTAAGAAAAAACCCCGAAGCTAAACCCATCAAAAGAAATACGAAAAACAGGACTACTGGTCACCCCAGGGCAAATGAATTAAAGTGCAAAGAAACAAACAAAAGGCTAACCGGCTACCATGGCGTGGCCAGAGCCATGCGGCCAAACCATCAGGGCGAGGAGCACACAAGGTGTGTGACGAGCTCCACGCAGCTAGCCTAGCCGCGCTAGACAACCCACGGCAACTAATTTAATTCTCTGCCAGGGTGGGTCGAGTTACCCTCCATAAGGCTCGAGGTTGGTTGCTCCTAAAACTGGCCAGACGTATCACCATGAAGTGTAGAGTCAGAAGGCGGGCGTAACTAAGTGACGACAGAGGTGCAATGATTCTGACAGAAACAACCGGAAACAACTAGCCTAGCTACGCTAGACAACCCACGGCAACAAATTAAATTCTCTGCCAGGGTCGACAACAAAAACGACAACAGTCGTTGAGCTCCATTAGCAGCGACTCTGAATAATCTTTCTGTTAACATGTCTGTAATATACTTGAGCTTCACCCATTGACTGTAGAAATAAGGCTTCACCGAACTACTGCATCCTCTGATTTCCGGCGCTCTAGGAGCCTATTCGTTGCGCTGATTGGTTGTATACCTACCCAATTGCTGCAGAGTGATTTGATAGACAACCTTTTAGCCCGCCTCCCTCCCTGTCGAGCGTGCCTAGACCCGTCTTCGGAGCATGGGTCTAGTGCGGCTCGGCTACCACGTAGCTGCAGTGAGGAGAGAATGAGAGAGAGAAAGCGACCTCTGAGTCTTCTCCAGCGTACAGCCTCAGAACAGCCTTTTAAAGGGCCGCCGCGCTAATTAATAAAGTAAAAAAAAAACCTACTTAATGACTTACATCCAAAACATCCGAAAAGAATGATCCCAAACAGAAGAAAATATTTATTTAAAGAAAAACTAGACAAAAAATGAAGGGAACAAAATTATGTGCTCCAAGCACATAACATGGACAAAAGAGATTCTCATTTTGGTTCATCTTAAAGTCTTATGTCAATAAAAATCCCAGAGAGCCATAATCAAGCTCTGCATTTTTGAATGCATTTATAAACAATGGAGAGATGAGCTGAGAATATACAGACATATAGTCTCCATAAATTTAATTGTATAGTACAGACAGCAATCTACAAATATCTAAAAACTTTAACAAATACAACTGGAAAAAAGTCTCCATTAAAAAAAATCATCCATCTGCATCAGATCGCAAATTTTTTTTAGGAACCTCATGTTTATAGGTTCCATATGGTGAAAATCCATTTTTGCTAACAATAGCTGGACCTGAGTTGTGACAACTGCTGAAGACTTACAGTTAACATTGTGAACCCATGTCATTGTCTGCCGTTTGTTTCAGGCAGCTTAGATACACAAAGCACATCACTGTCTGTGTGCGAGTGGATCATTTTTCTCAGGACAAATTTAAATACAGCTCTGCAACATGGCAGCGCTAACATTTAGAGACATTGTGTGTCTGTATTTGTGTAGGTCTGTTATTATACAGTTTGGTGAGATTCTGTGGTGATAGTGGGAGAGCTGTAATTTTAGAGGAATGAACTGAAGAAAGCTCAAGAGTCTTTCTCTGTGTGACCTTAGTGACCTGCAATAATGATAGAAATAAAATCTATTTTGTCACATTTCCTCTCCCTTACTTCTATTAAAGAAGATGTCCTCATAGCAAAGTGTATTTATATGGACATGAGTACTGATAATATACAAGATGTGGTGTTTTTATGGAACATAGAGAAATTTGGTTGTACATATCATGACCAAACATGATAAACACATTCTTGTCATACAGTTCCTGCAATGTATAGCCCTATAAGGTGCAGTCAATTCCAGCCATTTTCAGTACAAAAAATCGCTAATATTTTATTTGTAAATAAAAATATGACGAGAAATACAGAGAATATTGGACGCGCATTGCGAGGTGCATTTCCTCGAAAACAACCTATTCGTGGATTATATACCGACTTCAAGACATGTTTTGGACAAAATATTTTACTGGCTTGTTTCGTCTGGATGTCCAAGGTTGGATTATGGCCGTTTTGTGTGGAATATTTTCATCTGTGTGTAATAATGAACCCGCAAATGTGAGTCGCGCTGTGTACGTTGAAGCCGTGTATAGAGAACGGATGGATGGATAATCGTTGTTTTCGGACAAATGTGTTTATATTACCCGCTGTGGTAATCACCTCTGAAAGTGGTTTATACCGGCGGATTCATGAGAATCTAAGCTTTCCATCAGTGTATAGTGTTTGTATAACCGCGTTTGCAGCTTCAGACATTTAAGGAAACGCTTATGCAGATCTCAAAGTGTTCCGCGGGCGGAACACTGAAGTGCAACGGGTTAAAAACAAGGAATAGAAATTATTAAATTCTCAATCTGACAATCCTGTAACCACTGACTTCAAATTAATTTCTTGTATTAATGTTTCTGTTTCATTGTTTGAGTGAAACTGCTCTTTCACAAGCAGTAAATAGCATTTAGAGACTTGGATAAGACAGTAGATCAACATCACATTGAAAAAAGTCCTACAGAGGCTTTTCCAGGTTAGATGTTTATACACACAAACACAAGCATAGGCCACTTCATAAAAAAATATCAAAATACTTGCTGAAGAGAACAAAAATGCAAGGTACAATGTAAAGAATACTAAGTTTTGTATATTTGTTATAATCACGCTAAGACAAAAATCTCACAGGCCGGACACATAGGATAAAATTTTTGTGTTAAGACTGGATTTTAGGCTAAAACTAAATCTGAGATACTGCTCATTTTTGTGGTACAGAAATGTCCAAATAAAATGCTTTTTCAAATACCGTATTTTCACGACCAAAAGGCGCACTGTACCAAAAGGCGCAGTCTCAGTTATGTGTGCCATTACTGTATTTAACACACACATAAGGCGCACCTGATTATATGGCGAGGGTTTTATATACAATCCACGCCCACACTTCCCCCTTTAACGTTCTCATGGTGTCCTCTACTACGTCGGCCTTACAACAACAACACACACACAAGCATACAAGTGTGCGTATTTAAAAATAGAGCGGGAGCAAAACTGAGTTTGGTTGTGCTTTATTTAAGTATTGATTACAAAGTACTAACATTTTTTTAAATCATCAATAGTCGCGGGCATGGTAAAACACAGATAAAACAAGCACACAAGTGTGCGTATTTAAAAATAGAGCGGGAGCAAAACTGAGTTTGGTTGTGCTTTATTTAAGTATTGATTACAAAGTACTAACATTTTTTTAATCATCAATAGGCGCGGGCATGGTAAAACACACGAATGAAACAAGCACAGAAGTGTGCGTATTTAAAAATAGAGCGGGAGCAAAATTGAGTTTGGTATTCACATTTTTTTTACCGGTAATCGTCATCAATCAAACCCATGGAAGTCCTCATCCTCTGTTTCTGAATTGAACAGCTGCACTAAACCTCCATCAAACATGCCAGGTTCACTTTCTTCACTGTCAGAGTCACTTTCCGTGCCGTGCGGCGCCTCGGAAATGATGCCGGCTTTTGCGAAAGCTCGAACAACAGTGCCAGCAGACACGTTAGCCCAAGCATCTACAATCCATTGGCAAACTGTGGCGTAACTCGCCCGGCGCTGCCTTCCACTCTTAGTGAAACTGTGGTCTCCATCGGTCATCCATCGCTCCCACGCCGCTCGCAGCCTTACTTTGAACGGCCGGTTCACACCAATGTCCAGCAGTTGGAGTTCCTTTGTCAGGCCTCCCGGAATGACAGCAAGCTCAGAGTTCATTTGCTTCACTTGTTTTTTCACATCGGCTGTGAGATGGGCACGCATAGAGTCACAGATCAACAGCGATGGTGATGCGTGGAAAAAACCACCTGGTCTACGTCCGCCTTACAACAACAACAACACACAGGACGCACTGCACCATAGGGCGCGCCGCACAATTTGAAGAAAATCTAAGATTTTTATGTGCGCCTTATAGTCGTGAAAATACGGTAATGAGCATACTTTGTTCAAAACGAGAAAATAACACTTCAACCACATAAAGTAATAACACAATTCTCTGAGAATTTTCCAGCAAAAAAATAAGCTTTTTAGCCCAAGAGAGAGTGGATTTCCACAGAATGAAAGTAGACTGGAGTACATTGATTTATTTAATTGTGCAAAGCAAACTAACATTTCAGTACTACTGTTTTCATCAGAAGGTTTTATGGCATATTTGCAGTAACTGTGTCCAAGCTTCAAGTCTCACAAAGCGTGTTTCCAATGGCAACAACTAACTGACATTTAAAGGTTCATGCACACTTATACAATACATTATTTCTGCTGTTCAATGACCTTATATAGTATTATTTTCAGTATCTGTTCCTTTGCCATTTCACATTTGGGAGGAACCACAACAAAGCTCGTAAGCTGGCAAGCTACATTTGTCTCAGAAAGTGAAAGATTAGCAGAGCTTGGTAAAGTTAATATTGCTTTTTACTTTTCATTCAACACTTGCAGAGTCATCAGCAACTTCGACATACTCAGAATTGTGGGTTACTCCCTAATTTGAATCACAAGAGAAAATCACTGAGAGTCACAGACTAATGTAAGAAAATGGAGCTCAGGTAATTTGGTGTCTATCCCCATGGATGTTATATCATTTTTATGCTAAGATTGACAAATTGTACAAAAATAATCACAACCCAGAGAACATCAATGTAGGGTTGTTGTAGAAAAATTCAAAAACGTTTTTTTTTTTTCCTTTTTGTTAATTCAAATTGCAAAAATATATACATTTTTTAAACTACCAGTATCTGTATAACAAATAAACAGAGTTACAAAGTACTGTACAATCAAGCAAATATCAAAATAATCAGATAATGATAACAATTTCAAAGAAATAAGATCCTAAGCATGCAATTAACAGGATAAAATTGTTACATCAGCTAAAGTCAACCTTTTTTTTTATTACAGGACATTCAAGTCAAAAACTGTTTTCCAAGCATCTTCCAGTCAAAAAGATTATGACTGTGACAAAAGTAAATTAACAAGTGTAAATACTGGGGTTAAGACCTAATGACGCTATGATGTAGTTTTGTTGTAATGTTTCAGTTATGTTAGTAGCAGCGATTGCAGCCCTGAGCCGGAAAGAGAAGCATGCTGCTGAGGTCTAGTAAGCTCACTTCTTTGTAAATCACCCCGTAGTCTTTCATTTTCCAACTTGTACACTTCAAGTCCAGCCAACTCAGACTTGTTACCTCACAAACTCCCTGGAGTCACAAAAAGAGCTTTACATATATATTTTATAAAATGCAGTAGTGCTACAAACACACTTTGTTGTATAAAATGTGTGCAGTTAACTTTTCAGAGACACAAACAAGCATACTTCATCAAATGTGTCAGTAACTTGTTCCCAATTGACTGTTTCTACTCATTTCACCTACTGAGGTGTTGCTGAGTTCTTAGCGCTCAGTGGACGCTATGTATGACTGTACTGCTTAAGATAACACTCAGGGTCATCTATTGCAAATGACATGTAAACACCCTCACTTTATTTGCAATGACATTTTAAAGAGATTTTAGGAGATACGGAGATTAAGATTTAATCTTCATACATGTCACAGCAGTTTAAATTGTTTGAAAGCATGAAAATGTACAAAGTTGGATGGACAAGGTCCAAAGGTGTTATATCTGCCCCATCTTGATGATGGCACGGATATTTATGTTTGACACAGTGGCAATAACTACTGTCCTGCTATGAACCAGCCTACTTTCAATATGAAGGAGCGGCAACTCTACTCTGAGCTCCTCATTGAATTATTTACACATTGATTTATAAGACTGAGCTAAGCCACTTTACTTATGGAACTCATTTACAGCTGCTTGTAACTGTAACCTCATTTGTTCAGTCACTAACCTGAGCTCATGATCGTAGATGAGGTTTGGAAAGATGGTCGATTGATAGATCAAGAGCTTTCCCTTCCATCCCAGCTTCCTCTTCATCACGGCAGGACATCTCACGCTCCGTTTTCCTGTCACACATGAAAACAATCCTGAGATACTTAAACTGCTTCACTTGGGGCAGCTAACCAGCTTTGGAGGTGCTGACTCTTATCTTGGCCACTTCATACCCAGCCTTAATGAAGCCAACAGAACCACATCCTCTATGGAGATGTTACTTGGTGGTCCCCACACCAGACACGCTCCTCACTCCAGTTGCACCTTGACATCCTGTTCATGAATATCACAAGCAGGACTGGAGACAAGGAGTGTCCAATACCCAGTTGTAGTGTTTGACTTTAGAATATAAACACAGCTCTCACTTTTTTTGTACAAAGGCTGGATTGTCGCAACAGCCTTGTTAGATTTTACCTTCACAGTAATCCCAAAATGATTCCTCAATTGACACAGTCATAGTCCTTCTCCAAGTTCACAAAACACATTTGGACTATATGGTCAAGCTCCCATGACCCCTCAGCGCCAGGTAATGCAAATTCTGCCCTAGCTGTGGAACAATTACAGTCAAGGCTTTCACATACAAAATTATTGACATACTTTGCCCAGAATCTTGTTCAGTGACACCTTTTGAAACAGAAGCAGATATTAGACTACACTTTAAAATCACCAATGTTAGTGTGCATAGTTTCATTGTGTACAAGCTGTCTAATGCAGCAGACAGACATGCAGTAGAAACCTGTCTGTCTGCAAGAAAGTCACTAATAAGGGCTCCTAATAAGGAGGAGTTCACGGCAGAGAACACTCAGTGGTAATCCCATTCGCTGGTTCTCTCTTGTCCCTGGGGCTTCAGCTATGTGTCTGTGTGTCCTAATAGCTTTTTTATGCCACTGAGTGCATTCGGCCAGTCAGTTGGTTTGTCAGTCAGTAAGTCAGTCAGTTAATTAACCTTTAACCTCCTCAGTCAGCAACTTTACCATTTAAAGCACAAAGAAACTTGAGTACACTGAGCGCCAACAGAGATAACTGTTTATTTTGTATCATATAACAGTCAAATACATTTTTATAAAGTGTCAAGTATGTAACATTAGCAAATGGCACATACCATTTTATTTATAGTCTTAGCACATTCAGTGCTTCTTCCTGTATGGCCATTTTTTAAGTGCACAAAGCTCAACTATATAGACAAATGATTGTTTTTTTGTTTATTGTTTAAAAAAAACTAGCAAAACAAATTCTACCAAAATGATCCAATACTCAAAATTTCTTACTTTTATGGAACCAATCAATTGTAAGTTTTTAAAGGCTTTTTTAGGATTTGTTTAGTATTATGGCTGTAAATGAAACTTCACTTGAAGAGTGCACCTAAGAGTGATTCTTTTTTTTTTCTTTTTATTAGATTTTTCCAGAACAAAGTATACAAACAACAGAGTGGCTCTATTGAACACATCGACAGTTGACAATACATATAAAGAAAAGGGTAAATTTAAAAAAAAAAAAAGGATAATGACAGTAGCACAAGACAAAATAAATCGTAAAATGTATGGTAAATATATTTCTTACAGACTTCCACAACACACACACACACACACACACACAAAAATGATGTTATAATAATGGGCAGGGTCTTCTGAAGTACAATTGACCATAAGATGTTAAGTATGGTGGATGGATAAACTGAAATGTTAAAATGTTATATTCCGGTGACTAAGGAACAGCAGACAAGTGGATCTTGTTTTTAATGTGATTCAGGATGGGATTCCAAATCTTATAAAAATTCTTTGTGGAGCCTCTTAGTACATGTCTCAACTTTTCTAATTTCAAGAAATAAAGAACATCACAAGTCCAATGTGTAAATGTGGGCGGGCTTGCAGCCTTCCATCTAAGTAATATTAAACGCCTGGCAAGCAAAGTGACAAAAGCAATACAGTCAGCCTCAGCCTTTGACAGAGTGAGAGTGACAGGAGATGTGCCGAAAAGTGCTATAAATGGGCATGGACCAATTTCTTTATTCAGACAATCAGAAATGGTTTTAAAAATAAGTGACCAAAATTCCTCAAGAACAGCACATGTCCAGAACATATGGATGTGGGAAGCAGGAGTAATGTTACAGTGATTACAAGCAGGACTTACATTAGGAAAGAGTTTTGACATCTTAAAATTTGTCCAATGAGTACGATGTACTATTTTACACTGCATAAAGCTATGCCGAGCACAGATGGAAGATGTGTGAGTTCTTTTTAAAATAGAATCCCACAGGTCCTCAGCTATAACTTCGCCTAAATCTGACTCCCAGTCTCTTTTAATAGAGAGAGAGAAGGAACTCTGCCCATGCAAAATATCCTTATATAATGCTGATATCATACCTTTAAAAGATGATGGGCGCTTAAGTAAAGCATCACATGGGTTGACTGGAGGGAGTGAGGGGAACTGTGGCAAGATTTTATTCAAAAAATCTCGTATTTGTAAATAACGAAAATAATGACTTCTGGGCAGATTAAATTTAAGGCACAGCTGTTCAAATGAAGAGAGGACATTATCTGAAAACAAGTGGTAAAAACTTTTAATGCCAAAATTTTGCCAATGCGTAAAAGTCTTGTCCATAAGAGAAGGCTTAAAGGCTGGGTTGAAATTGATTGGTGAGTTTAAAGAAAAAACCAGCCAGCCAAAATGACAGTGTATCTGTGTTAGGGATGTAACGATTACCGGTTAAAATGATAAACCGCGGTAAAATGTCTGACGGTTAGTACTACCGTTTCAAATTTTAATTACCGTTAACCGAGTTTGATTGCCACAATCCGGAAAATCTCAGGAACAGGCCTACTACTGTTGTGAGAAGTGCAGCGGCAGGCAGCCGATCGGATACATGCGCCCCGCGCGCATGCGCACTGCACAGTAAACAACTCGTAAATATGGCGGAGGACACCGGCAGTGGAGAGATTTTTCCACCGTCCAAACGTACCAAGTCCGAAGTCTGGGCGTACTTCGGATTTTATAAAGACGCGCAAGGGAGACTGGTGGAAGAAAGCAGCCCAGTCTGCCGAAAATACCACGAGAAAATATCGGCAAAGGGTGGAAACACGTCCAACATGCTGGCTCATCTACGGGACCACCACCCGCAACTGTGCAGCGAGTTAAAGGTAAGTTAACTTGAAATGAATGCATGTGGGGCTTAGGGAACCATGAAAACTGTGCGTGTTCGTCTCGTTTCTGCTCCGGCACAATACAAGCTCCGTCGCTAAAGCTAAATGCACCGTTGTTGCCGACAGAAAGTCCGACATAGAATCAACGGCCGGCTAATGTTCAGAAGACAGCGTTACATGGTATGTGTGTGTGTGTGTAGGTGTGGGTGGTTGGGGAGGGGGGTGCGTGTGTGCGTGCGCGTGTGTGATGATGAACAATAATAATAATTTAATAATAACCATTATAAATTTGCTTTCCTCTTATTTACAGAGAGGGCGTGCAGTGGACAGAACCAGGATAAATCCTCCAACAGCTTCTACTTCTTCGGTCACGGTGGCATAAACAATAACCCAGGCGTTTGAAAGGAAGGCTGCTTATACACTGACATCGAAACATGCCAAAGACCTCACAGCAGCTATCTCATATTTTATTGCAAAAGACACGCCGCCATTTCAAACTGCTGAGAGGCCTGGATTTTTGAAGCTGATGAAGGTTGCTGTGCCTCACTATAAAGTTCCTTCACGAAATCATTTTTACGTTGTTTTATATAGTAGTGTTATTGTATTATATTATATTTGTAAGACTAGATCTTTCCGAGCACTGAATGTGAAGATTCTTACTATTTGCACAATATAAAGAATGTAATTTTATTTAAATTTTATTTGTTAATCTTTATGAGGCAGTGGCACCTTACTTTTTTTGTTGTACTTTGTTATTCTTAATGTTGCTTTCAGCAAACGGACTACCTCCTGGCTCTTTTAAGGTAGCCTCTTTAATTTTTTAAGCTTATTAATATGTTATTTAAGGTTTAAGTTCATATTTTGATTGTTTTTTCTGAAATAAAAACGTTGTTCTTTGTTTTAAGTGTGCCTATGAGTACTTTTTAAACATTTTGAACATATTTCACAATACCGTGATAATATCGATAACCATGATAATTTTGATCACAATTATCGTGATGTCAAATTTTCATATCGTTACATGCCTAATCTGTGTCCAGATTCTCAGAGTTGATTTCACCACTTTGTTTTTGGTAAATTCAGTCAGGGATGTAGAAATGGAGGAATAAACTAGGACTGGCAAAGAGGAAGGTCGACATGAAAGAGATTCTAGAATGTACCATGAAGGGGCATCAGCACCGGGGTCTTCATAGAGCCAATGTACAACAATACGTACGTTGGATGCCCAGTAGTAAGCTAGAAAATTTGGCGCAGCCATTCCACCAAGATTTTTTGGGCGTTGCAGAATGTTTTTAGGAATACGGGGAGGTTTACCACCCCAAATGAATGAAGAGATCATAGCATCCAATCTATGAAAAAATGATTTGGGAATGAATACAGGAATGCATTGAAATAAATATGTGAATTTTGGGAGGATGTTCATTTGAACTGATTTAATGCGGCCAGCAACCGAAAGAGGTAGAGAGGTCCAGCGTCCAAGGCTAATCTCTGTCTGAGAAATTAAGGGGAGAAAATTACTTGAAAACAACTTAGAGAACTTATCTGTGACACAGACTCCAAGATACACGAATGTATTTATCACCTTAAATGGAAGAGATGTAAACGAGAGCTGTCAGCCAGATTTGGTTATGGGAAATAGTTCGCTTTTCTGTAAATTAAGTCTGTAACCAGAAAGGTCATGGAATTGGTTAAGAATACGAAAAACATGTGGTAATGAACTGTCTGGGTCTGAGATGTACAAAAGCAGGTCATCAGCATACAATGAAACTTTTTGCTCCTGACCTTCTCTGATGATTCCTGCAATTTGCGCATTGTGTCTGAGTGCAAGAGATAGCGGCTCAATAGCCAAAGCAAAAAGTAGGGGAGATAAGGGGCAGCCCTGTCTGGTGCCTCGCCCTATATTAAAATATTTAGAAAAGTTGTAATTTGTACAAACTGAGGCAGATGGGAGAGTATATAATAGCTCAATCCAAGAGATAAATGTTTTACCAAAACCAAAACGTTCAAGAGTATAAAACAAAAATTTCCACTCCACCCTGTCAAAAGCCTTTTCGGCATCTAGAGAAATTAAGAGTTCAGGAGTATCTTGGTTTGGTATGTTATAAATTATATCAAATAGCCGCCGCACATTGAAGAAAGAGAATCTGTTTTTAATAAATCCTGTCTGGTCTGCAGATATAATTTTGGGTAACACTTTTTCAAGGCGATGAGCAAGAATTTTTGAGAGAATTTTCACATCTACATTCAGCAAGGAAATTGGGCGGTATGAACTGCAGCAATGAGGATCTTTATTCTTTTTGAGGAGAAGAGAGATTTGGGCCTGGCGTAACGTGCAGGGCAAAAGGCCTGATTGAAATGAATCATTATACATTTTAAGGAGAAGTGGTGAAAGTTTAATAGAAAATCTCTTATAAAATTCTACAGAAAAACCATCAGGCCCAGGACTCTTTCCACTTTGCATGGCTGTAATGGCGTCGTTCACCTCTTTCTCAGTAATTGGGCTCTCCAGGGCCTTCGCTGTGTCAGAGTCTGATCGGGCTGGAGTCTACCATAGGGAAGGGAAAAGAATTTAAAAAAAATGGTGTAACTCTTCGGGAGTGGGGTTACGTTCAGAAGTGTACAAAGATGAATAAAAATTTTGAAAAGCATTATTAATTTCAAAAGGATCACGACTAAGACCACTGCTAGTATTAATTTCAGAAATTAGTTGAGAGGCAGACACCTGTCTGAGCTGATGGGCTAAGAGTCTACTTGGTTTTTCACCATACTCATAAAATGTATGCCTGGACTTAATAATCATCTCTTCCGCATCAGTTATAGAAAGATTATCAAACTCAGATTTAAGAAGAAGCATTTCTTTATATAAACGAGGAGACTGAGAACAAGCATATTCATGCTCCATCTGTAAAATGCGATTGCTGAGGTCAGTGAGTTTAGAATTACGCTGTCGCTTTTCAAATGATACCCGTGAGATTAACTGCCCTCTCATGTAAGCCTTAAAAGTTTCCCATAAGACACTATGATTTATATCCAAAGTAGTGTTTGTTTCGATGAAGAAGTCTATTTGCTTAGATATAAACTCAATGTGATTGGCATCTGAAAGAAAACGAATATTAATTCTCCAAAGAGGATGAGAGAACGAATTTTCAAACTTCATAACAAATAAGAGAGGCGAGTGATTGGATATAACCCTTGCATGGTAGTTGCAGCTTTGAATAGTTGGTAAAAGCTTGTTGTCAACAAAGAAATAGTCTATACGCGAGAAAGTATGGTATACTGGAGAGAAAAATGAATAAGCACGGGTACTGGGATTGAGAGTTTGCCAGATATCTGAAATGCCGTAATTTCTTAAAAAAGTATTAATTACTTCTGCAACCTTATAATTAGCAGACGACCTATTTGAACTAGAATCTAAATTGTGTAAACAACAATTCAAATCGCCACCAATAATCAGATGATGTGAATTGACAGTTGGCAGAGTGGAAAAAAGCTTACTGAAAAATTGTGGATCATTATAGTTTGGGGCATAAATATTGGCAAGAATTAATGGAGTGTTGAACAAAGAGCCAGTCACAATGATGTAGCGCCCATTTCGATCCGCTATTATGTTAGAAGATATGAATGGAATAGAGTGATGGATAAGAATGGCTACTCCACGTGCTTTACTGTTAAATAGTGAATGAAAGGACTGGGAAACCCAACTTCTGTTCATTCTTTTGTGTCCAGATAAAGTCAGATGAGTTTCTTGGATAAATGCAATTTTTACACCAAGAGTATCTAGGTGGGAGAGAACTCTGTTAATTTTTGTGGGCTTTCCCAAACCTCGAACATTCCAGCTGGCAAAAGTAACAAGAGTGCCCGCAGCTCCTAAAGTCAGACCACCATTACCCGAAGCCATACATATTAAAATGAGGGACTAAGATTGACATCAACCACATCAGACAGACCACTGCATATTTCTTCAAGAGCAAACATACAAAAAAAATACCAGATAGAACCAGGTTAAATAATGTTCCGTTACCCCCCTCCCCCCACCCAAACACCTCCCAAAACATGGTGTTATTATAATCCCTAAGTAACCAATAATATGTAGAGTAAGTCTAGCAAGAAAAAAAAAGAAAAAACGAACAAAATGGAGCTTAAATGCAAGCGCAGGTGATTGGAACTGTACAAACGTGATGTGTAGTAAACAGACACATTATCAGTTAGTGAACTTATATAGACGTTGAACCAAGGAGTTTGCTGCTAAATGGCAAATAACATAATAACACCATATAAAAGCTTAAATTTAAAGAAGCGACTGAAGCCTATGAGTAAGGTCCAATTATAAACAGCACAGAACATGAAGATGCACTTCCATGGCTAAAAAAGCAAGTGTCGCTATACACCAACAGGTGAAAGTAAACAGAGGTAACACTATGGCTTGTCCAAATTGTAAGCAACATGGAGCTAATTAGCGGGTATGCCAAACAGTCAAATGTCTGTGAGAGCCGTATTAACATTACCTACGGAGTAAGGTCCTTGGCTGCTTCATCAAGTCTCTTCTGCAGTAGATGACGCTCCACTGGCGTGGTTAGCCGTCTTGGAGAGCACATAGTCCATGGCAAGTTGATGGTCGGTGAACGAGCACTCAGCTTCTCCCGGTAGGGTGATGCGGAGCCTGGCGGGGTGGCGGAATCCGAAGCGGGCTCCACGGATGTCCCGGAGCCGTTTCCTCACATCTCCAAGTGCCGCACGGCGCTTTGCCTCATTGCTGGACAGATCGGGGAAGATGTGGACTGAACGCCCGTCAACCATAAGGGACCTCACCTGACGTGCTTGGCGGAGTATAAGCTCCCGAATGTGGAAGTAGTGGACCTTGATAACAAAGGCTCTAGGAGGTTGATTGGGCCTTGGTTTTGCTTGTAAAGATCTGTGAGCTCTGTTGAGTAGTGGCGTATCATCCAAATTGAGAAGTTTCTGTAGGAGTTTGGAGATGAATTCAGTAGGTGAAGTGCCTTCAAGCCCCTCTGGGACGCCCACCAGCCTAATGTTATTCCTCCGCGATCTATTTTCGAGATCTTCACACTTCATTTGCAGGGCGCTGACGTCTGACTTGAGCTTGTTAGCCAGTGTCTCCAGAGTAGTTACAGAGATATTTTTGGACTGTGGGAGGAAGCCGGAGTACCCGGAGAAAACCCATGCATGCACAGTGCCATGCTGCAGGGGAAGAGAGAGGTAGAGGAGCGGATGGGAGTCGGGAGGGACAGAGAGACAGATAGGCAGAGAAACAGAGAGGAGAAAGGTAGGGAAAAAGGGGTCTTTTGGGATGTCAGGTGGGAAACGGGGTGAGGAGAGGACCCTGACAGTTTCTTTCTTTCTCTAACATATCACAACACAGTAAGGAGAACAGAAAGATCACAACAAACTCCACCAGCAATGCTCCCACATATTTCACTCTGATGTAACATCAGTGCATTCAAATCGGTATAATATGAATATTTTGAATATTAAAAAGTCTGCAAAAATGAGTAACAAAGCTAATAACAAAAGATCAGATGATTTCACTGAAGTGAAATAACAAAGGTTTAAAGATGTAAAGCAGATGTGTTTGGGAAGTAATATTTATGTGAAACAATTTGGAAACCCAGAACTAACCAGTTAGTCAGAAATTTCAAGAGTGAGCAATTTGAAGCTGTGAGTCATCTTAGCCAGGAGGTTGAGTATTCAGAGGAGAAACCAGGCCAGTCAGTCAGTCTGCCAGTTGGCCTGTAGGTGGCACATTAACCCACTTATTTGCTGCACTCAGCGCCTCCTCTTTGTGTCTGTTCTTTGCCGCTATTACAAAATGTTCTGTTCTGCTGCTGCGAGCCGCCGTACATCAGCTGCTACACAAAGAAAACCCCATCCTCTAAATGTGGAACAACACACATTTTCATACACAGTGCAGTGTTTGTGCTGTTGTTGTCTCTGTTGGTATCTGTGCTGCCTGTGGAAGTGTGCGTTTTCACACTCAGCAAAAGTAGTTTCCATGTGACAAACCACCAACAATGCAGAGAACCAGCATGAATAAGTGTTCAAAACCAAGCTGTTTATTTACATGTGTGAATACAAGGAGGGCTGGTAATGAGCTTAATTCACTGGCCTTTTGTTGACTGTAGACCAGACATCAATACTTTATACATATACATATATATATATATATATATATATATATATATATATACTGCTTGACCTCCGGTAAAATATCGCCTATTTAAAGAACTAGACATTGATGGATGTATATGGTGAGAGAACTGTGAGCTCCTCTTACAAGATTTCTTGGGGCTTGCTGAGAACTCACGTGAACCGGGGCCGACTCACGCTCTGATTGGCCGACCTGCCCGCACGTGTACCGGCGAATCCTTGTCTGTTATGTAACGTGCACGGGAGCAGTGAAGTGGAGCGGAAGAGGAGGAGGGGAGGGCTGCGGTATCAGAGCCGGGCTGCTTGGAGTTTCATTCACCCTTTTAACTACTTACAAACTTGAAAAAAAAGGGAACTAAAAAATGTTATTTAAAAATGAATGAATAAACGTATTTTTATGCATAGTTTTTCATGTGAAGTCTCTTCAAAAAATCTGAAAAATTAATTTGCGCAATGTGGCACAAATCTGTTAAAATCTGTTCAATATATGGCCACATTATAAGGTACACCTATTCAATTGCTTGTTAAGAAATAGTTAATCAGCCAATCACAAGGTCGCACCTCAATGCATTTTGGCATGTAGATGTCAAGACAATTTGCTGAAGTTCAAACCAAGCATCAGACTGGGGAAGAATGGGGATTTTAGTGACTTTAAATGTGGCATGGTTGTTGGTGCAAGATGGGCTGGTCTGACTATTTCAGAATCTGTTGATCTGCTGATTTCCTTAGCACACTTCGGGCCCCTTAGTACCAACTGAGCATTATTTAAACATCACAGTCTACCTGAGTATTGTTGCTAACCATGTCCATCCCTCTATGACCACAGTGTACCCATCTTCTGATGGCTACTTCCAGCAGGACAATGCATCGTGTCACAAGTTCAAATCATCTCAAACTGGTTTCTTGAACATGGCAATAAGTTCTTTGTACTCCATTGGTCTCCACAGTCACCAGATCTCAATCCAATAGAGCACCTTTGGGATGTGGTGGAATGGGAGATTCACATCAAGGATGTGCAGCCGACAGATCTGCAGCAATTTTGGTAGACATGTCAACATGAACCAGAATCTCTGAGAAATGTTTCCAACACATTGTTGAAAGTATGGCATGAAGAATAAAAGCAGCTCTGAAGGGGTCCAAACTTTTACTAGTAAGGTGTACCTAATAAAGTGGCCAGTCAGTATACATGTGTGTGTGTGTGTGTGTGTGTGTGTGTGTGTGTGTGTGTGTGTGTGTGTGTGTGTGTGTGTATATATATATATATCTGAAGCAACTAAAATATTAATTTACATGTGTGCATTACAATGTAAGCACATTTCACTATGGACAAGATGACAGTGTTGCTTTAAAACTGTGTGACAGTTTGAGCTTGTAGTAATAGTAGTGATAGTAGTGGAGGCAGCAGCAGCATTAGGAGGAGGAGTTGGGAAAACGGTTAGATTGTGAAACACCCTTGCAGGAGCTGAAATCTGAGGACAACGTGGCTCTGAAAGCACAGCCCATCTGTCTGTCAGCATATTCTCGACTTAAAACTACATTAGGAGAAAATCATGCATGATGTAAAAGTGTCAGCTTGTCTTACTATACTCTCTACATTCCCCAGCAATAAGTGATTAACATTGATTTCTTTTTCTTGCAGTGAATCCTGCATGCATCAAAATATACTGAGCTTGTTTTTGTTTTTATTTCTACTATGTGCAATGAACGACATAAACAGATTTAAGTCGTCCTCACTGTCTTACTGACCACAAGGCAGGACAGACAGACAGACAGACAGACAGACAGACGGGCCACAAGACACCCGGCTTCTTCTCACAGGCCACGTGTGTTTCTGTCCCAACTTTTACCCGCCACCATTTTCCTGGAATCCCTCCCTGTGTCGTATCACTCCGCGTGTCGCGGAGAGATGGCGGGGGTAGACAATATAGTCCCCGACTTCGACAATATTAACAGAATTCGCCGTCGCCTGTGGTTTTTCCGTGCTTACTAAATCGAAAAGGCATCTGGAAGCGGATAAATGAGCGGTAGATTTTAACACCAACATCAGCCTGGCGTTGGTTTTGATGTTTTCGCGCGATTTTGGTGGCGGCGGAAGGACAATGTCGTGCCGCGGTTATACAAACCCAGCGACCCCAACGACCACACCTACTCTGTCTGACGGTAGCGGAGGAGGAAAAGAAGAAAACGGAGATACACACAATGCTTCCCTGTTCTAACTTTAATTTTACACGAAGAAAGTTAGAGTAAAAGAGAAATCTGTAGTTTCTTTTTTCTCGCCGTGGACTTAATTGGATATTTTCGACGTATTTCTACTCTTTTCCTTGTGAATTCCTTCTCCTTTAAGGACGGTTAAAGGTATGCGTGAGAGTGAACCGGGGTTAATATCCTCTAACTGACATGTGGAGCACCTCGAATTGTTGCGAGACTCGTGTTCAGTGGGTTTAGTGTCTGTCTTTATTGTGTTTGTGGTTCAAATTGTACTTCAGAAAAAAAAATAAAAAAGAACTGCCGGGTTTCACGTGGAGACCCGGCACCGTTCTACCCATGTGGAGTTTAAATGACCCTCACTGCCAGTCACCGTTTTGACTCTTAATGGGGCTTTTCCTGGAGATTTTGCTTTGATATTTCACTCAGTAATTGATTCTTGCATGCTGAATTTTGTTTTTGTGCATAAGTTACTTTGATAAATGCAACGTGATAGTCACGGCACGTGGTGTTCTAGTGTAGTATAAACAGTTAAATTGAGTGTGGTGCATTCACTGACCTCAAGGCAGCAGAAAATATGAATCAAAACGTCGAGAAAGATTTCTGCTAAACACACTGCTGCTTTGTTCTCCCACCACAGCCTGCTATACATGCACATACCATCAGACGTCATAGGAGTATTATATCAGAAACTCACCCTTCCTTCTGAAATCAGCTATCTGCCAGTCTCCTGCTCCAGTTGTTCGTTTAGTGATAAATAGATTTTTTAGGGTGTTATTTTGAAGTTTTTGTGGTTAAGAACAGTCATTTATAACAGCAGACATAAGCCAGCACGTGTACTGATTGGTTAATGTCATCTTACAATATCCCCTCAGGCCTTCTGCGGAGCAAAATAGCTTTTTCCCGAATGAAGTTGTGAAAGTGATTTTTCTGTGGGGTTGCTCAATAATGTGTGTGTGTGTGTGTGTGTGTGTGTGTGTGAGAGAGTGAAACAGCAGCAGAGGTTAGAAGTGTTGAAAAAAAAAAGCAAACATTTTCTTTTTTTCCTGTGGAGTATAGTGTTCTATGTCAGCAAGAAGCAGCAAGGCTTGTTTTATGGTAGTTTTTGTTAACTTTCTGGGAATGAAAATGTAAATTGTGGAAAGAGGTGGTGAGTTTCTGCTCCTGTCTCCCCCAGCTGTTCCTATGATGTCATGGGCAAGGGGTGTTAATCTTTGGGGTGATTTATGGGCCTCCCCAGGCCCAGTGGGGCGTGGCTATAGTGATGTAAACACAGATAAAAAATGTGGCACGCTGCTGGTTGGGGGCTCAGTGTGGAAAAACTGGTTTGAACTTTCACTACAAAACTTAGTGCTGCTTTTGGCCTTCACTCCTTTAAATGTTCTGCTTCACACACACTACTGGATCAGCTTCTCTGGATTTTATATTTATAAGCTTTACTCCTCTCTGATTTTAGTTTCTTCTGTTTTGTTTTTTTTATTCTTGCAGATTCTGCAGTCAAACATGTTGCAAAGTTTCTCTCAGTCGCAGGACTGGCTTTACTCAGAGCCGCTGCTGTTTGACGATGAGTTCTGCCAGAGTTTGATGAAAGACCTCCAGTCGCTGCCAACTCCCCCTCAGTCTCCCCCCATGAAGGCTGGGCTCTGTGATGGCAAGCCCCTGTCCAAGGAAGATCAGCTGAGCTATGTGTCAGACATTCTTCTGGAGGACCACGACATGCAGCTCAACTGGAACTGTGACTTCTTCCACTCCGATGCTGCAGAAAAGGGGGGTGAGCCCAGTCAACCCTGCTCCCCTCTCGACGAGGGCAGTGAGGACTGCCTGTGGCAGTGCTTGTCATCCGACAAGGGTCTGGAGGAGAAGCTGGTCTCCACCATGCTTGGCTCAAGCCCACTGCTGTCGGACATCGACACCAGCATCTTTGAGGAGATTGCAGGCTCCACACTTGACTGCCAGAATCTGATTGATGCTCAGGAGCCAAGCGAGGCCACTTCAGACTATGGATCAACTGGTGGCGAGTTGTCAACATATTCATCCAGTGACTCTGGTGAGTTTAGAACTTATCTTCATTTTATGTTCATGATTTTCACTCAAAATTTACGTTTAGCTAGCAGATGTGGACTTGTTTTGTGGGGTCTATACTTTACCCAAATACTGCCTTTTTAAATTCATCTTGTGTTTTAAGTTTTAATGCGAATAATCAAGTCAGATTATAGTCTCATTTTTTGCCTTGTTATTTTGTCACTTATCAGTATAAACGGTCCTCGTCCAGAACAGCTTCACTGGCATCTCATTGATAATTCACTGTTAATGTTTAGTGACACTGAGCCCTAACTGTTCTTTGCACTTTGCTTATCTATGAGTCAGCCGCCTACCTGTAATCTGCAGAAGCCTTTATGCCTGGAGATGTTATTGAGGCATAGGCGGGGCTTAGTTGTTGACTGACATGATTAGATGAAAGCTTTTAGGGGAGGTAATTGACTGTGTGAGTCATGTTCAGCGCTAACAGTTGTGACTCCATCCATTCACGTCTAATGAGTCATTTTACCAAATTGAGCCCTGCAGCATCCCCAGCTGTAAACCAGAAGTGGCAATTATGCCACTTATTATTATGCCACAATTATTGACGTTTTTTCAGTTGTCTTTTATAGGGTTACTCACTGTTTAAATTTGATAACTTTTACTTTTCTGAATTTTTACATTTTATCTAATTTGCTCTCAAGCTATGCAACTGTTTTTGAATTTATTGTAACAGTTGACAGTTTCTTTTATAGCATACAAGCCCTGTCAAAAGTTTTAGGACACTTTCTCATTCAAATAAAGTAGAACATGTCCTACAACTTTTGACAGGGGGTGTATCTACCAAATTTGGTACACATATGCAGCACATCAGGTTGAACAAAAAAAGTCAGTGACAGCCACATTCCAAACCAAACAGGAAGTGAGCTATTTTGCGTTGAATGTCAGATTTTGCCCATTTTTCATTTTTTTTCTAGAGCGAACTCGTCCTAGGGGGAACTCCAATTCACTTCAAATTCGGCCAGTACATACAGGAGGCCTTAATGATCCATGTTATTAAAATCTTTTTCCAAAGTCAAAGGGCGTGTCCGTGGCAGCCTCTGGAATTTTGATCCTTCGCCATGAAATTTCAAATGCTGTGTAAATGCCCTGAACGTGCTCCAATCTGCCTGAAACCTTACATGTATGATCAGAGTCCTGTCCTGATCACATCCATATGATGAAATACACCCCCTGTCAAAAGTTGTAGGACAGGTTCTACTTTATTTGAATGAGAAAGTGTCCTAAAACTTTTGACAGGGGGTGTATATTTTTGGTGAACGTAGGGAGGGGTTCTTTAAATTTTGCTGTCTTGTATATTGACAAGAAAGGCTTTTTCTTCTGTTCTACATATTTCTGACTGTTTCCAGTATAAGGACAGATTTTCATCACTGACTGTGTGTAAGCCAAGTCCACATGGTGTGCTATGTGCAGTGTCAACACTGTTATGTTTGTGGTGTCAGTGCTACTCTGAAATGTCGTCACAGCACAGAAGTCAAAGCTGTTAAAATTACCACAAGGGTAAGAAAAGAGGGCTGGACCAAGAAAACTAATCTAACTCGCCTTTTGTTTTTTTTTAAAAATCTGACAGAAGAGGAAATTGATGTGGTGACGGTTGTGCGCTGTCCCTCCAGCCCCTCCTCTCTGCCCTCACGGGCTGACATGACTGTCCACCAGCAGAAGCAAGAAGAAGAGCAGCGAGCTCTCCAACGTCACCACTTTGAGATCCAGCTGCAGCACAACTACGCGGCTCCCTGCCCTTCCTCACCACCACCTTCATCCAACAAGCGCTCAAGAGGGAGTGACAGCGCATTGCGCTTCCACCACTCTTCCCGCAGCTCATCGTCTTCTTCTTATTCTTCTTCGTCGTCACGGTACCACCACTCATCAAGAAACTCAACAGAGACTGAGGATGAAGAGGAGCGGCGACGGACGCACAACGTGATGGAGCGTCAGCGTCGCAATGAACTGAAGAACTGTTTCATGCGCTTGCGTGACAATGTGCCTGAGCTGTCACACAATGACAAGGCATCCAAGGTAGTTATCCTGAAGAAGGCCAGGGACTGCATCTACGGCCTGGAGGGTGAGGGCCACAGACTGCAAGCCAAGAGAGACAAACTTAAAGCCAAACATGAAGAGCTGAAAGCCAGGCTCGTTGCGCTCCACAGCTAATGGAGCTTAGGTGTTAGAGACATTGTGGGGGAGTGAGGGTGGACAAGGGAAAAGACTTTTTTACAAAGATAGGGGGATGTGTGGGGTTAAAGGATGGCGCATGATGCTGTAAAGAGCACACAAAATTTGACATTTCAAAGACTTCATGGTAACTGTGTTTACACACACACACACACACACACACACACATGTTTGTTTTTCTATACCGGTGGGGACTTACCATTGACTCCCATTCATATCTAACTCCTAACCCTTACCCTAATCCTAACCTTAACCATCACCAAATCAATGCCTAACCCTAAACAAACGTTTTTGCACTTTTACATTTTTTATTAACAACAATATGGCCAAGAAAACGGTGTTGCCACCCGTGGGGACCTCATTTTAGGTCCCCACCGTAAGACAAGTCCCCACCTTTATAGCAAATAGCCAGGTCAAAGTCCCCACCGGTATAGCAGAAACAAGTATACACACACACACACACACACACACACACACACACACACACACACACACACAGTTTCCCTGGACATTGAACACAGCACACTCATTGCCTCAGAATTGATCATTGTCATGCCTTGACTGCTGACTGTTGTAGAGAGTAGGGTGATTTTTAAAAGATAAAAGAAAGATTGAGTGTGCAGACTTTTTTTGTTGTTTTTGATTGTTTTGTTTTAGCAGAATGCACACTGAAAGACAAGGACAATGTTGTCTGTTGTTTTGTTTTTTTGACTCATTACATCTGAGTCTTTACTTTGGGGATGCCAAATGGCACAGATTCAAGTGAAATTAAGCCAGAAGTTCCTGTTGGGCTGAACAATGAGAAGCCAGAGTTGTTCAGTGTTCAGCAGTTGAATGAAACTTGAATGTTGTTTTCAGGATGTCTTGTAGCCATATTAGCCAGTGATCCCTCCACTCTGACAGGTGTTTTATGGTGGCGTTGAAGTTATTTGGACAACTATACATCTGTTAAATTCCACTTCTAGTGCTGTTTGATCAGGGTGAAGGTTCTTCAGTGTGCGTTCAGCCTATCTGACCTCAGGCGGACCCATGGGCCCAACGCTGCTCTGTTACCAGGGTAGAATGTATTAATGACAATGTGTTGACCAGGTTTGATACTATTGACGTAACAATGTGCAGCCTCAGTTCAGTTCACTATCGTGTGTGTGTGTGTGTGTGTGTGTGTGTGTGTGTGTGTGTGTGTGTGTGTGTGTGTGTGTGTGTGTGTGTGTGTGTGTGTGTGTGTGTGTGTGTGTGTGTGTGTGTGTGTGTGTGTGTGTGTGTGTTTTCTTGAGTTGATCTCTGTAAAGACTTGTTTGAGTTCAGAGGCAGCCATATTAAACAGCATTCAGGTTTTATGGAGAGTGAACTGAACTGTAAGCTGTGCTACTGTAGCAAAGCAGCCAAAGTTGGCACAGAAAACCTCTTCACAGAATTGTATTCTTGCATGTTGTGGCATATTATTTAAAGGTTCTGGTTGGAGGATGCTGAAACGGCAGCAATACTGTGACAATTAGTTTTGTTACTTATGGAATAGTCATTTTGCTATGTGTCAGTGAATAAATATCATTGTGATTCATTAGTCAGTGGCCATTGTTGTACACCTGCTAAAAGTAACTGGTGTAAAGTTTTGTCAGAAGAAGACATCTTTTTTTTTGATGAGATCCTTGAGTATCTTGTATTTCAGCTGCAATTCTATCTCACTTTGTTCACAGATATGACAATTTTTTTTTTTCCACGAAACTGCTTTTTACATTTACAAGAGCCCCTGACTTTTACCAACATTCCTGTGTTGCAAAAGATGAATTACTTTCACTGGTATTGTTTTCTGCCCAGTTGAACTCACATGGAGACAAAGTAGCCGCTGAAGAGAGCTGTAACACCAAGTAATGTTTTAAGACTGTACAAAGTAACATTTATGGCTGTATGTGCTCATCAGGAGCCTGGATTGGTTTAATATCAGGCATTTTTGTAGAATGTGTACTTGCCACTGTTATCTCTTATGCTGTTTGTAATGAATTTGGCAAATGGAAAATTATTGGCACATGGTTGTCAAATGTCTTAATGCATCTTGTTTTTTATTAAGAGTTCTTCCTCCTTGAGTCTAAGAAGACTTAACAGAAACTGATTTGTAGGAATGAGAATAGAGGATTTTGGTATTTGAAGAACCTGCTTTGCCTTGAAATGCATTTTGTTCAGTACTCCTTGTCTCTTTTGTTTGATAATGTTGCTGTCTCGTGAAAATGTCTTCTTTCAACAACAGGTAGTTTATCAGGGAAGCTTAAAATCCTTTTTCTCCTCATCTTTGTTTAAATTTTCATTTTGTCGTGGTTTAGTCAGATAACTGCCTTCTGAGGATGCAGTGAGGTTTTAACAAAACAGCAGGGATGATTACTTTCTTTTATTTTTGTAAACTTAGCAAACCTACCTCTACCTGGCTACAGTCGGGGTTGTAATATTTTGTTTTTTTTCCTGTGTTTTAAACATTGTACAGTTTATTTTTTTAAATGTAAATACTTTTCTTATTGTATCATAAATTATTTTAGTCTTTTATTCTTTTTTCATTTGAATTTGTGGAATTTAAAAGAAAGCACTTTTATAGTATGTAATTAAAAGTGAAAATGAGAGCTGGGAAGCCTATGTTTTTCTTATACACTGACAGAACTTGAGCATACAGTATGAGAAAGATTCTCTTATTCATTTTTACCATTTTCAATGTCATATTTAAATCTGGTGTGTGCATTTAAAGTGCAACTCAGAGCCTCTGTAAATTCACAGAGACTTTGCTTAAGTCGCTCAATCACATTCATAAACATTTATTTTAAACATCAACGATATGCATAAATTCAAAAGTTCTTGATCTTTTCACTGATTTGTCAAACCATTATTGACTAGAAACGCTAGAGTACACCTCTGCTCGGTGTTTGGCTTTTCTAAGGGATAGGTCTCAATTTGTCATACCAGTAATTATTACTGTAACTCACAGAATTGTGTGTCTCAAGGCCTATGAGATACCAAAACAGCGCCCATTCTACACAGTGGTTGATAGCTGTGCTTTGCTCGTAGCTGTTATCGTAGCCTCAAACTTCAGGAAGAAAGAATTGACCTTACCAGACCTGTTGAACATCTCTAACTGCACATCTTTAAATTATTTTGCAGTCACCTGAGAAAATTTATAGGCACCTTCAGCCACTGATGGCTATCTTTTTCTCATATGGAATAATTATAATAACTTTCGTCATAATACTTTTCAAAGACAAAAGCAAAATGGTAAGAAACAATAACTGCATTAATAACAAAATGATGTTAAATAAAAGTAGACAGTACAGAAATAACAAGAAGTTCAAACATAATTGTACTTAGGGAAAAGCTGTTCCAAAGTCAGATAGCCCTGACTCCAAAGTGGTTTAAACCACTGGTACATCCTTACAGGTGTTTTCACTTGGCTAATTTAATTTATTGTCCTTTCAGACATTCTTTTTGCATCTCAGTTATTAGTATATACAGAACATCAAATTGCTCCACAACAACTTGCACACTGACAAGAGCCCTTGAGCCCTTTCAGACATGGAACACAACACTGCTCACTTTTACAAAAAAGCAAGCATGCAAAAAAGCCGCAAATAAGATTACTCTCGACAAATGAACCAGTGATTGTCTGTCCAGTCCAACCTGCTGAAGCTTCTGCGTGAAATATAATTGTTGCAGTCCTATCCTGTGAATGAAACTTGTTTTTAACGACTAATTCGCCTGTTTCCTCATCTCCCACACTCTCCTATCCTCTGACTTATTTAACACCACTGGAATTAGCACAGAAAGGGTTGAATTCAAGAATTATGGGAGCGCGCTCAAATTCCAAAACTTGTAAGATATATAATTTGATAACACATTATTGTCAATAGAATCTGCAACTGTTCTTGCTCTCATCATAGCCAAAGAGAATTCTTTATCCCTGCTGCTCTTTACTTTATAGTTACATTACAGTTTTTTTCGATTGCTATCACGCATTGGTCCAAACTGGAGTCACTCTTAACAGTCTGCAAAACAGAAGTCCATGTGGACCGAACTGTGAATCACTTTCCATTGCTTTCACACAAAATTCATTCAGCGACCACAGTCACCAAAATTCATGAACTCTTTTCTCACTTACTAGTTCACCACCTGCAAAACACTAGACTTTTACAGCACATTTTTCAAATGCTAACACACTTTGTTCACAACAGTTAAAAACACAATCAAAACAGAATAATGGGGAAAAACATGGGGAATTTCTGCTGCAGCCACATTGAAATCTATTGAAAATCATATCAAAATATTGAAAATTAAAATAAATGAAAAGATTAGGTAATTTCAAACACAGCAGAGTGTAGTTGTCAGCTGAAAACCGATGATGGTTTGCTTTTACATAAACCTCTCATTGGCCCATACAAGGCAGAGAGACTCATTTCTTTTTTAGATGACTTTCATATTCTACTTATGCCAGTAGTGGAGATTGGTCAAAGGGTAAGAAATACTACACTTCTTGTTGTGTGGGACAATGTGGCATTCCACCACTCTGCTGCAGTGACTGTGTGGTTCACTGCACAACTTAGGATGTCTGTGCTGTTTTTACCTCCATACTCGCCCTTCTTGAACCCCATAGAAGAATTTTTTTTAAAGTATGGAGGTGGAAAGTTTATGATCACTCCCCACACAACCAGCTCTCCTTGCTGGATGCAATGAATGCTGGGTGTGGAGATATTTCTCCTGAGGCCTGCCAGGGGTGGATCAGACACTCAAAAAGGTTCTACCCACAATGCATCAGAGAAGATCTAAGATGCGACGTGAATGGAAGCATGAGGTCAAATGCAGACGACGGGATGAATGTTACAGTTTACATGTGTTACTTACTGTTGTTGGTTTTTGAGTTTTATCTCTTGATTTTTATTCTGCTCCCTGAATTCTGAGATTCTGCTTTTTTTTTTTGTTTACAGTAAACTTTTTATTCTTTGTAAGGTCTCAAAGTTTCATGCAAAGGCACAGAGAAAACACATAAATGTTGTTGAAGTAAATTGCTGCATTCCTGATTCATTCTTGTTGCAATATAATACAATGATTTAGAGCACTCAAATGCAAAGATCTTATTTTATAATAAAATACTGATTTATCTAAAAAGAAATCCTTCAAACTTGAAAGATCACAATTAATTTCATGTAATGCTCCCTGTTGTTGGTATTTTGTAGTTCAGCGTGCTCAGAGTGACAGTGTTTGTTTCCTAAGTGCTCAGAATGACAGTGTTTGTTTCCTAAGTGAGAGTATTTTCTAGTGCTGTGGTTGAATTAGCTTATTTTGAGACATGTATGAAGTGTTTTGTTGGAGAGAAACAGTTTTGGGGATGAGATCAACTGTTTAGCTGAGATGCATGATGGAAATGCAGGCTGTGTTAAGAGTTTTGAAACTGTGACTTCAGTTTGGACCAATGCTTGTTAGCAATTGAAAAAAAACTGTAATAAGGGCATGAGTACTGAGTAGATCCTGATGATATTCTAAATGTGAGGTGAATTTAGCTGCTTAACAACGAAAAAAAACTTTTTATTCAGCCAGATCGAATTCTGTGTAAGGGGTTATTAGAAACTGACTAAACCATGAGAAATCCACAGTCCTTTTTCTGTGCAAGAACTGATCACCCTCACACACCTGTCGCCCTGCCATATCTCGATGCCCCTCCCAGATGTAGAGACATGCAAACATTTCCTTGGGGCCAAGTGTAAGGCTGCAGCAGCTATGTGTTGTGCAACCTTAGCTCGGTCCATGTGTCACAGTGTCCATGTGCAGCAGGTGGACATGTGCCAGGTGTGTGTGTGTGTGTGTGTGTGTGTGTGTGTGTGTGTACGTACGTGTGTGTTGTAGTTTCTTTGTTATCTTGTTTCTACACAGTGTAGGTGTTCCTTGAAAATGCAACCCTGGAAAAGCTTTCCTTAAATAGTTCTACAATCAAAATGTTGGTGTTCAAATATTTATTTGGTCTTTTCTTAACTTATAGTGGTAATAATACATTTTTATTGTGGAGCATCATCATTATCATCATTTAGGGTAAATTGAAAAAGAAAATGTTTGTTGCTTTGCTGGGATTTGATTGACAGGAAATGCATGTGTTTTAACTTCATATTTATTTTAAGTGTTCACAGAAGAGACTCTGACATTCTTTGTCAAACTCTTGTAGAAACTAATCCTAACCTCTGTCCACATGAAAGAACAAGCCCTGTCTATCAGTTCAGTGCTGTATTGAGTAAAGACATAAGGATAACATAAGTTAACATAAGGATACCTGTAGAGAGTGTTTGTATGTACAGCTATTTAGGCCAAGGTGAGTAGGTGGATGTGACTGCTGGGTGTGTCAGATAGCTGCTAACAGATTAGTTCAGATGCCATAAAAATCCTTTTCATCAGTGAGTGAGAGATTAGGCTTGTCATTTTACGAAAGAGTGCAGAGAGAGGTCCGATAGTTCACTCAAATGCGCGCGCACACACACACACACACACTGTGTTTTTCTATCATTGTGGGGACATACCATTGACTCCCATTCATATCTAACCCCTAACCCTAACCCAGACCAAAACAATGCCTAACCCTAAAGAAACGTTTTTGCACTTTTACTTTTTTCAGTAACAACATGGCCAAGAAAACACTGTTTAAACTTGTGGGGAACGAAATAAGGTCCCCACAAGTGACATTGTTTTTGGTTTTCCTACAGTTGTGGGGACATTTGACACACACACACACACACACACACACACACACACACACACACACACACACACACACACACACACACACACACACAGTGTTCCCACTCAGTCAATAAAATGTGGAGGTGAGAAGGTTGACCCAATTCAAGCATTCCTTTGCAGTTATATTTTCAATTAACAGGCTTTATGTCTTGTTATCTTGCTGCTGCTTCCAATGATACAATTGCAAATGTTTCAGCTGCTTGTCAGAGAAACTGACCAACAATTTACAAGCAGACTGACACCACCACATTTCAGTCTCACACATAACATGCTGCTGCTGTAAATATTCACTGAAACACCCAATTCAAATGAAATAGTCTTCAACAAATGTGTGAATTCCGCCACATTTGATAGCTAGAGTCAGGAAGAAAAAGAGATGATTCAACTGGGTGACACTAGACTGATCGGATACAACATCAAAACCACAGCATGGCATGGACATGGGAACTATGGGGGTGTCCGGTTATATTTTGTAAAGAGATGTTAGTAGTGGATCCTTTGGGTCTTGTTGGCCTCAGGGTGGTGTTTCCATTTGAATTAGTTTCTTCCAGTACATTCCACAAATCCTGCTTGGCGTGGGATTGGGGGAGTTTGGAAACCAAAGGTTCCTTGAGTGGGACCTGAAAAGTTTTTGCTGTGTGGTGGGTGACACCATAGACATACACACTAGACGCCTCATCGACTGGCCGGAACGTACGTCAATGTGTCCGCCATCTTGTGAGGGTCATTTGTCAAGCTGCATCACTGCTGGGCTTGGGGTTGTACAAACCGACAAAATAAAGACAATCGACTGCGAGGATTTATCTTCCACAGGGAGGAAAAAATTTTGTTGTTGTTGTTATGTATATTATATAACAATAGTTTGGGAGATAGATCAGCTGGAACTGTGGAAAATGCTATCTATTCTGTTGCTAAAGCTAGCCCTCAAACACCAACAACAACAATATTGCGCCTATTCGGTTTAACTAATGGAGGCTGTTTTAGTTGCCGTGCATAGAATATTACATTTCAAAAGAAATCAGTCGCTTTCAACTGAACTGTGGTCATATTTGACGGCTATGTACTAACTTTTTGCACATTTCGTTTCACCAAGGTGGATGAGTATGGAGCCATAATGCTGACAGTAAGTTTTGGCATTGAAAAATGTTGAATTGAAAACAAAAATACAAACATTGAACTTTCAGTCTTACTGGCAGTGTTTTCGCGGAGCCATAATGCTGACAGTAAGTTTTGGCATTGAAAAATGTTGAATTCAAAGCGCAAATACAAACGTGAACTTTCAATTTTACTGGCAGTGTTTTCACGTGAGGGGCGGGGGCTAGGGGGGCGGGGCTTATAGCGCGAGAACGCGCTTCTTGTTTTTGAGGAAAGGGAACAGGAGCAGATTGCCCTGTGCTGGCTAACGCCATTTTCGTTTGACCAAGCATGGATCAGAGTTCACCTGGACCTGGGACTTCGAAAACGCCAGTAAGTCTGTTTCTCTTTGTACGTATTAGTATATAGTATTTTTCCACACAGAACCTTGTGGCGTTAAAACCACTTTAGGCTTCATAGTATGCTAATTTAGCAAACATGCTAATGTTCTCTAAGCTAGCTAATGCATAATCAAGGATTTAGCCCGCAGAATCAAGGATTTTTACCTGCGTTTTTTCTGGAGGGGCTAAGTTGTGGCGAAATAATATTTAAGTTATTTAACCCGTTGCGCTTCAGTTGCGCTTCAGTGTTCCGTCCGCGGTACACTTTGAGATCTGCATAAGCAATTTGCTAAATGTCTGAAACTGCAAACGCGATTATACACACGTGGACAAAATTGTTGGTACCCCTCAGTTAAAGAAGGAAAAACCCACAATTCTCACTGAAATCACTTGAAACTCACAAAAGTAACAATAAATAAAAATTTATTGAAAATTAAATAATCAAAAACAGCCATCGCTTTTGAATTGTTGATTAACATAATTATTTAAAAAAAACAAACTAATGAAACAGGCCTGGACAAAAATGATGGTACCTCTATAAAAGATTGAAAACTATTTGACCAGAGTGACATGATTAACTCAGGTGTGTCATTTAATTGACATCACAGGTGTTTCCAAACTCATAATCAGTCAGTCTGCCTATTTAAAGGGAGACAAGTAGTCACCCTGCTGTTTGGTGAAAAGGTGTGTACCACACTGAACATGGACAACAGAAAGCGAAGGAGAGAATTGTCCCAGGACATCGGAAAAAAAATGATAGACAAACATCTTAAAGGTAAAGGCTATAAGACCATCTCTAAACAGCTTGAAGTTCCTGTGACAACAGTGGCTCATATTATTCAGAAGTTCAAGACCCACGGGACAGTAGCCAACCTCCCTGGACGTGGCCGCAAGAGGAAAATTAATGACAAATTGAAGAGACGGATCGTTCGAATTGTATCCAAAGAGCCCAGAGCAACCTCCAAAGAAATTAAAGGTGAACTCCAAGGCCAAGGTACATCAGTGTCAGATCGCACCATTCGTCGTTGTTTGGGCCAAAGTGGACTTCATGGGAGACAACCAAGGAGGACACCACTGCTGAAAAAAACTCATAAAAAAGCGAGACTGGAATTTGCAAAAATGCATGTTGACAAGCCACAAAGCTTCTGGGAGAATGTCCTTTGGACAGATGAGACCAAACTGGAGCTTTTTGGTAAGGCACATCAACTCTATGTTTATAGACTCAAAAACCAAGCATACGAAGAAAAGAACACTGTCCCTACGTTGAAACATGGACGAGGCTCAGTAATGTTTTGGGGCTGCTTTGCTGCATCTGGCACAGGGTGTCTTGAAAGTGTGCAAGGTACGATGAAATCTGAAGACTATCAAGGCATTCTGGAGAGAAATGTGCTGCCTAGTGTCAGAAAGCTTGGTCTCAGTCGCAGGTCATGGGTCTTCCAACAGGACAACGATCCAAAACACAGCCAAAAACACCCAAGAATGGCTGAGAGAAAAGCGTTGGACTATTCTAAAGTGGCCTTCTATGAGCCCAGATCTGAATCCCATTGAACATATGTGGAAGGAGCTGAAACATGCCATTTGGAGAAGACACCCATCAAACCTGAGACAACTGGAGCTGTTTGCTCATGAGGAGTGGGCCAAAATACCTGTTGACAGCTGCAGAACGCTCATTGACAAATACAGAAATCGTTTAATTGCAGTGATTGCCTCAAAAGGTTGTGCAACAAAATATTAAGTTATGGGTACCATCATTTTTGTCCAGCCCTATTTCATTAGTTTGTTTTTTTTAATAATAATGTTAATCAACAATTCAAAAGTGATGGCTGATTTTGATTATTTAATTTTCAATAAATTTTTATTTATTGTTACTTTTGTGAGTTTCAAGTGATTTCAGTGAGAATTGTGGGTTTTTCCTTCTTTAACTGAGGGGTACCAACAATTTTGTCCACGTGTGTACAAACACTATATGCCGATGGAAAGCTTAGATTCTCATGAATCCGCCGGTATAAACCACTTTCAGATGTGATTACCACAGCGGGTAATATAAACACATTTGTCCGACAAACAACGAATATCCATCCATCCGTTCTCTATACAAGGCTTCAACGTACACAGCGCGACTCACATTTCCGGGTTCATTATTACACACAGATGAAAATATTCCACAAAAAATGGCCATAATCCAACCTTGGACATCCAGACGAAACAAGCCAGTAAAACATTTTGTCCAAAACATGTCTTGAAGACGGTATATGATCCACGAATAGGTCGTTTTCGAGGAAATGCACGTCGCGATGAGCATCCAATATTCCCTGTATTTCTCGTCATATTTTTATTTACAAATAGAATATTAGCGATTTTTTTGTACTGAGAATGGCTGGAATTGACTGAAGCTTAAAGGGGTTATTTAATAAATAATATTGAATAGTAATATTAATATTTAAGTTGATGAAGAATCCCTCCTGTAAGTGGAAATGTGTCTGTGGAAACGAGTTAAAGCCCTTTTACATTAGCTAGCTTAGAGAATGTTAGCACGTTTGCTAAATTAGCATAATATGAAGCCTAAAGTGGTTTTAACGCCACGAGGTTCTGAGTGGAAAAATATTATATACTAATACATACACAGAGAAACAGACTTACTGGTGTTTTCGAAGTCCCAGGGCCGGGATTGGGAGTCAAATTCGGCCCTGGACTTTTTGGACCAGACCAGCCCACCTGTGCAATCGACTCGAATCTCCCCCCCAGCTCATACAGTTGATTACAATTCAGACCATATAAAATCCTTTTTCAAACATTTTACCTGTGAAACACACATTAAGACCATCGAGAAAAAACTATAATATGCAGATGGAAGAATATAAATCACATTTGAATATTTTGGCAGCTTAACAAATAAAAAAATTTTTTTTTTGCCTTTTTATTGTGATAGTCGCAGTGAAGAGGGACAGGAGATGGGGAGAAAAGTAGGGGGATAACATGCAGCAAAGGGCCGCAGGCAGGAATCGAACCCAAGCCGCTGTGTTGGATTCCAGCCCCTATACATGGGTCGCCTGCTTAACCCTATAAGCTATACGGGCGTCGGGTGCCCAATAATCAAAATTATTTAATAAATACCAGCGTACCGGCCCACATGTGGACCAGCCCTTCGGTCAAACGACCGAATGACATAACGTTCAATCCGCCCCTGAGGTGAACTCTGATCCATGCTTGGTCAAACGAAAATGGCGTTAGCCAGCACAGGGCAATCTACTCCTGTCCCCTTTCCTCAAAACCAAGAAGCGCGTTCTCGCGCTATAAGCCCCGCCCCCTTAGCCCCCGCCCCTCACGTGAAAACACTGCCAGTAAGATTGAAAGTTCAATGTTTGTATTTTCGCTTTGAATTCAACATTTTTCAATGCCAAAACTTACTGTCAGCATTATGGCTCCGCGAAAACACTGCCAGTAAGATTGAAAGTTCAATGTTTGTATTTTCACTTTCAATTCAACATTTTTCAATGCCAAAACTTACTGTCAGCATTATGGCTCCATAGATGAGATGGATGTTCACAGTTTCAGCTCTGTAAAACAACGGCTGAAATCATTGAGGTAATATTACATTTAAAAAACATTGCAACGTACCCATTTTCTGCCCATGCTGTGCAAATGATTATTTTTTCATTTCAGAAAGATGGCTACCAAGTCATTGAAACATGTTATTTATTTTAGTCATGATTCCGATACTGTTATTAAGCAGACATTTTCTCATTGACATCATGAACTGAAGGTTTTAAAGCCACCCTTGGTACTCTTAACTGGTCAGAGAGAGTAGATATTTTGCTGAGAGGCAGGAATTACTTGATGGCTTTGATGATGAAAGATGGCACACCCTTTCACCGATCAAAGAGGTTTTTGGCAGTATGAGGCCTATGTTCACACAATAAGTTACTGTAGTTACCATGAAGATATTAAAAATGCATTTTCTTTTTGCAGGTGCTTGTCTGTCATGGGTTCATCATTAACATCGACACACTAATATTTATGATACCCGAGCAGCTTCAAAATCAGTGATACATCTGCACCTATCACTTCAGCCAAGAGCACTTGGAGCTCCTCTTCAATTCCATCAGGGCTTCTCGTAGGGATTTCAGAATTTTTTTTTTCCACTCGTGACTGAGAGCTGTGATGGTCTACTAAGTGGGGATAAATAATATAAACTGTATATGCAAAAAAAAAAACCTTTGTTGTGAAGCTGATAACCTATACATTCTGCAGAGGCTGCAATTGTTGTCAACTGTAAAGCTTGATTGGTTTTGCTATCATTTTTTAGCATCTCATAAGAGTAAATGACCAGAGCTAAAACCACAGTACTTGTGCACATTTATGTCAATGTTTTTTTGTTGTTAACCTAAGGGGACTGGAATAAAAATCCATCAGCAGGCCAATTCCAGGCTGTTTTCCGTCACCTCATGATCAACTATGGTATATCTCCTGTCTGGAAAGTGGCAGCAGTGAATGACACTGTGTCCCTGTCTGCTGTTGATCTTTCCTCAGCTTGAGCAGCAGAAGAATCTGAAGACCTCCCGTCCCTGTTCTCCAACATCCCTGCTCTCGTGTGTGATCACAATTAAATAATTGTGACATTTTGGTGGCCTTGTGGACAATGCTCTGCAATATATATCAGAGTTGGTGTGAGACGCGTTTTAAGGATGCTGTCTGGTGGCGTGTGCCATGGTAGGCTGGTGACAGATGCTGCAGCTGCATCTTTTGATCAGAGCTATCAGTGACTGACCCTCAGGAATAGGGGAGGGCTCATGATTCCTTCTGAGGGGACAATGAGAACACTAAAACTCAAATTGGCAATTCACGGAAGAGGCTGTGTAAGACAGTCCTGTTCCAAGGTTTCTAAGTTGGTGAAATAAAGCAGCCTTAAAATCAGTTTAAGCGGTTGCTATCATCCATTTATAAATATGTAAATATATGTAACAACAAATATGTAAATATAATGGATAATTAAAGCTGCAAGCAGCGATGGACGGGTCCTCGCATCCACGCTGGTCGGCGAATCCATGCACGTCCACCAGGTGGCGCTGTGACTGAGAGTGTGTGCCGGCCTCTGAATCACATCTGGACCAGAGTTTAATCACACGTAAAATTTCAGCCAGATTGGAGCATGTTCAGACTAGTTATACAGCATTTCCTGCCCATCCACTACCAGGTGGCTCTGTAACTCAGAGTGTATTTCAAACAGTGGATGTGATGAGGGTTGGACTCTGATCACTCATGAAAAGTTTCAGGCTGATTTGACCATGTAGAGGCCAGTTATACAGCATTTATTGTCCATCCAACAGGTGGCGCTGCGACTGAGAGTGTCTGTTGGCCTGAAGATGTGATCAGGATTGGATTGTGATCACACATGGAAAGTTTGAGGCAGATTGGAGCATGCAGAGGAGAGTTATACAGCAGTTGATGTTTCTTGGCGAAGCATCAAAACTCTAATGGTCGCCATGGCCACGCCATTTGGCTTCTGGTTAAACTTTTGATAACTTTTCATCACCAAGTCCTGCTGTGTGGACTGACAAAATTTCAGGTCTCCTGGAATTATCCCCTTGGAGGTATTAACTCTCAAAAAAGAGAAAAATCATAAAAAATCTCACAATTAATCCAAGATGGCTGACTTCCTGTTGGGTTTAGGACATGGCTCCAAGAGGCTTTTTTGTGCATCCTGATGTGCTCTATAAGCCTCCCAAATTTCATGGATGTAGGTGAAACGTGCTGGGGGGGCTGTTTGTTAAAAATACTGTAGGGAGCGCTATAGCATGTGCAGTGCCGAGATGCATACGGTGTCGTTGCTTGGGTCGATGGTGATGTGTGTGGTAATTTTAGTGAGCATTGGAGTATTCCTAACCTGTGAAACAGCACTTTGTTTTGCATGGCGATATTTGGTTGCTACGGCAACAGCGTTGCTTGAAATGTCACACCCTTGACAGTGTGGGATTGTCAAGAGGTGAAGACTCGACTGACCAATTTCCAGCATGATATCACCAAGTTTGGGGCCATTGTACCTGAAAATATAAGGCCTTAAACTTACTATTACCAACAGGTGGCGCGATGACATTTTCAGAATTTATGAGTGTGGATGTGTTCAGACTGGACCTGGTGTCCATCATGTGAAGTTTGGGGCAGATAGGATCTTGTTCAGCTGAGATATGAATCGTTAAATTTTCATGGCAAAACATCGAAATTGGTTTGGCCACCACAGACACGCCCTTTGATGACAAGTCACCATTTTCACTGGGATGCATCATCAATGTGTTCAGCCTGTTGTCACCGCATTTGAAGTGAATATGATCAACCGGGTAACAATAGGGCATGAAAGTGTAAAAGATGTCTATTTCCTGAAACCACAAGGTGGCGCTATGACTGTCAATGAATATCCCTATGTGGATGACATCAGGACAGGACTGTCATCATACATGTAAAGTTTCAGGCAGATTGGAGCATGGTCAGAAGAATTAGACACCACTTCCTGTTTCATGGTGAAGGATCAGTTTTTTGAGGCTCTGCCATGGCCACACCTTTTGACTTCTGGTTGAGTTTTTGATAACTTTTCATCAGAAAGGTCTGGTGCATGTACTGGCCAAATTTCAGTTCTCTCAGACTTACCCCCTAGGAGCTATTAATTTTGACAAATGTACAGCAAATTCAAGATGGCCGACTTCCTGTTGGGTTTAGGGCGTGGCTGTGATTGACTTTTTGGTGTGTCCTGATGTGGTGCATATGCCCACCAAATATTGTAGCTGTAAATGAAACATTGTGGAAGTTGGCCTAATGACCACTTTTCAATTTTGCAGGTGGCGCTATAGAGCTATTTTGCCACCCACATGCGCAACTCCCATAAAATATCAAATTTTTCGCCAGTCCTGATGTGCACGCCAAATTTCACGCGTTTTGGTTTATGATAAGGCCCCCAAAAAGGCAATTCATTTGCCGGGAGAAATTAATTTTGACAAATGTACAGCAAATTCAAGATGGCCGACTTCCTGTTGGGTTTAGGGCGTGGCTGTGATTGACTTTTTGGTGTGTCCTGATGTGGTGCATATGCCCACCAAATATTGTAGCTGTAAATGAAACATTGTGGAAGTTGGCCTAATGACCACTTTTCAATTTTTCAGGTGGCGCTATAGAGCCATTTTGCCACACACATGCGCAACTCCCATAAAATATCAAATTTTTCGCCAGTCCTGATGTGCACGCCAAATTTCACGCGTTTTGGTTTATGATAAGGCCCCCAAAAAGGCAATTCATTTGCCGGGAGAAATTAATTTTGACAAATTTACAGCAAATTGAAGATGGCCGACTTCCTGTTGGGTTTAGGGCGTGGCTGTAATTGACTTTTTGGTGTGTCCTGATGTGGTGCATATGCCCACCAAATATTGTAGCTGTAAATGAAACATTGTGGAAGTTGGCCTAATGACCACTTTTCAATTTTTCAGGTGGCGCTATAGAGCCATTTTGCCACACACATGCGCAACTCCCATAAAATATCAAATTTTTCACCAGTCCTGATGTGCACACTAAATTTCACGCGTTTTGGAATATGATAAGGCCGCCAAAAAGGCAATTCATTTCCCGAGGAGCGATTAAGTTTGAAAAATTTACAGCAAATTGAAGATGGCCGACTTCCTGTTGGGTTTAGGGCGTGGCTGTAATTGACTTTTTGGTGTGTCCTGATGTTCTGCATATGCCCACCAAATATTGTAGCTGTACATGAAACATTGTGGCAGTTGGCCTAATGACTACTTTTTCAACTTTGCAGGTGGCGCTATAGAGCCATTTTGCCACGCACATGCGCAACTCCCATAAAATATCAAATTTTTCACCAGTCCTGATGTGCACGCCAAATTTCACGCGTTTTGGAGTATGATAAGGCCGCCAAAAAGCCAATTTACTTTACGAGAGAAAAAAATAAAAAAATAAAAAATAATAATAATAAACCCTAGGGTTTCAATAGGGTCCTTGGCACCGCTGGTACCTTGGACAGTCGGTGCCCTTGCACCGCCTGTCCTTCGCACCCTCGGTGCTCGGACCCTAATAAACCCGAGGGTTTCAATAGGGTCCTTGGCACCGCTGGTGCCTTGGACAGTCGGTGCCCTTGCACCCCCCCCAATTACAACTTCGACCCCCCTAAAAGGGGTACAAATAAGAGATTGGGGGGGTTGAAACATTTATCTGTCTTTTTAGTGACAAAAATATTACAGTGTATTGTATTTTCCATATTCATGCCAGGAAGAGGCTTGTGCTAAAACACACACACCCAGACAGACACCCCTAGAGTGGACTATACCATTTTCACTGTCACTCGTTAGTTCCCGGCTGCCTGGCTGAAATCCAAGTAGCCGTGCACGTGAAAAAAAAAAAAGAGCTAGACGGAGAAAAAGTTGGCTTTGCGCTGTCAACGACTTGGGGAGCACTGTGATGTAAGTTATCTAGCTAGTTTATTTTTATTTAGTATCCCACTTTCGGAGTTACGAATTATATTTGGATTCATATTGTGTTCGGTGTCTCAGACGAATGTTATCATGTATCGACAGTGCCTTGTGAAAGTATTCGGCCCCCTTGAACTTTTCAACCTTTCGCCACATTTCAGGCTTCAAACATAAAGAAATAAAATTTTAATTTTTTGTCAAGAATCAACAACAAGTGGGACACAATCGTGAAGTGGAAGGAAATTTATTGGATATTTTAAACTTTTTTAACCCTTTACGCTTCAGTGCGTCGTAGGTGTACCGCCGGCGGTACACCTACTAATTTGCATAGGAATTTCAAGAATGTCCGACGGCTGCAAACCCGATTATACAAACACTATACGCCGATGGAAAGCTTAGATTCTCATGAATCCGCCGGTATAAACCACTTTCAGATGTGATTACCACAGCGGGTGAGAAAAACACAATTGTCCGACAAAAACGAATATTCATCCATCCGTTCTCTATACACGGCTTCAACGCACACAGCGCAACTCACATTTCCGGGTTCATTATTACACACAGAAAAAAAGATTCCACAAAAAACGGCCATAATCCAACCTTTTACATCCAGACAACACAAGCCAGTAAACTATTTTGTCCAAAACATGTCCTGAAGTCGGTATAAAATCCACGAATCGGTCGTTTTCAAGGAAATGCCCCTCACGATGTGCGTCCAATATTCCCTGTATTTTTCATAATTTTTTTTTATTTAAAAATAGAATATTAGCGATTTTTTTGTACTGAAAACGGCTGGAATTGACTGAAGCTTAAAGGGTTAACAAATAAAAACCTGAAAAGTGGGGCGTGCAATATTATTCGGCCCCCTTGCATTAATACTTTGTAGCACCACCTTTTGCTGCAATTACAGCTGCAAGTCGCTTGGGGTATGTCTCTATCAGTTTTGCACATCGAGAGACTGAAATTCTTGCCCATTCTTCCGTGCAAAACAGCTCGAGCTCAGTGAGGTTGGATGAGGTTGGATGGAGAGCGTTTGTGAACAGCAGTCTTCAGCTCTGCCCACAGATTCTCGATTGGATTCAGGTCTGGACTTTGACTTGGCCATTCTAACACCTGGATACGTTTATTTGTGAAACATTCCATTGTAGATTTGGCTTTATGTTTTTCATCATTGTCCTGTTGGAAGATAAATCTCCGTCCCAGTCTCAGGTCTTTTGCAGACTCCAACAGGTTTTCTTCCAGAATGGTCCTGTATTTGGCTCCATTCATCTTCTCATCAATTTTAACCATCTTCCCTGTCCCTGCTGAAGAAAAGCAGGCCCAAACCATGAGGCTGCCACCACCATGTTTGACAGTGGGGATGGTGTGTTCAGGGTGATGAGCTGTGTTGCTTTTACGCCAAACATATCGTTTTGCATTGTGGCCAAAAAGTTTGATTTTGGTTTCATCTGACCAGAGCACCTTCTTCCACATGTTTGGTGTGTCTCCCAGGTGGCTTGTGGCAAACTTTAAACGAGACTTTTTATGGATATCTTTGAGAAATGGCTTTCTTCTTGCCACTCTTCCATAAAGGCCAGATTTGTGCAGTGTACGACTGATTGTTGTCCTATGGACAGACTCTCCCACCTCAGCTGTAGATCTCTGCAGTTCATCCAGAGTGATCATGGGCCTCTTGGCTGCATCTCTGATCAGTCTTCTCCTTGTTGGAGGTGAAAGTTTAGAGGGACTTGGTAGATTTGCAGTGGTGTGATACTCCTTCCATTTCAATATGATTGCTTGCACAGTGCTCCTTGAGATGTTTAAAGCTTGGGAAATCTTTTTGTATCCAAATCTGGCTTTAAACTTCTCGACAACGGTATCTCGGACCTGCCTGGTGTGTTCCTTGGTCTTCATGATGCTCTCTGCACTTTAAACAGAACCCTGAGACTATCACAGAGCAGGTGCATATACGGAGACTTGATTACACACAGGTGGATTCTATTTATCATCATCAGTCATTTAGGACAACATTGGATCATTCAGAGATCCTCACTGAACTTCTGGAGTGAGTTTGCTGCACTGAAAGTAAAGGGGCCGAATAATATTGCACACCCCACTTTTCAGTTTTTTATTTGTTAAAAAAGTTTAAAATATCCAATAAATTTCATTCCACTTCACGATTGTGTCCCAATTGTTGTTGATTCTTGACAAAAAATAAAAATTTTATATCTTTATGTTTGAAGCCTGAAATGTGGTGAAAGGTTGAAAAGTTCAAGGAGGCCGAATACTTTCGCAAGGCACTGTATGTGTAAATGTAAATATGCTAATGCTAGCTTAAACTGGTGTGAATGTTACGTTAGCTTACACCAGTGCTCATGAGCAGTTAGAAAATGGGGGGCTGACGTTCATACAATAGACCTTTTCGCAATGACGTCAGAATCTGGGACACGTGACCACACCTTCCATAGCAATGCACGCCGCCATTAAAGGAGGGGGACACAAAGTCCTTAGCAACCGTGATTTGACCGCCGAAACCACGCGGTTTTGACCCGGAGAAAAATGTCTGGTGATTATTTCGGAAATCTTGAGCCAAAAGCCAAGCTATGGTATAAAGAAAAAATAGAACTGGTCGGTTTGCAGTCATGTCCGTACCAAATTGCACTGGGATCATGGGAAAACGACCCTACTATGTGGTCAGATCTTCAATGGCACTCCATTTACGAGTACCTTATCAACAGCCCAGGCATCCACACAATGGAGAAGATGAAGACTTATAAAAGCCTGAACTCATACGTTTTCTTTGAGGTATGCTTATATTTATATGTTTTTGTGCATACAGGTCAATGTCAGAATGATAAATGCCTTGTAAGATACGGCTACACCAGCTCCGCTATGCTAATCTAATGTTAAGCTAACGGGGTGAGCCATTACACCTTTTAATTTCAAGTGGAAGTAGTGTATGTATATTAGTTAGATGTGCATTATCAAAACTAAGAGTCAGATACCTGTAAATGAGCTCTACCCACCCTAGGCCCAAGGGTATGAGGTGCTAACAATAACGACAACAATGCTGCTGATTACAGCATAGTAGTTAGCAGAACTAAAGGGAGGAGAAAAGGGAGACTTGTTTGTTCAGTATTGAGTTTAGGAGTGTTTAAAAATAGCAGTGTGAGTAGAAAGACCCCTGACTTTTTGTGGGAAGCACAGCTAGCACTAGCCTAAGCTAAGTAGCTAGCCCTCAACATTTCAGATAATTATAGACATCATAAGCTGCAGTCAATTCCAGCCATTTTCAGTACAAAAAAATCTCTAATATTCTATTTGTAAATAAAAATATGACGAGAAATACAGGGAATATTGGACACGCATCGCGAGGTGCATTTCCTTGAAAACGACCTATTCGTGGATTATATACCGACTTCAGGACATGTTTTGGACAAAATATGTTACTGGCTTGTTTCGTCTGGATGTCCAAGGTTGAATTATGGCCGTTTTTTGTGGAATATTTTCATCTGTGTGTAATAATGAACCCGGAAATGTGAGTCGCGCTGTGTACGTTGAAGCCGTGTATAGAGAACGGATGGATGGATATTCGTTGTTTGTCGGACAAATGTGTTTATATTACCCGCTGTGGTAATCACATCTAAAAATGGTTTATACCGGCGGATTCATGAGACTCTAAGCTTTCCATCGGCGTATAGTGTTTGTATAATCGCGTTTGCAGTTTCAGACATTTAGCAAATTGCTTATGCAGATCTCAAAGTGTACTGCGTACGACGCACTGAAGCGCAACTGAAGCGCAACAGGTTAAGCTTATTAATTAATAATTTCAGAAAATCAGTTAAGAGGTAATAATTTCATGAAACACAACATACCATTGATGAAATGCTGACTGCAAACATAGGACCATTTTGACTGTGGGCTCCATGTGGTTCCATCATTGTTAATCCGCCTCAATGCTTTGAGCCATAAAGTCCTTTTCTGGCCCTTTCCAGTCGGAATTCTGTAAAAGGAAATGTTCTTGTTGCTCCATGAGTGAGAACTACAGCCAAAAACAGCACAGGTTTTGGGCATATCTGGTTTTGGTCGTTACAATCGGGTGGGAAAGGTGGGAAAGTACTGGTTGTCAAGGCAATAGCATACCCCTCTTAAAATGGCGGAATCGAGTTGCTAGGGGCGGTGACCAGCGGTGACGTTCGATGATGACGTTTCGGAAAAAGGTATATAATGAAGACCAGTCCTCACTACTTTTAGCTTTTAGCTCCAGTTCTCTCTCAGTGACTGACAGGCCTGTCAGCCTGTATGTCACCTTTATGAATATAGGAAAACACAGAACTGATAGACAACATGTAATCCAATGTCAGTCTGTTACAAAATTATATTATTTAATTTTAATAGTCTTCTGAGCGGTGATCTATTTACGCTTTTGCCTTGATATTAGCTTTTATAATAGGCACTCCATGACAGTAGATTTCATGCAGGACTATAATCTGGCTGATTAGTTGAACTGTTAAAATCAGCGTACTAAAAGCTGATTAACTGATTGCCTGTGATAGTCGTACTAGTCCAAATTTATGACAACTTCATTGAACTCAAATTAGATTTCATTTACAGAGCCAACATGGTCAAGAGGAAAGGAGAAGATATCAGGCACTATTTTGGTGCCAAAAAAAGAGTAAGTTGAAAATTAGGACATAGTTAAGAAAATGCAGCCTGTATTTTCAGTGGTTGTTATAGAGGCTATAAATACAGAGCATTATAGCATGGTGAATTTTACATGCATGTGCTGTTGTATTAAGGAGGCAGAGGGAGATATTGTGAGCAAGAAAGGAGGAGGAGAGGACAGTGAGCAGCCAGAGGACAGTGAGCAAGCAAGAGGAGGAGGAGGAGGACAGTACACAATGCAGACATTTTTTTTGAAACAAGTAAGATTTCTGTAAATATTTAAAATGACCTGTTAAAATTTAATGATTTTGTTTTCTTGTATATATGTTTATTTTATGTCTTTTCTCTATATTAAACAACAACAATAATAAAGATTGTTAAACCTTGGACCTTCATGATGCTGTAAGAATTGTGCAAGACTTCTGTTACCTTAAGCAGGCGCCTGCGCTGTACTGGGTTCCCTTTTCACCCTGGCCTCTAAAAAATGTTGACCCCCCCCAATTGTCATTGTATAATTCGCACTCTGTGTATATTTACGTGGTTTTCTTCAGAAAACACATCGCTGTCATACTGACCTGTTTAGGTTGACAGGACAGACTCGACTCTCACAATATGGCGGCTGCTTTGACCTGTCGAAGCGGTGGGCGGACACAGGCTCCACGGCGTCTCGTGTATATGTCTATGGGTGACACTCTCCAGCTGGGGGAGGCTGCTACCATCTGAGAGTGCCATTGCTATGATGGAACAAAGTGTTGGTACCACATTTTAGAGTAAGATCCACCTGAATCCCAGAACCCAAGCAGAATATTGGATAGTAACAGTGGTTTCAGTGTTGTAGCTGATCAGTGTCATTCTTATCAAGATGTTTTCAGTAGGAACCAAGGTCCCTATGAATAAACTGAAGCTATAAGTGGCTTAATTTTCTGTTTGCTCTGTTAGATTTTTGTGCTATGAAAACATTATTGTGACATAGGTTTAGCAAAGCTTCTGCTTTCCATGAATGATCAATTGAGTTTTTTTTAACAATCTTGTCTGTCTCTCTCTCTCTCTCTCGTTCTCTCATATGTGTGTGTGTGTGTGTGTGTGTGTGTGTGTGTGTGTGTGTGTGTGTGTGTGTGTGTGTGTGTCTGGTTCTTATATCCCCATGGGGACTTACCATTGACTCCCATTCATACCTAACCCCTAACCCTTACCCTAACCGTAACCCAGACCAAAACAATGCCTAACCCTAAAGAAAAAAGAAAAAAGAAACGTTTTTGCACGAGTCCCCACCTATATAGCACATAGTCAGGTTGAAGTCCCCACGTGTGTGTGTGTGTATGTCTGTGTGTGTGTGTTCATTGTACAGTAGCTGATTTTTTTTGCTTCTTGTGTGGTTCTGTGACCCAAATATTCTGACTCATGCATTCTGATCTGCCACAACACAACAGAGTTGGAAAAAGAATATGAGACAGGAAAAGAGATACAGCCAGAAAGACTGAAAAGATGGAGAACAAAAAGTCTTTGTGGCTGAAATTTGTTCTTGTTTTGTTTTCCAGAGTGCAAACTGGGAGTGGATTAAATTGATGTTACAAAGATTTTATAAATGATGACCCACAAACTTTCCTCTAATTTCCCATCCCTCAGATGTCACGAGCCAAACAGCCCAGGTGGTCTGCTAAACTTCAATGGAAAAAAAAAAGTTTGTGTTATGTAAGAAGCTGATTTTTATTTTCCTCTCTGAGAGACGTGGGGAGAAAAACAATTTTTATTTTCTTCCTCAATTAATTGTGCAGAACTCATGTTTTTTGGACATTCCATTCAGTATGTGGCAGCTGTTTTCAATCATCATCTTCGTCATCATGTATTCATGCCGAGATGCTAAATCCACATCTATCTTTAATGTGACTCAACAGCCGGTAAGTCAGCGGCCTTTTTAGCTAATTTTAAGACTGACACAGCTGCCCTACATTCCCCATCATCTGTAACCTATTACCCAGAACTCTTTGCTCTTTTGCCTGGCCAGAACCCTCCCCAACCAACCATGATGATGTGCTTCCTGCCTGCATGTCACTAGCTGTGAGAGTCACACTGAAATAATAAGACTATTATACCAGAGCTCTGTCAGGAGCACAAGACCCTGAGCTATGCTGGTTGGCACAAAGTTATTAGAGTGCAGCCAGGGCAGGGGGTGCCAGGAAAGTGTGAATGTGCATCTGTTTGCTTATGTGTGTCTACGTGTTTTGTTTGTTTTTTATTGTGTGCGTTTAGTTAATCTTGTTAAAGAAGCTTAATGCAGAGAGAAATTATATCATTTACAGTCAGCCTGTTGTAAAGTAAAATAAATCCACATGCAAATCACACACAGAGCCAAATGCAATAAATGCGTGGTCTTATCAAAATTTAAACCAGAACAGCTTTTTTAAACAGAAACAGTTGTGAAACATCAATATGTTGATGGTGCAATGCCACTTTTCAGAGAAAACATCATCATATGGGGATTTGGTAATGACACAACAACAGGTAAAATCAAATAAAAATAAGATTTTGAAAATTAGCACATAAAAATAAGACAATCATTACATCTACAGTGTTTGAGAACTATTATATAATACAGCAGTGGTTTTACTACAAAGCAACTTGATTACAACAGTGACAAACTAATTCTGCCAGCCTTCATGCTGATCAGTTGATGTATTGTCTAAATTGTTAAAGGTGGCTTTTGTAGAACCGTGTCTTTATACTGATATCTGAATATGAGCACAGTTTAATAAAACTCTGAGAGCTGCACACAAATAGCCTGTTTTCTGTTTTTCTGGCATGTACTATATACCACTATGCTAAACCAAACCTCATTATTTGATTATTCTCCCAATTCTGTTATGAATGTCAACAAATACAGTTAAAGTTTTCGTTTTTAACTTAACATGAGTTTTTTTAAACATATGTTGAAAGACATATCTCAAAGAAAAAAAATCAAAGACGTCCATGGTTGAGCATTTCCACCTTGATAAGGGTGAAGTAGGGTTATTCTTTCATAGACATATACAATTTCATGTCTGTTTGCCTCCTGCTAGCTGTGCCAATGGTTACACCTAAACTAGGAAGGGATATATTTCTTATAGGAAAAAAACCTTCCAGATTTGTAATTTTCATGCACATACACAAGTTTTTTTTGGGGTTAAATCAACGGCTGAAGAAGGACTTCAGCTTAACCACACTATCTGGCAAAAAATGTTATTGTTAGCTCAACCAGTAATTTGGTCACGTCTGTAAGTGGAACTTCTGCAAACTTAGATTGAAAGCCTCTTTGAAGAGTGGCTTGTTGGAGACATGCAACCCTTTCTGTTCATCTGTTGACAGTTTAAAGTGTTGGTCTCATTTTGGAAGCATCTTTTCTATGTAAGTCATGATAGCAGTCTTTCATGACTTGACCTGCCATTCCTGCATCACTTTCATCGTAGAACAAATTGAACAGAAAAAGAAAGACAAACAAATGCATGTTTTTTAAGACCACTTATTCTGTAGCTCTTAAATAAAATCGATTTTATAAACTGTGAAGCATTGTGAAAGAGGAACCGATGAGATTCTTTCATGTAAGTTCAGTATAAATCCAGTATTTCTATACCACCTGGTGGATTAATGAATAACACAGAATGTGAGCTGACATGAATTAAGTAAGAGTCACAGTTTGCTAACATGTCATTTAATGTTTAATGCAGTGTGAGAAAGTATAATGAAGGTAGCAGACTTTTTCCATCACCAGCTGCCAAATATCCCACTAACATGTGCTGTGTGCTGTCAGATCTAAATGAAGCTATATGGAGATCAGAGTTAAAAGGAGCCAAACTTGATACAAATAACACAAAAAAACAGAATTCTGAATTCATAGGCTGAGCTGAACACAGACAGTTTCTCAACACACAAGGTTGGTGCATTAATTTCTGGTAATCTTAAAAATACCACACTGTAATGTTCACTGGTTGGGGGAAAACACACAAATGGCTTTGTTTTGTGTCTGAACAGTCTATAAAACTATAGCAGTAGTTTTAGAAGGATACTTTCAGCGATATATTGGTGATCTTTATCCATCTTGCTTGTATGTTGGAGATGAATTATAATTCTGAGTAGTTAAGTTATTTCTGTTGTTTAATTTGCGTAAATGAGACACAACTCTCTCTCTCTCTCTCTGGAGACACTCAAATGGATCCTGCTGCTGTCTGACAATGCAGGAATTTAATAACTTCAGAGGAAAAACTTCTAAAAACAACTAGAAGCAACAAACTATACTCTAGCTCCCAGACTTCTATTTATTTCAACTTGTTCTGTCTTCATTGCAGTGAAGTTTCATTTTTATGGACATTCCTTGAAGTCTTGCTTGGAGTCTATCCCAAGTGACTTAGGGTCAAGGAAAGGGAAACCCTGGACAGGTCACCAGTCTATTACAGGGCTATACATAGAGAGCAACAAGCACATTCACATTCACATTCATACCTACGGACATTTTAGAATTAATTTTAGAATTCAGTTAACCTCAGCATGTTTTTGGACTGTGGGAGGAAGCATGCGAACCTGGTGAGAATCCATGCAATGCACAGGGAGAACATGCAAACTCCACAAAGACAGATCCCAGGTGAACGAGGGATGTTTTAGCTGTGAGGTGCTAACCACTAAGCTACTGTGCAGACTCTCAGATGCCATCACGTTAACAAAAAGGAGTGCGTCTGAAAGGGGCTTCATAGTGATTGATTGACCTTAATCTTAATCTTTTATTGTTGGGTCTGACAATAAACAGTGCAGGTCTTAAATTCAAGGAGGAAGTTCCTTCATAATCAGAAAGGAAGGGTTTTGTTTTTTGTTTTTTTTACTTTATATTGTTCAGCTTTGGTGATTTTTAGAAGCAACTGCAACTCAAATTTTTACCTTTAACTTTATTATTAAGGCTTCTATTTACTTCATATTTCGCTAATTGGTTATACTGACTTTGATTCCTGAAACATAAAAAATCCTATTTTGTGTGTGTGACATCTTAAGATGTTTTAATCAGTTACTGATGAGGACTAGGTTTTTTGAATTTAGCTTCCCTTTCATTTGATAGTGCAGTCTAATATGAAGATGCTGTTTCATAGTGTATATTTAGAATCTGAACTCCAGTGCATCCTCTGACTGCAGGAACATTGTAGAACTTTCAGTTCTGTTTCGGTTAAAGTACCTTCTCCAGGGTAGGTCACTGAGAAATTGCTCTGCGATTTCAGTGCTATTTAGTTAAAGTTGGAGAAGACAAATGCAGACTGAATAAATTCAGAGAGGACAAAAAGGACCATTTTTTTCTGTCGTTGTGGAGTAGTAGTCTTAGTTCTACCATAAAATTCACGCCGTCGTTAAAGATTACAAAACACTGAACCAGAGTCGGCGGCAGAACAGATCTAATTGGGGGGGCATATGATAAGCAGCGAGGCACAAACTACCGACCAAGAACTCATTATATGATGTTTAATATGCTTAAATGCTTATATATGCTTAATATTAGTTTGCCATCAACCATCACAGTAAACCAGTTCCAATTACACAGCATTCTGCAAAGTCTCTAACACACACACACACATACACACACACACACACACACACACACACACACACACACACACACACACACACACATGTTTGTACTATCTTAGTGAGGACATCCATAGGCGTAATGCATTTCCTAGAGCCTTACCCTAACCTTAACCATCACAACTGATTGCCTAAACTTAATCCTTACCCTAACCCTAACCAAACCTCAATTCATACCTGTTCTCTAAAAACAAGTCTTCACCCTCAAACATGGCTGTTTCAAAGTGAGGACCGGCCAAAATGTCCAAGGCCAACGCAGAAATCTTGAATGCTGGACCACCGCTGCTTCGCCAGCGTTGCCCGGGCGGTGATTAAATGTTGCACAAACTTCGGTGGAGCGGTTGTAAGCGTTTTACGAGACACGGAGTTGCTGGAACGGTGTCGGGCGTTGAAGCAGCGATCCATGGCGGCGATGAACTTTGGTTTGGCGTTGGTATAGAGGTGTCGGAGCGGGACCAGAATTTGGCTATAAATACGGGGAGAAATGGACCAGAAGTTCATTTGGAATCGAGCTGCCGTTGAGTTCAGATCTCATCTATATCGAATTTGCTCAAAGTTACAGTAAAACTGTATCACTATGGATGAGAGACTTGCTATGATTGGTGCACTAGTCCAGCAGCAGAATCAGAACCTCCTCAGATTGCAACAAGTTGTTGACAGAAGGAGAAGAGAGAGAAGAAGGAGAGACAGAATTGTGTGGGTCAGACAGTGGATACTGAGAAGGCCTGAACATGGACTGTATGACAAGCTGATGGTGGAGCTGAGGAATGAGGATCCACGAGCCTTCCAGCACTTCTATTAAAAATCTATCAGAACTTGTATCAAAACGATCCATTCAGCTCCGTAGTCACAAGCGGTATGCCGCTAAACCAACTTTATACCCCCGCTGAGCCAACGCCTGCATGCGCAGAACGCCGCTATACCAACGCTCACGTCACCGCTAAACCAACGCTAAAGCAATGCCGGCTTCAGCGGTGCACCGCTAAGCCAACGCCCGTGTTTTCGATTTTTTTTCCCATTTTGTGCGCGGTGATGAGCGTTGTCGAAATTCGGCCCCCCCTCCCTAACGTTCAAGGAACGCTCCAGCAAAGTTCGGGCAGTGTGACCGGGCCTTAAGTCCCTTTCAAACGCCAGCTGAACCAGCTGGGCCTTTCTTCTGTGGAGCATTACGCGTCTGTGGTCCGAAAATACGTCAGGGTTTAGAATGAGTTCTCACACGTGGCCGTGGAGGCTCCAAATGTTAATGCATGTTTAAAAGCAGTCAATACACTTGGCATTGCGGTGAGATGCGTGTGGTACTTGGAGATGATGTGCTGTACAGTCCAGTCCCCCTCAATTGGCTGCGTTTGTTTTTGTAAGCTGAAAAACTGTTTAGCCACCTCATACTCCGTGTCAACAATAGGCGATTGTGACAAATCCATAATGTGCTTCACAGCCTTCACGTCCAGAAATGTCTCACTTTCTGGGTTCAGCGCAACAAGTGCACGGGCCAACTCCGAGTTGCGCTCGCTGAATCTGTGGTCCATTTCTCCAAGTACTGAATCAATAGTGCTGTAGTACAGTCTCTTTAGTTCTGTTTTGTCATCATCCCTGTGCCCTGTGACATACTCATCCATATTGGCGGCAGCTTTGCGTCTCCGTTTGGGCGTCCTGGGTCTTAGTGAAGCGCTCGCAGTCGCGGCCGCATCCCACACGCGGCCGCATCCCACACGCTATTAAACCCCTCGTCACAGCGGAGTTTCTGAACACAAGCTGTTGCAATAGCCACAATACTTAAACCTGTCATTAAGTCTGCGTCCTCTCTCTGAAGAAGCTTGTTTGGTGGATCCAGCAGGGCAAGAACTGTGTGCACCAGGTTAGCAATGGACAAGAAGCTGACCTCGGTCATTTCGCGCAGCAGGCCCACAGCCTCAATCCGTACATCTGTGCCAAAGGTTGAAACAGTATCAATCTCAGTCAACAGGGATGTCAGGTCGTTGAAGGATTTTAGGATGACTGACATAGTGGCGAGATGTCCCGTCCATCTCTGCTCCAGCAGACGTTTAAGGTGCACACCATTGTAGTGCACAGCAACTGTCGGCTTTTTGCAGAATTTGTAAAGGGCATTACACACATGAAAAACATACACTACAGCTGTCTCTGCCGACATTGCGTGTACTACCACCAAGTGTAGCTGGTGGTTCAGACAGTGTACATAAGGTATGTCACGACCGAGCTTCTGTTGTAGTATCTTCTGGATGCCACCATGTTTCCTAGACATCAGCGCAGCTCCATCAAATACCTGGCTAAGAATTTTTGATGTGTCCAGTTCAACTCCATTTAGCTCTGCCAAAATGATGTCTGTTAATGTCTGTGCGTCACCCTTCTCAGCGGTTGCTATGGTTAGCAGACGCTCTGTGACTTCATATGACTCATTTACAAATCTGATGACTATGGAAATATTCTCACATCCTGTGGGGTCGCGGGTTCCATCTACTTTCAAAGTGTAATATGAGTCCCCCACCTCCTCCACTATAGCCTCAGTCACCACACTGCTCAGGGTGCTTATGAGTTCATTTTGCATGTCGTGGCAGGTGTATGTGGCGTTGCGTGGAATTGTTTTCACAATAGCTGCCAAATCCCGGTCCTTTTTAATTGTGTAGTCCAGTAAGGAGAGAAAAAGGCCGCTCTCTCCCTCCGACATGTTGTCAAAAGCATCTATCTTCCCTCGTAAAGGCAGCTGGTTTTCTGTCAGAAATCCCACAACATCAATGAGACAGGAGACATAATACCTGTTCTTTCGTAGTTAGTCCGCATTGACAAGTGTTGAAATCTCCTTTCCAGCGTCAATGCGCCTCTCCCGCTCCTTCCACAGAGTGTAGCAAGAGAGATGGTCCTTTGAAGATTCGTGTTTATGAAATCCCCAATCTCTCTCCGTTGCATTTTTCCAATTACGAAAACCCACACTCACGAATGCATCCAGTACCTGAGACCTGCAGTGGCCACTAAACTGCCGGCAACAAAAACAAAATGCTGCATTGGCTTTGACACTGTATTCAAGCCAGTCTCGGTTGTGATACCAAGCAGCAACAAATGAACGCTTCCTGCCGCTGAAAATACTGGCAGGGTACTGCTGTAAAACAATTTGGTTGGGCTGGTCGGTCCCGAGGTCATCTATGGGTGCTGTTCCACAGGTAGCTCTTAGGCTAGCAGGTGCATCGTTGCTGTTAGCACAAGGAGGCTCTGATTCTTGCTCTTGAGAGGTAGTGGCGCTGGGACCAGGTACATTTGCGCCCTCTTCCGTACATGGAGCTGGAGGTGGCCGAGAAGACGCAGCACCGTGTAGCCACTTTCTTATATCCATTCCTATCGTTCTGTCTGTTCTTTGATTTATGTTTGATATTAGCTCGCTGCCTTGCTCTCACTGAAAAATTAACTTTCTCTCAACGAAATACCAACAAATCAAACCAGTAGGTCAAAGGGCAAGCACCGGACCAATCAGATCTGACGGAAATATACGCAAATGATGCACATATAACAAACAAATGCGCATTTTTTATAATTTTATTTTTTATTTTTTAATGTAGTTTACGAAGGATGATTTCATATTCAATAATATAAATATAAGTAATCAGTTGAAAACAAAGTTTGGCACAAAGGCTTGGCCTGCTTGTGGGTGAGTGGAGGAGGACACAATAACTCATTTGGGGGGGCATTGCCCGCGAATGTCCTCCCATGACGCCGACCCCGCACTGAACTGCTCAACCAGAGTTTACATCCAGTAACTGGTATTTGTTGTTGTTCTGGTGCAATTCAAGCTGGTGGGTCCTACACCACAGTGGAATAAGAAAGACTGAAAGGGCTCACAGTCAGTTGTGAGTTTTGTTTGAGGTTCAGGTCTGTTATGTTAATAGCAGTTAATGTAGCTTGCAACAGGTTACGTAGATCTAGTACAGTCAGTCAGTTGTATCCGACGGTATCGGTGACACGAATAAAGTTCTTCATCCAGCTCCCTCTGTCCAACATTGCAGTGAAAAGTTATTTGCCTTTCAGACCAATGTCTTCCTTTAGTACCTTCCTAAATGTTGTACTAGGCCTGCCAACCCTTTTGACAGCATCGGTCTAGTACAGTCATGTCTTTCTCAGTTTAAACATGATTTTTTTTCTATTTCAAATTCATGGTCTTAATCTCCACTCAGTGTTGCTTCAAGTGACTTCTCTTAAGAATGTTTTACATAACTATTTTTAAATGGTACAGTAGTACTTCCCAAGACCTGCAAACAGATGTGTAAAATTGGTGGAATTCCCCTTTTAAAGAACACTTTAGGTTTCAAAATAAATAAATGTATCCACACTTTTACTACATGCACCCGAATGTACTGAAAAGGAAACTTTCAACTCAGCCCCTCACCTTGAATGAGATATGATGTTCTCTTTGTAAGTCACTGCACTTGAACAAATTTCATCTTCCTGCAAGTTGATTTACATACTACATACTAATAACCTCATGGAACATCCAGTAAATGCTATTTGTTGTTATATATTAGAATTTTTGAAATGCTTGTCAAGAAGATTGTTAGGTCTCATTTTGGGACTCATCATGTATTGTCAGCATAGATGCTGGTTGTACAGAGTCACAGCATCAAACACAGAACCCTGGCTTATTATTATCTGTCTGTGATTTTAAAAAAATGGTCAGATGCCACACTCCCCTCCAACACGAACCTGATTATCAAACAAACCATACAAACTCATTTGTTTGAGGTCAGATTGCTGTCGATTGTGCACTGTGATCAGGCTGTTAACTTTTCTTCTTCTTCAAAACACTAGGGTTAGTGAGTGCATGTAAATGAGAGGAATTAGGGGACATCCCACTCTCTGTGTCACTGTGAGTGGAAAAACAAATGTAGAGTCTTGAGAGTCAGTAAAATTCCCCTGTGACATCTGACTTGTTTTTCCTGTGGTTTAAATAAAAAATGAGAGAAAAAGAGCTGGTTTCAAGGTGAGATGACGAGTAGGGATTTGTGAAAGATTTGGTGCAAAATTCATGTGGGATTTCTCAACATCGTCATCTGAAGTCACTTTCATACCTTAAAGTTTAGTTTACTTGTTAGTTATTACTATTACCAATACTATTAATTACTAGAAAGTAAAATTTGAAAACATCCCATATCTGTTTTATAACTTTCTATGAACAAGGGCTGTACACAGAGTCCAATGTGCACACAGGGACAGTTTAATGTTACATGCACCCAGAAAGGGAAATTAAATTCGAACCTGATTTGTTTATTTATCTCCAGTGTGAGAGCTGTCCTACGAAGCAAGATTTACTTACTAGTGAGGTATGTTGGGCTTAAAGCTTAAAAAGTTTTTAACTGCACAAAGGTGGCTTTTTCCTAACCTGCTAGATAACCATGGTAACTTATTTGCACACCTACTCAGCTACAAGGAAGGTTCTGTTTAGAGTTTGGAATTTAAATGTGGTGTAAGAAGCGTCTTCCTTTCATTTGTTTCTTGACAAATGTCTTTTAGTGAAAGAGATTCCCACCCGAGGAAATCTGGAATGTACACCTCAACAGGTTTGCAGATATATTAACACCAGTTAAGTAGGCAGCACACCATCAGTCCACTGTGCCCGGAAAAGGTCACATGATGTGTTAAACATGAATACCTGCTTATGAACATTAGGCTGTTTTCCGCTACAGGAACTTGTGGGCCTTGCGGCCCAAACCTTCATGCATGTTCCAATCTTAAGAATGTATCTATCTATCTATCTATCTATCTATAGAACTATGAAAAAGTAACTACTCCAGGGTTCCCAGTGGCTCCGAAACAACACTGCCATGGTCTCAATCTTTATTGGGACAGCAAGCAGTTCAGTGAGCAAAATATTATAGAAAATCATTATCATTAAGTTTAAGAAAGCTTTAGAAATCAGTTAATCTTTTACTCACAAAACTCTTCACAATAACAGAAATTTTAATCCCCAATCATTTCCATGCCACTGTAAGCATAAACATTAACAATGCTACCCTCAATAAAAGTTGTTAGTAATGATGAGTCTGAATATGGGTGTGTACTTGAATTACTTACGTTGTATGAACATAAATTGGTTTTAATAGTAAGCATGGATTTGGCTTAAGGTTTTTGTCAGGTATGGTTGAGGTTTTGGTTTGGGTTAGGTGAGAAATTGTTATGGTTAGAGTAAGTCTTCAGGAAAATGAAATTAGAAACCTTTAATGTTTTCTGAAGGATTAAAACATACTACCTTTGTTTTTGTATTTTATAGTGATAACATGTACAAAATAAACACATCTGTCTAAGCAGGTGACAAATGGATTTATGCTAATATGGTTATGAAGTAACATCATCGCTTTTTGATGCCAGCCTGAAACATCAATGTCTTTATGTGTGTGTGCTCCACACATGCCTGAGAGGAAGAACAGGAGAGAGGTGAAGGTTTTGAGGGAAAATCCCTGCAAAGTGTGATTCATCAGCATCAGTCAGGGTAAGAGAGCTTTAGCAAGAGAGGTGCTGTGGTGATGTGGACAACATCAGGCCACTGAAACAGTTCTGGTTGATGTTCTGCCCTTAAATAATGCCTTTCTACCTTAGTGGTACTCAAACTACTTTACAAAGTTTCTCATTCACCCATTCACACACACATTCACACAGCAATGGCAATAGAGTGGGAGCAACTTTGGGTTCAGTGTCTTGTTTGAAGTACCAACATTGAGATTAGTGGACAACCAGCTCTAACACCGGAGCCACAGCTTGAATGATTGGTAAGGGGAAACAAGGCATAAAAAGTGACATGAAAGAAAAAAAAAACAATTAAGAAGCTTTATCTTCTGTTGGTAGTCTGTAGATAAAGTGATTTACCAAACCTAGATCAATCGACCACTGTCATTAATAGTCATTAACAACTGCAGTTTGATCCCTTTTACTTGAGTCACATTCTCTAAAAACTAGATTTTCTATCAGTTTTAAGGGACTGTTGAACGTTTTCTTGGAAATGATTCTTCATATTATATATTTAAGAAAATAGTTTGGAAATCAGTTCTTAGTGAGTGTCACAGACAGGTTAGAGAGTATTGAGAGATGAAAAAATACATTTTGGTTTGGCTCTTTTCACATGATTTGTTGACAAAAAGAAAGCTATCCAATAACAATGGCCTTATCCTTCAAGGAATATTGTAGTTAATGTAAAAATAAACTTTCCAAAGTGAACATGACTCTCCATTTTGTCATGTTTTCCTTCACATACTGCAATTTGAGTTGTGTGTTTACTGTGCACACAGCAGGCCTCCAATGTCAAACACTGTGCAAACTGAGGAAACACGCAAGTAAAATATGGCTCCAATCATAACAACTTAGCCATCTACTTAGCCATCTACTTTGTACAGTGAAGTCCAAAAGACCAAAAATGTACCATTTTCCCTTTCAATCATGAAAAGAGTAAGAAAATCTGAGGACTGAGAAACATTTCAAAACACAAGATGTCATTGAAGCAGCATTCAGATGACTCTCAGGTGGATTTGAAAAACTCATCAGAGGCTTGATCAGCTAAATAAATCTGCAGCCATTATTCGCCTGTTGGAAATATCGCTCAAGTGTCCAGTGGAACATTGCTCCCTCAGTAGCATTGTGGTTGCAGGATGCATGACAGGAAGTGTCAGGTCAGATCATTATTCTTTCACATTTTTTTTTACTCTGCCAAGGAAATGGCGGAGTTATGTGACGACCGGCGTACGTGAATCTGTGAATCTGTCTGTGTGAAACATTACGGAAAGAGAAACCAACGGATTTGGATGAAATTTTCAGGGAAGGTCAGAAAGGACACAAGGACCAAGTGATTAAATTTTGGCATTGATGCGGCTTATAATGTGGATTCACGGCTTTGTTAAAGATTTCCCATTGCCAGATACAGCAGCCTGCGCAGCATCACTGTAACCATGACGTGAACACTGTGTCTGCTACTGGCTGACGATCACATGATTGCGATCCTACTACAAACTGACCATGATATCAGTTGGAAATCATACAAGGAACAAACGATTAAACTGTATGGTGTTTCTCATCGATTCCTGCCGACAGCTACATTTTGAGCTCATGTATGTAGCAAGCCGCAGCCACATACGTTAAGTTCAGCCATCAGCCTTATGTCAACACAGATTATCCAAAGTAGTTTAAATCAATCCACTGGACTTTAGTAAAGTTCCCTGAAGACGTTTCACCTCTCATCCAAGAGGCTTTTTCAGTTCTGGTGGTGGTTGGTGTTGCCTCAGCTTTTAAACCTCTGTGAGGTGTGTCCAGGGCTATTATTCCAACGACCAGTGGCGGCTGGCCAATAGAGGGCGCTCGAGTGCCCCCCGGTGTTTTTGATTTTTCATTTTTAAAATAAATATTTTTTAAAATAAACAATAATCAGTTATTTTTAGCACCGTGCGTGTTTAAATTCGCAATTACATGTCATGTACAAAATATTAATTAGAATTTTCGGGGAAATAGTTTCCTGCTCATCTCTGCTGAGCTGCTGGGGCGCTAGAGAAATCGCCCCTCTAGTGCGGCAGAGCAGCCAATTACCGACAAGAGATTCGACATAGCAACAGAAATTTATCCAATCAGCGTCGTCGAATCTGATGCCCAGAGGGGCAAAATCGATTTCGCCCCAAGCCAAGTGAGCATGCGTGAGTGCGGTGGATAACTGTGACACTGTCACAGTCACAGTGACAAGAGGAAGGCTTGGCTAGCTGGATCTAGTCATGCAAATGCTTTATATTGCTTCCCGTTTTTGCTCTATAAAATGGCTGGGACAGACACGGCATGGACTGTCTCAGGAGTAAGAGATATGAAACATTTATCCGAGAAAATAAAGAAACACGAGAGTAGGAGGGCACATATGGAGAACACCGTTAAGCTAATGATGCTAGGCAAGGCTAACATCATGACACAGCTAGATGAAGAGATGAAGAGTGACACACAGTTACACACTGAACTGTTCTGAAGTGGCCTCCAATGAGCCCTGATCTGAATTCTACTGAACATCTGTGGAAGGAGCTGAAACATGCAGTCTGGAGAAGGACAGCCTTCACACCATAGACCTGTATATATAGTGGACGTAGCATCTGGCTCCAGAAGTGAAGCCAACCCGGAAGTGTCAAAAACTTGCAATATCACGCCGTCCGCTAGGGCTGGCTCCAAAAAGCTTTTGCTCCATAGACCCCAATTCATTTTTGGAAAAAATAAAATTTGATAGACTGATGTTCTACAGCTCAGGATTTTTTTCCCGTTAGTTTTCATGGTCAAGATGAGAGATCAGGTGGCCGATCTTAAAATAAATCAATACTGAATTTTAAATAAATCGTTAAAGTTGGCGGAGCCAGGGGGTGTGGCTATACTTGATAGACAGCAACAGAAGCCTCTGCGGTAAAATGTGAGCCTAGTTGCTCTCCGGTCCAGTCTGTTTGATGACGCTTTTTATGTCACTGGCTCCAAAAAATCCAAAATGGCGACCAGGAAGTAGCAAAATCCGGGCTTCATTTTCTCGGCGTTGAAACCAACGGGTGACGTCACGGTTAGTTTGCGCCTGCTTCACACCTGAGACAGCTGGAGCAGTTTGCTCACCAGGAGTTGACACGTGCAGTATCTCACTGAGAGTTACAGAAATCACCAGACTGCAGTGACTGGTTTAAAAGGTTGTACAACAAAATATTAAGTTAAGGGTACCATCATTTTTGTCCAGGCCTGTTTCATATTCATGCAAAGTAATCTTCAACAGAAGAGTACTGTCTGTCTGTATACACACACACATTTATTCCCCTGACCAGATTTTTCTTTGTATAAAGTTGAAGTTGACTTTCGCACATCATCCAGCAATGTATTGCACTTAGTAATTTTTTGATATTTTGTCTAAATAGTGTGTGTTTGCTTATGTAATCTGCTCATCATTTTCTGGCTTGTTCACTGAAATGTTGAAATCACCAAAATTGTTGCAGATTGTATTTTTCTTTGCTAATTGAAAAATCACTTAATTGTTGCAGTTCTGATCAGTTAGTAACATTTAGCTTTATCATAAATTACTGTACAGTATTTTTCAGTTCTATTATTAATTTCTTAATATACTTAACATTTAACATAATACTTGAGTCGTCAATTCAACACTAATGCACTGTTTCATGTGCTCAGCTGTATATATAATTCATTGCCAAAATTGTGGTTACGCAATATGTACATGTTTTGTGGAAAAATGTGTCAAGTTATTAATATTGGCATTAAATAATTATTATTTCACAGCAGTGATATCCTGCCGTTTCTGTTCAGTTGTATCGGGATAGTTACTGAAACTGACTTGATATGGCACAGCCCCACCTAGAATATTTTTTCTAGGTGCCCAACCCCCGCCTTCAGAGATGGCTTCTCTACTTCGACATGGATGGCTTCTTTCACTCCTCTCTCAAACCATCTGTCCTCCCTGTCCAAAATCTGAACACCAATGTTCAGATTGAACATGGTGAACAGATGAATGATAGCCCTGGACACACCTCACAGAGGTTTAAAAGCTGAGGCAACACCAACCACCACCAGAACTGAAGAAGCCTCTTGGATGAGAGATGAAACATCTTCAAGGAACTTTCTTAAAGTCCAGTGGATTGATTTAAACTACTTTGGATAACCATGACCTGGATGAATGAAAACCTACACAGACATCAACACAGATTCACCTTTCTGTCCTTCCCTCATTTCTTCACCGTAACACCTTGTCCCCGCTAGGTGCTTATAAGTTTAGACATATCCTTTGCTAGACAGCAACAGCGTGGAACGGTTTTCTGTCATCTTTATATGAATCTTTGGACTTTTTGCCAGCATCTTCGTCTTGTCAAGTAACCGCTTCTTAGACAACACTTCCTGTGCCGCTGGAATGGTTACAAAATAAAGCCCAAAACATTCAAATCCCGCTTCAAAAAAAAAAAAATGAAGGGAACTGTTATTTTAACACTAGCAAAACAAAGGCTTGCCAAAGGTGATGAACTGATCAACACACCTTCATAAGTGTAATTTACACGCAGTTTGGTATTCATATATAACATGCACATGCATAACACATGCCTGTACTCAGCACAAGGTCTTTTTTATTAAACATTTCATCCATTGGAAATGATATTTCAACCGAGCAGCCTTGGCGGAGTACTGCACTCTCTGCGTGCTTTTCTAGTGTTGAAACTGTGTCCAAGTCACTATTGGGCAGACCCAAAAATGAACATGTTGTCAGAAGATCAATATACCCCCCCTCCAAAGTTTTTCCCTTTTTACTGCTTTTCCGTTTTTTTCTTATATGAATTTAAAATAAAAAAGTATCTTTCATGTCAAAGTGAAAGCAGATTTTAACAAAGTAATGTCAATTGATTAAAAATGTACAATACATACATACATAACTGCTTAAATATCCAACTGTTTTAAAGTCACTCACCTACTTCAGCACATGTGGAGCCAGTTTTTGAAAAAATCATACTGTTAGTGACATGGAGATCATCTGTGGACAGTGAATGTATTTCAGTAATTGTAATATTAACTCACCTGTATCTGGAAGGTCCAGTCAATGATGGATCAGTACTCCTGGTTCTAACTACACCATGAAGACTAAAGAACACTCTGTTACTAAAGCAACTCACTGAAAAGGTTGTTGAAAAGCATATGTCAGGAAATCCCTTGGTGTAGCAGACTTAAAATGATTGCTCACACTCCACAGGATCGGCACGTTTATTCTCTATAACAGAGAGGCACAGGTCAGAAAACAGCGACACACACACAGGCAACGGTGCAAGTTCTCTCCCTCCTCATCAGAAGCCGTCCGGCTTTTTTTTTTTTATACAATATATGTGCATTATACAGCAAATAAACAATATCCAACAAAAACAAGATACCAAAACCCACCTATAACAGAGAGGCACAGGTCAGAAAACAGCGACACACACACACACAGGCAACGGTGCAAGTTCTCTCCCTCCTGCAGCAGGCCAAACACACGGGAATGATTGTCAGAAAATCGTTTTAAAACATAAGTTTTACCGATCAAAACTCGGATCGAAATTCACTCAAAAATCATTAGTATCTGTTCCTTAAAATTTTTATGCAGTATTGAAGAGCCTAACAATATTTTATGGCCGCTAGAACAACAATTAGGAGAGAGAGCATCAACCTAGGTTTTACCTCATCAGAAGCCGTCCGGCTTTTGCCGGGAATACACAGCTTCGTTACGTATGCCTCGGACGTGTGCGCCACTAATTAATGACCCCCCCGCTACAACAGGTAACTGGAACAATATACAGACAAATATGAACTTCTGGGCAAAAAACACAGAAGTAACCCAAAAGTAATAACAGAGCTGGTATCCACATTTTGAGAAGGTTCACCAAAAAACATTATATTCGATTACTTACTCAGCTACATAGGAGCAGAGTTAAATCCATTATTAAGAAATGGAAGTAACATGATAGACATGTAAATCTGCCTAGAGAAGGTCTTCCACAAAAACTGAGTGAGTGGAAGAAAGATAAGTAAGGGAGGCCACCAAGACACCTATGATTCCTTTGAAAGAGTTACGAGAAAGAGGCTAGTGAAGGAGGCCACAAAAACACCTATGACTCCTCTGAAGGAGTTACACTATTGTTACTACTATTCATCACCATGCTGTATAGTGGGCAGGGTTGGGATAACTTTTTATCAGTATTGTGTTTGTTAAATCCCAATTTGAGAGTGGTGGCTGTAAAAGGAGTGTAGTAAGGAGACCAACATCAGAGAGAATGATTGAAGTGATTGAATGACCACATTTGATCAAACCCACAGTGAAACATGCTGCTGGAAATATTGAAGTCTGGAGTGGCAAACTTGCACTGAATTGACTCCACCATACAAAGAAAAAGTTAAACTTCTCTTGTGCTCAAGGATTCATACTGCAGTGGAATGAGCCCAAACACACCTTAAAGCTTTGATTTAAAGAGCAAAGAAGACCAAGGAGTGCTGACTCTCATGAACCTTCCTCTAAAATCAACTGACCTGACAGTCTTCAGATATTCCACTGCAGTTATACACTTTAGAACAGTGTGTCTGACATGTTGACACCCATATTTCTTAGGATTAGTGTAACAAAAAGGTAAGTCTAATGACAAAATCATGTTTTACATTTCAAAACTAGCTATAGCAAATACTTAAACAGGAAAAAAAACTAAAATGCCATGTTGACTAAACCAATTATTGTTACTTGTTAACTTAATTTGGAAAAATGTGGTTAAATTGCATGTTACCAATTGAAGTAACTTGTTTCAAATGATCCATCAACTGATTTTCTTCAGTGTGTTTCATGCTTGTATTACATGTATTAGAGTGTTTTAGGAGTTGTCACACATTAGACACGCAGTTTGGACAGAACACAAGTTTGACTTAGTTATTTAGTAATTGTTTCTTTTCTGCCTCTCATTGCTGCTTTTGGCCATTTTGTTAATTTGTGGAAACCTTTTAGCGCTTTGCTGTGGAAATGTCAGTTGTCTACTTTTTGACTGAAAGGAAAATGCAAGACATTTTAAAGAAAACAGAGAGACCCACCACACAGATGCGCGCGCGCGCGCGCACACACACACACACACACACACACACACACACACACACACACACACACACACACACCTCCACGTCTTTTAATGTAAGACCTGATGTGCTGATGGGAACTCAAATACAGAAGTGAAAGTGAGCCTGCTTAAGGAAGTCGGCAGTGGGTTGGGTGAGCACACACTTAACGGATGGGGAGATTGTAGTATGTGTGAGTAGTAACGGCTGTTTCACACTGACAGCAGCAACCTCCCCCATTCATAATCAGGTCACTGCAGGGGTGCAGGGGTGTCAACACAGACGCTCAAGAAAAAAATTACCAATGGTTGATCTGGATCATCGTTTACCAGTGAGCAATACAAAATCATTTATAAAGGAAATCACCTCAGAAAAGTTAATAAGAAGCAGATCTTTCAGTGCCTTGGAGGCACTGAAAGATAATAAAAAAAAAAAAACAGAAATGGGCTGGAGTGTATGTTCATAATGTAAATATAGCTTATGATTCTTTCATGATGGTACTGATAGATTTGTATGAAAAACCCTGTGGACTCAGGAGTATTGCCAAGAAACATGCTATTGACAAACCATGGATGATTAAAGGACTACGAAATGCCTGCAAGAAGAAAAATTATTTATATAGATGTTTTAAAAAAAATTAAGGTCAAAAGAAGCAGAAGACAGGTATAAGAAATATAACAATAAATAATTCTCGCACCACTTTGTGGTCCTCGGATCCTAATTAGTATGGATCATAAGAAGACAAAAGGATGGCTTTGGTGACTCACTTTAGTGAGAAACAGAAACAACATGAACGCTACTTGGGGAATAATGAATAGCGTAATAAAAAATGATAAAGTAAAATCAGCTTATCCAAATTATTTTGTGAAAAATAATTAGGATATTGATGATAAAACTGAAATAGCACATGAGTTTAATGATTTCTTTGTAAATGTAGGCCCTAGACTTGCAGCAAATATACCTACAATAAAAGGCAATGCAGATGAAAACACAATTACGGATAATGTGGATAGTATTTTTCTTGGTGAGGTAGAAAAAGATGAAATATTGAATACTGTAAAAAGTTGTACAAGTAAAGGATCCACTGACTGTGTAGAAATGGACATGATATTAGTAAAGAATATAATTGAACTGGTTATTGAACCATTTACATACATGTGTAATTTATCATTTTCAACAGGGATATTTCCTGATAATATGTAAACAGCCAACGTAGTTCCACTTTATAAAAATGGAGATAAACATGTTTTCTCCAACTACAGACCAGTATCCTTACTTTCACAATTTTCAAAAATATTAGAGAAATTGTTTGTAATCAGGTTAGACAAATTTAGAGACAGATACAATACTTTAAGCAATAGTCAGTATGGATCTCTCATTTTGACCATGAAAACTAACGAAAAATTTTTTATATACAGTCTATGCACCATACTCCGTTTGGCTCCACACTTGCTGATGATCCACTTCCGGTCTCAGGAAATGAAAAAACGAACCTTTTTTTGTTTCTGTCTCTTAATGATTTTATTTTCTTCTTGTTCTAAATATAAAATGAAAATCAAAGCAATTTTTAAAAATTTCGTATATCCATTTTTAATCATGAAAAGCAAACACGCCTGGGGCCTATTTCACGAAGCAGGTTTAGGGAAAACTCTGAGTTTGTTAACCCTGAAATGAGGGAAACTCAGAGTTTTCCATTTCACGAAGCGAGGTAACTCTAACCAGGGAATGCGGGGTAACTCGAGCCTGTTTCACAAAGAGGGGTAACTTCAACTCTCGGTCAGTTACCGCAGTAACAGACTCTATGACTCTAACCTGCTCGCCAGCAGGTTTATCTGAGAAAACCTCGAGTTTCTCTCCATCTCCGCCCATTTTCAGCCACACACACTGTTTCATTTCCTCATTCATTCAGTAAGCGAGCGAGTTTTGGCGTAGAACAGCTTTTATTAACGATCCAGTGGATAAAGGAGCAGCATTACTGCACAGATAATTAAATATTCGTCGGTAGATTGTTATCAGACCGAGCATAAATGTTCTCGCATTTCCGGACAATTATCGGTTTGAGCGGTACCATTTCGTAATCGTTTCAAGTCCATAATCTACATAAACAACCTAATCCGTCCTTACATTTACATTACCAGCCACAGACATGCTCTCACATCCAGCAGATATTGTGTGTTGCGCTGCGGTTCTTTTCAAATGGAAGTTTTTATATGATGTCGGAGATGCAGAACACTACAGTAAGACAACTGTATGCAGGACAGTCAGAAAAGTTTTCCTGGCTCTGAAACGACTTTTACTCTTCATTGTGCATGGGATTGCAGGTGAATGATGTAGAGATCTGTTAAATTCATTTTAAATCATATTCTGTTAATGACATTGTGCTGCAGCCTCAGACTGGGATTAGTCATTTTAATTTCTTTTAGGATTTCCCAGTGCGATTGGGTGCATATATGCACACACATCCCCATCACAGCTCCTTCACATCATGAACAGGAAGTCCATTCACAGCATAAATGTGCAGGTAGGCTACAGGTAGACTGACTACTGTTTCTAAATGTTAAAGACTGCATCATAGTTCAACATCTGTCATTCTCTGCACTGTCCAGATCATACGTGATGCTGCATACATCATTTCTAATGTGGAGGCCACGTGGTCTGGGTCTGTTCATGACTCCAGGATTTATGGAGAGTCTAACCTGAGCAACAGACTGCAGCGTGGTCAGCAGCCTAAAGATTTTCACAATAGAATTCTCTTGTCTCTCTCCTTTAATATACTCTGATGTATCCACTATACATTACAGGAGAGTTTGATGGCCTTCTGCTGGGTGACAGGGGTTACCATGCCAACCCAGACTCATGACCTCATACCTCATACATCAACTTCAACCGGACTCACTGCAGGACCAGAGCCTGGGTGGAGATGACCATAGGCCTGCTGAAAGCCCGTTTCCAGTGCCGACATCACCTCAGGGTGACCCCTGAGAGGGCCTGTGATATTACTGTGGCATGTGTTGTTCTTGATAATATTACCACTATTAGAGGAGAGCAACACCCTGCCCTACAAACTGAAGACCCAGATGATGACCCCATCCACCTGCAGCTATCCAGGACAGCAGAGCAGTCAGAGACACCGTATGCAATAATCACTTTAGAGTTGAAGTCACCATCATCACCACCACAGCAAATAAAGACATGATACACATTTCATTTGGTCTTCTTGATTTCCTACAAATAAAAGAGATAGTTCAGTTAATGTTCCAATAGTTAACATAATTCACCTGTGACCATCACGCACCTCTAACTTGTGCTCCAGTATTTCAATTTCCAGATCTGCCCTCCTAATCTGTTTTTTTTAATTTTTCTCAGCAAATGCAGTTTGTAAATCCGTTTTACTGATAACTGGGATTACATAGAGGACATTCAATTATACAGTTGCACATGAATTCCATGGAATGAACCTCTGGTGTTTCCTGAACATCCATCTCACTGTGTCAGTCTGTGCAGTGGAAGTTGAGGAACCATCCTGCTGCTGTCCAGCCATGCTCTGTTAAAAAGGATGAGAATGTGCAATACTTCAGTGTAGGCTAAATGTCACACTCCATATTCCACCCAAAATCTGAATGAGAAGAGAACGATCAGTAACATACCTCTGTATGCCTTTCTGGATCCCCCTCTGTAAAGGCAGCAGACACAGTTTCATCCTCTTCATCCTAGATCAGTGACATGTTTCAGTAAACTTAAACTACCATTTGGATCAATCTTTGAAGTGTTGACTACTTACAATTACAAGATATATATATATATATATATATATATATATATATATATATATGCATATATATATATATATATGCATCCATGACATTTTATACCACCGTTTTACAGGCATCTGCTTTCTTTCTGTTGGCTGAGCAGAAGTCTATGTTAGTTTAAATAGGCTTAATTATTTAACAGAACATGATATGGATGCAGACATTTAGGCTATGTGTGTATAAAACAACTGCACAGTCAAACAGTCACTTAATATTGAGGCTACTTTACAATGTAAAACATGATCAACATGAAGTACCTCCATGAGATAATGCCTAGGTCTGACCTGTTTGAACAATGTTTTTATATTTCATCTTAAGCTGCTGCCCCGTCGGGATTTCCCCTAAATGAAATAACTTAATATTCTACCATTCAGACAGTTATTCCCTGTAATATTATTATGATTACAAAGGACTACATTTAAACTTACGCATTGATCCGGGCTGCAGTGTTCTCCACGCCGTCTCTCTCTCTTTTGCAGCTGCAGCGGTGTTGCACTTCTTTCTAAAAACGTGTTCAAACTCGCCATATGAGCGCGTTAAAAACTTCCCGTTCAAAAACACAGCCTTTCGCTTCCCCGTTTCCATGGTGACTCGTCGAATCGGGGTTCCATTGATGCTGTCTTTTCAGAGTTGCGGTGCACGCGCGTAACTCCGGGTCAAACTACTCCGAGTTGATTAACCCAACTCATATCAGCCGTTGTGAAACCGAAAACTCAGAGTTTTCTATCTCAGAGTAGATCAACTCAGAGTTTGTAAAACCTGCTTCGTGAAATAGGCCCCTGGTAATTCAACTTTATTTTTTGTATTTTGAAACGAAAAAATCTAATATCCACTCGTTTTTTGTTTTTCACTACCCGTTTCAGAACGGAATATCCAATTACCAGATCCGTACATGTACCGTTTTAGAACCAACCACTCCACAACTATGGCACTTATGGAATTAACTGAAGAAATATCCACCGCAATAGATAAGAAACAACAACAACAAGTGTTTTTGTTGACCTCAAAAAGGCTTTTGATACCAATGATCACACTATACTTCTTAAAAAACTGAGTAAATACAGTATTAGAGGGGTGGCACATAAATGGGTTTCAAGCTACTTAGAAAGCAGAAAGCAGTTTGTGCAGATATATAATTCAAAATTTGAATTGCATTATATTCCATGTGAAGTACCTCAGAGGTCGGTCCGCAGGGCAAAACTGTTTACTTTGTATATTAATGATTCTGTTTACGTAGCCAAACTGCTCAAATGTATTCTGTTTGCGGACGATGCTTCTTTATTTTATTGTGGGGATGATTTAACACAGGTGTTGAATGTGGTGAAACAAGAATTTAAAATAATAAAAACATGGTTTGATGTAAATAAATTATCACTGAATCTCAAAAAAACAAGCTTCATGATATTTAATAACAGAGGGAGAGACACTGGTGCTTTAATTATTATAGATGGTATTGAAATCAATAGAGTAAGGGAAACCAAGTTTCTGGGTGTCATTTTGGATGAGAATTTAGGTTGGAAATCACATATTCAGGATGCAAAGGTAAAAATGTCGAAAACAATACTCTGTTACACAAAGTAAAGGATTCACTGGATAACAAGGCATTGTACATTTTATATAACACCATGATTGTTCCATATCTGAACTACTGCATTGAAGTATGGGGAAATGCCTGCAAAATATATGCTCTGTCAATCTTCATATTGCAGAAAAGAGCCATAAGAATAATCATCAGAAAACGATATAGTCAGTTAAAATTGTTGAAATGTCAAGAATTAGTAGATTATAGTATTCTGTAAATTCTGTTGAAAGCTCACTTAAATACATTGCCAATAAACATCCAGAAAAGATATTGAAAAAGAGAAAGCAAGTATAACTTAAAAGGAACACAGATCCTTAAAAAAATCAACGTTCAGGACTAAATGGATGGAACGTTGTGTGTCTGTAAAAGGAATCAGTTTATGGAACAAGCCGAACAAAGAAAGAATCCAAGTCAAACATCACATTTAAAAGAATAGTTAAAGCCAGTATGTTAAAGAAATATAATGAAATATGTTTGTCATTTTTGTTGTTGTGAATAGTATTAACTGAATTGTAACTTGAGAACCATAATGGTATGTGTGTTACGAATTGTGGAAGAGCTCAGGCACAGGAAATGACAGACAACAGGTTTAAAGTGAATGAAATTTAATCTTTTCACAAAATGGACTACAAGTTCCAAGCATGAGACGAAGAACAGGAAGTTTAACGAGGAAGAACTAAACAAGCAACAAACGAAGGTAGCGCAGACTAGCGGCTTGGAGAACGAGTTCACTAGCACAAAATCTCCAAATCAAAAAGGATTATCACTACGTATGAAATCCACGAATTACTAACAAAGCAGAATACAAAGCATTACGGTGGTTTCTCAATATCGAAGAGTTCACTTAGGCGAGGTTTAGTTTGAACAAAAATCGACAAGCTTTACATGCTACTTTCATTCTAGTTTTCGGCTCAGGCAAACCATCGGTTTTTCTCAGTTACTTAACAACAGAAGAGTCAGAATGCTCGGACTGGGTTCCAGGGCCGAGTGGTGTTTAGCAGTCAGCCGGCAATCTGTGTGGCTGAAGGTGGAAAGCAACCATTGGTGAGTGGGGAGGATGCCGGATGGCTGGAACGTCTCAGCTGAGTTTCCTCGAGTTAATGACAGATGGAGTGACAATGGCGATCCAGGCGAAGCGTGGACTGGAGCGGCTGAACCGGAAACTGGAGTGGGAAGCAGAGAACGGAGTTAGGAACAATGGAGGTAAGACTGGTGGTGAAAGTAATCGGATTAATGATTACAGGCGTTGCTACGATCCAGCACAGAGAAGCGAGTGGCGTCTGCTTATAAAGGAAGCAGCGAAGATCTGATGAGCCGTTCCCACTTGCTCCCTCGCCCACACATCATGATTACGAATAAGGAACACCTGTTGCCACTCCTGCCTGCCGAGCCAAACCTAGAGAAGGGAGAGAGGTAGAGAAGATACAAAGCAACAGAGTAGCACTTAACTAGGCCCAGCTGCCGCTGGCCTGACAATGTGACTGTCTGTATTATACACTGCTCAAAAAAATTAAAGGAACACTTTGAAAATGCATCATATTTCAATACGGGGAAAAAACAAACTGGATATTAGCATTGATATGGACTGGATAATGTGTTAGGAATGAAAAGTGCCACATTGTTTGATGGGAATGAAAATTATCAACCCCCCAGGAGGGCTAAATTCAAGACACCCCAAAATCAAAGTGAAAAACTGATGTGGCAGGCTAGTCCATCTTGCTGAAATTCCTTGGCAGCAACTCAAAATGGTATTCAGTAGTTTGTATGGCCTCCATGTGCTTGTATGCATGACTGACGATGCCGGGACAAGCTCTGAATGAGACGACAGATGGTGTCCTGGGGTATCTCCTCCCAGAACTGGACCAGGGCATCACTGAGCTCCTGGACAGTCTGAGGAGCAACCTGATGGTGTCGGATGGGTCAAAACATAATGTTCCAAGGGTGTTCTATTGGATTCAGGTGAGCATGGGGGCCAGCTAATGGTATCAGTTCCTTCATCCTCCAGGAACTGCATGACTTCTCTTACCACATAAGACTGGGCATTGTCGTGCACCAGAAGGAATCCAGGACCACTGCACCAATGTAGGGTCTGACAATGGGTCAAAGGATTTCATCCTGATACCTAAAGGTAGTCAGAATGCCATTGTCCAGCCTGTAGAGGTCTGTGCGTCCCTCCATGGATATGCCTCCCCACACCATCACTGACCCACCACCAAACCGGTCATGCTGAACAATGTTACAGGCAGCATAACATTCTCCACGGCTTCTCCAGACCCTTTCATGCCTGTCACATGCGCTCAGGGTGAACCTGCTCTCATCTGTTGTCAGAGAGAAGCTCCGCTGAGAGCTCCCACATAACATAAGAAGATATTCACCAAATCAGAAAAACACGGAGACTGTAATTTTACTTGCAAGGGTAACACAGCACAGTGTAACAAGACACATTAGTGCGAGCTACAAAGACTGCTCCCATACGAAGTTTATTTTATACACAAGCAGGAATGAAAACATAGCATAAGATAAGAAATAGCTCGAGTTACACAAGGGGGTGTGCTAAGCTGAAAGAGTGGAAATATACTGGGATGTGGAGACTAGGGAGAGAGAGAGAGGGAGAGATATGTGCAGATGGAAGTGAGTGAGTGGTATTCTGATAAAATAGTCATGTAAAATACTATGCACACACAGTTAATGCTCTAAGGCTTGATTATGATAAATGTATTTACAAATTCAACTCTAACAAAAAGCACAGGGCACCAGTGGTGGACTTGAAAATTCCTGTGTTCTATGGCAAATGCCAGCCGAGCTCCACAGTGCCAGTCAGCGAGCACAGGGCCCACTAAAGGACGCTGGGCCCTCAGACCACTCTCATTACATCTCTTTCTGATTGTTTGATCAGAGACATTCACACCAGTGGTCTGCTGGAGGTCATTTTGTAGAGCTATTGCAGTGCTCATCCTGTTCCTCCTTGCACAAAGGAGCAGATAGCTGTCCTGCTGATCGGTTGAGGACCTTCGACAGCCCTGTCAAGCTCTCTCAGACTAACTGCCTGTCTCCTGGAATCTCCTCCATGCGCTTGAGAATGTACTGGGAGACACAGCAAACCTTCTGGCAATGGCACGCATTGATGTGCCATCCTGGAGGAGTTGGATTGTCTGTGGAACCTCTGTAGGGTTCAGGTATCGCCTCATGCTACCAGAAGTGACACTTACCCTAGCCAAATGCAAAACTAGTGAAAAACAGTCTGAAAACATTAGGAAGGAAAAAAATGTCAGTGGCCTTCACCTGTAAACTCATTCTTGTTTTGGGGGTTGTCTCATTGTTACCCCTCTAGTGCACCTGTTGTTAATTTTATGAACACCAAAGCAGCTGAAACTGACTAAAAAGCCCCTCAGTTACTTACTTGACCAGATCAGTATCCCACGTTTCACTGATTTGATGCAATACTTAGATTAAAAAGTGTTCCTTTAATTTTTTTGAGCAGTGTCACACTGCTCAAAAAAATTGAGCAGTGTTCCTTTAATTTTTTTGAGCAGCGTGTATATATATATATATATATATATATACACACTGCTCAAAAAAATTAAAGGAACACTTTTTAATCTAAGTATTGCATCAAATCAGTGAAAGTATTGCATATATATATATCATGATAGAGACTGCGATTTGGTAGAATTGGAGTTTCTACCAGTGGAGATTGCGATTGGAGTCTCTACCAGTAGAGACTGCGATCGCAATCTCTACCAGTAGAAACTCTAATCCTACCAGTAGAGATTTGTCAGGGCTAAGGTTAGACTTTTAAGGTTAGGGTCAGGGGTCAGGGCAGGGGTCAGATTTAAAGTTCCATCTCTACTGGTAGAGATTACAATTGCAAACTCTACTGGTAGAGACTCCAATCGCAATCTCTACCGGTAGAGACTCCAATCGCAATCTCTACTGGTAGAAACTCCAATTCTACCAAATCGCAGTCTCTACCCTGACACACACACACACACACACACACACACACCACACATATACATATATATATATATATATATATATATATATATATATATATATATATATATATATACTGTGGGTACAGAAAGTATTCAGACCCCTTGAAATTTTTCACTCTCTGTGTCATTGCAGCCATTTGCCAAAATCAAAAAAGTTCATTTTATTTCTCATTAATGTACACTCAGCACCCCATCGTGACAGAAAAAAACAGAAATGTAGACATTTTTGCAAATTTATTAACTACGCCGCCATCCATCACTATGTATTGGAGCAAAGTCAGCAAACAGCCCTTTAATTTACAATTCAGTGAAAACTGACATTGGTCCTACACAGTACATCCCCAACACTCTCTGGCTCTCTGTTTGTTTGAAACAGGGTTCATACAGCTTTTATAAAAGTAAAATCAAATTGCATCACAGGCCCTTTCAACACCATCAGTAACCTAAATCTCAAACACCATGCAGAGCAGTAGTGATGGTGAAATCGAAGCTTCATGAAGCAATGAACCACTTTGACACATCTGCTTCAAGAATGACACATTGCTTCGAAGCATTTGACACAATCAGGCGTAAACTAACCGTGACGTCACCCGTTGGTTTCAACGGCGAGAAAATGAAGCCCGGATTTTGCTACTTCCTGGTCGCTGTTTTGGATTTTTTGGAGCCAGTGACGTAAAAAGCGTCATCAAACAGACTGGACCGGAGAGCAACTGGGGGCAGGATTGGCTGAGGACTCTCTTATCCCACCCACATTTTACCGCAGAGGCTTCTGTTGCTGTCTATCAAGTATAGCCACGCCCCCTGGCTCCACCAACTTTAACGATTTATTTAAAATTCAGTATTGATTTATTTTAAGATCGGCCACCTGATCTCTCATTTTGACCATGAAAACTAACGGGGGAAAATCCTGAGCTGTAGAAAATCAGTCTATCAAATTTTATTTTTTCCAAAAATGAATTGGGGTCTATGGAGAAAAAGCTTTTTGGAGCCAGCCCTAGCGGACGGCGTGATATTGCAAGTTTTTGACACTCCCGAGTGGGCTTCAATTCTGGAGCCAGATGCTACGTCCATTATATATACAGTCTATGGACACAATCAGAAGAGTGACATCTGCTGGTCCTGTGTCAGAACTGCACCTAAGTGGAAAAAAAATGAAAAAGCCTCATGACTGCTTGTCTCATACTGCTTTGTACTTGCAATAAATGTTTTAAAACGTTAAATATATATGTTTGTGTGCATATATGTGTAGTGTGTTTCTATGAATGAATGTGTGTTGTGTATGAGTGAATCTATGCGTATGTATCTGTGTGTTATTTAATGTATGAAATGCAACTAGATATATCTAAACTAAATTCTAACTAAATGTATACTCTCCCTAACTTCTCTCAAAATGACAAATGGCAAATGCACTAGCGTAATCTCCTCCTCTCAAAAACCCACAATTTGAGGAGTGAATCAGACCCCTATGCCTTTTAAGACCTGGACAGATTGAAATGTCCAACCCCTTCAAAGTTCGCTCGAAGCACCACGACACGCGATGTGACGTAACGAGGCCTCGTTCTCGATAGTCACGTGATTGTGGGCGTGCTGAAGCAGGGATCGAAACACCGTCTTGGAACACTTTGGCTTCAAAAGCTCGGCACTGTGTCGAGCAAACTGGCTCAAGCGTAACATCACTACAGAGCAGCATGCCTATCGTCACCTTTTCCTTTATGTTGTTTAACTGTACAGTGGATGTTTTTACCATTTATGGCAATTTGTGGCACAGGCAAACCTGGAGTGTGAACTGCCGAGAACGTGGTCGGCTTTCAGCAATTCACAGGGCTGATAATCTGGCTTTTCATGCAGTGGCACAGATAAAGACCCCCATGACTTTCAGAATAAATGTTCTCCAGTGCTTACTAAGACTAACACTGCCAATGATTAGACTCACTCCACCGACACACAGTCACTTTCTGACTTGAATGATCAACTCTCTGTTCTGTCTGGGAGACTAAATGAGTCACAAACACAAAGAACTTTTAGTGGCTGCTTTCAGCTTTACTGTAAAAAGAAACCAAAGAGAATCACCATTAACCTTTGCATCCCATTCATATGGATGTTTATGGGTGGGACAGCAAATGAAAAGCAAATGCTTTGTATAAAGACAAATTTTTGTCTTACTGAATGTATTTTAACAACTTTGCATCTTTTGATCCAAATATCCAAATATCCAAATATATATATTTTTACCATTCTGAACATTTTTGATAAAATGATATGGTTGATAACATGACTAATAGAAAATAATATTTTGAATGTGAATGCTCTATTTGATTCCGCATGAATGATGCTGAGTTTGAAGTTTCTATGCTAAATCCGCACATTTTTTAAAATTGTCAACCTAAATTAAAGTCCTTACCATTTAAAAAAAATAGCAACTTAAATTGTACATAAATTTCACCTTCCACGAGGCTTTAATTGAAAGCCATACTTCATCATAGATGTGCAAACAAAAAAGTCAATTATTTTTTGATATTTTATCTATCTAATATTTAAAAAAGTTTATTTAAGTCAGTGAATACAACAGACCTGCAGTGTTTCGTTGGGTGGTACATTTCAAACATCCACATGAATGTCAGGACTCAAGGTTTCCCAGCAGAACACTGGATTATAATAAGATGATCACACGGTAATAAATTACCAGCATTTCACAAAACTTAATTGTATTATTTTACAGTAATTTGGTGTAATTAAGTTCCCCTGTATTTTTCCAATGAATGCCTATAAAAACTGCAGTATTCTTGGATTATACAGCATTTAACTGCTATTTTAAAGTAAAATCCTGCAATCAAAAAACCCTGTAATATCACAACAAGGTCTGTAATATCACAGCAACACAGTAAAAACATGTAAGGATTTCACAGTATTCAACAGTATTATTACAGTGAAATATTGTATTCAAATATTCACATGGCATAGACAAACTGAAAACTGAACTGAAAAACTCTGACCAATCCCTGCCATTCGGTCCTAGTGGAAAGAACCAATCAGATGCCTCAAGTCTCATCCCCCCTCCCCCCCCACCCCACCCCCCACCCCCCACCCCACCCCCCACCCCGTTCCTCCCTCCTCTCCGAGTGCACACTTATCCTGTTTTACCGTTGCCGGAAATATCAAGTTCGCTCCTTAGCAGAAATACAAAGTTAGCGGGAGAATAAATTGATAAGATTACATCTAAATCGAAATTAGAGCATCTGTACTCCCTCCACGGAGCTTTGAGCAAGCAATTTTGTGGTGGCTCAGCTTCTGACAGAGCACTGACGGGAGGAGGGAGTGAAGCTTAGCGGAGGTGCCACTTGCAAATTGACTTCTGGGCTGAATGGAGGAGGTGAGTAATATTCTCTTTCAAATAGATGTTTATCGCATGACACAGTTCATATTTTGTTAGCAAGAGCCCGAAACTGTCTAACTTTCTCTAACGTCTAACGTTCTCTCGTGGTTAGCCTAATAGCATAGTTGCCTAAGTCATATTGGCCAAAAAATGACTTAGGCAATTATGCTATTAGGCTAAGAGTAATTGGCGAAAGGTAGCTACCTATCGAAAGGCTGCTAGTAACACCCTAACACTATTAGCAACTTAGCACTGCTAGCCAACCAGTCAACGTCAGCTCGCTATAGCATTAATTAGTGGTCGGCACCAAAGGCTTACGTTATCGAGTCTATTTCCAGAACGATAAATTAGAGCAACGTAATTCTTTTTAATCACATGGATCCCATGTATGTGTTTGTAGTTGTCAGGCCAGTAAGATATTGCAGTGTTTCATCTGTAGTTCATTTGGGAGGGCGAGGCGCCATCCCAACACACTCCCGCCTTGCCAATAGGATCCCATTGCATTACATTATTTGATTGTTAATATCAGCTAGTTAAACGGGCCTAGAGCAGGCGTTCTTTTTTATATCAAATTCAAGAGCTAACTCTGATTTGCGCAAATTCCAAGTCCTTAATGCATTGACACTGTTGTATTGCATTAATTTCTCCACTCATTTGGAGCAGGCGGGGCTCCCCCCTCCCTTGTCTCTCACAACATGCGGTCAGGTCAATTTTATTTTAAAGCTAGTCACACAGCGCCAGTCGCCAGATCAGAACAGTCGGGATGTTTTCTATTGGACAGGTTTATACCTGTGCTTTCATTAAACAAACTAAAGCTTATATACTACGTCATTGCGCTCCTCTGCTCTGTGTTGCACAAGGCTGAAGTCGGACCGACGCGCCTACCTAAGTCTAAACCATAGAGGAAACACGGTATTGTGTTTTGATTCTAGGAATCTACATGACTAAAATAGATAATAATAATAATAATAATAATTACATTTGCATGGCACGTTATATCTGATACAGATCACAAAGTGCTCATAACAAATGATGTGGTATCTGTTCTTTTTTTTTTTTTTTTGTCTGCATATCCACTCACAAATGACACCAACCACCCATGGTGTCATTGCTTAAGCTTCATGCAATTGCTTTTCTTTTTTGTGACTGTGACCATCACCTGCCCTCATGGCAAATTAACCTATCATGTTTATTTCAAGCTGTTTCCTACATTATGCCATTGAGGGCTGTGCACACCCAAGTGAAACATAAAACAAACACAGGACAGACAGAAAGGTGAGGCATAGACAGTGTTCTGAGAGAAAAGGTGCATTCTATTTATTTGTGGTCTTTAATTCACACCTTGAAACCAGTTACAAATCTAAGACCCTTCACAAACACCAGATACGACAGAATCCCAACAGGCTCAATCATGAAGATGTCAGGAGGCCACAGAAAGGCTAGATGAAGCAGGGTGAGATCCACACACTAACCCAGCAACCTCCACTGACTCAGGGACCGGAGGAACAAACTCTATTGAGTTTTGGTAAGTGCCGGTGTGGTGGGTCTGGCATGCATAAAAACCTCCACCAAAAGGAGGGAACTGTCTCCCCCAGCCCAAGGAGGCCCACACCGCCCCCCCGCAGAAGCTACCGGGCGGAGAGCCAGCCCAGGAGCCCGGAGCGACCCCCCCCCCCCCACAGTCACAGCCCCAAGGCCCGCGCAGCAGAACGGGCCATAGTAGACCCCCACGGCGCCCCACCGGGCCACAGCCCCACCTCCCCCTCGACCAACCGCTCCCCACCCCCCACGAAGAAAACACGACAGGCGGCCCAGCCTGACCCAAACGGCCGCCAGGCCACCACCCGCGACGTTTTAAGTCGCAAATGGCGACCCGGCAACCGTCCAAACCGAGTGCCCGACCGAGCTGAACCGCCCACCACGCCCCCCCACGGAAGCAGCCACCCCGCACGACGCCACCGACAACCCCCACGACCCCCGGCACCCGCGGCCACTCGGCGACCGCCCAAACAGAGCGCCGCCCGGGGGGCAAGGCCAACCACGTCGAGCCACAGGGGACAGCACCTAGAAAGTTAGCTAAGCATGCAGTGACACCAAGCTAGCCATTCATGCATATAGACAGAGGATCCTGAGGAGTTGATGGCTGTAAGGTGTCGTCGATACGGCCCGCTCGGTCCTGCTAACAGCGACTGGGTTCCTAACTGAAGACAATCATTAGTTACACAATGCCAAAGTACATAAGCAGCAACATATATTGGGGTGAAGTGGTGGCTCTCGCTAACAGGCATAGTCAGCTTACCAGGTTTAAGTTAAGGGAGTTAATATACGGTGACCATGTTTGTATAAAATTTAACAACTGATTTTTATTTGAAGCAGAGATTTTCTCCATTGAAATATGATTTATTAGGAAGTTCAACCAGAGGTTGATGTTCAGAGATTGCTTATTTTTCCAGTTAACAAGGATTGTTTTTTTGGCGATGGCGAGGGCTACAAGTAAGGATTGAGATTGTTTGCGTGGTAGGTTCGTTGTTGTTAAGTCGCCGATTAAACACAGACTTGGAGATAAAGGAATCCTGCAGTCCAAGATTGCGGAAAGCTTTTCTGAGACATTACTCCATAAAATTTTAACGGGGGTGCATAGCCATAGAGCATGAAAATAAGTATCAGCAGTGTTCTGGGAGCACTGAAGACAGATGTCGGAGTCGGAGAATCCCATTTTCTTCATCATGTATTGAGTGATATGTGTTCTATGGAGGATTTTGTATTGAATGAGTTGTGATGATGTGGTATCTCTTCATTTCAGGTGAAACGATGAAGCCCTCTGGATGGCTTATATCCATCGAGGGACATGTTGTGATGGGCCCACACCCTTTGTTTTTACACGGAGTAGCTGCTTTCTTCAGCAGCTATTACGTCTTCAACCTTGAATATCCTGCCGCTGGATCGTCCACGCTGGAGTTCATTGTTATGGTCTTGTATAAAGTTCACATTTAGTCTTGTAATTCACATTATAGTATCAGCTTCCAACTCAGTGCTTATACTAAGGTCTAAAATGCTGACAAAGAAGGTACCTGAGGCTAGCCTTGCGAGACCATTTAAGATCTCGCGAACTCATTCAGTTTCACTCTGCAGATCAGTCTGGGTATCTACACATTACACTGACTAGGGTCCAACAAATATCTACTGGTCTAATCACGGCTGTTTATTTTATTTAAATTATTTTATTTTGCGGGCTATGTGATTTTGAAACGTCTGTTATGAAATGCAAACGTATTGAATGAAGTACAGCGCACATTTTCTTTAAAAGCAGAACAAAATGCTTTCAGACCCTTTGTTGAAAAGGCGTGTCGTCATACTTCCTTCCAAACAGGGTTAGCTTTAATTTACCAACTGACCAATTGCGTTAAGATGCATTTGAACGAGATGCTGCATCTCAAGAAGTTATCCTAAATAAATTGAAATTGAAATAGAGTGGCATTGTACGTTGATAGAGCCCCTTACAGTAGAAAATCAACAGACGATGCCCAGACCACTTCGGCGAACTTAACCTGTGGCACCCTGGCTAAAAATGACTACAAATAGTTTTATGGTGAGAGGAAGATCCAACAAGTTGAATCATTAGTGTATATGGATGTGATATGGGAAAAGGCACAGGTGAACACCTTGATAAATGCTGCCTGCAATACATAATCATGTATTTAAAATTGAAACTATATTTTCTTATTAACAGGTGCTTCTTGGGCATCAATCCTGAAAGAGGCTCAAAGACCAAGAAGCGGACAACAATGAACCCTCATGTGAGCACCCTTTTCAGGAAATTAATTGACTCTGAGTGGGCATCATAATTTTTTGCTGCAGCAGTTGTCAGACTCCGTTTTGAGTGTTTCTTTTTGTATTTTTTTGAGGACAGCTTTGCACTACTAGATTTTGTACAACGCTGTTGCGTGTGGATTATAGAATGTTTGAGACAGAGGAGCGCCTGGCCCATTCACAATATCCTTTCATTGCTCTCTCTCTTCCTCTCTTACCTTGCCATGGAGGCCTCATTCCCAGTCTTGTACTGTTATTGTGACACAGCTGGGTAGTCTGGACAAATGTTGGCTTTCTTATTTTCTTATTAAATTAGAGTAATAAAAAGAATCACATGTCTGTTACTGTTATTAAGACACAGCTGGGTACTTGATTTGCAAGTTCCTGCACAATTTCTAGGCATTTTAAGATGGCTTTGGAAAGTTACTGACTTTGAAGTTGAATTTCTTGAATTCTTGAAATTTCTTGAAAGTTATGTTGAATAACCTTTATCTGTAAATGAATGTCTTTTAGGTGACATTGACTTTACCTCAGAGTGTGGTGCTGGTGGGGGGGTTTGATGTTAATTGTACAATGATTGTAATGTGTTTTGCTGCTGTAGCACTATGTGGATGTTGCCATTCTTATGTATTAAATTCAATTAGATAAAAAAAAAAGAACCTGTGTGTTAATGTTATTTTGACGCAGCTGGGTGGTTGCATTGCAAGTTTCTGCACAATTTCTCTGCCTGGCCAATTTTTGCATGACTTCCACAGTACACATTGTAAACCCACAGTAAATTACTGTCAACTTGTGCATTACTTTCACAGCACACACTGTAAAAGTACAGGGCCTTGTTGTAATGATGTACAGCAAAAGGTTGTATTTCCCCAGTACTGTACTGTAAAATCACAGTAATTGCTTTGTTATTGAAACTGTGAAGTTGCAGTATATAGTTGTGCTTTTACAACAATGCATTGTGATATCACAGATGTGAAGTTACAGGAAATTGTTGTGAGTACTTTTCACATTATAATGCTGTAATCCTTGCTGTGAAAGTCATGCAAAACTTATCCAATAATTTTTTGTGAAATCTCAGTGAAAAACTTTAAAGTGCAATGTTATTCTCCTCACCTGTCAGTGGTCATAATGTTGTGGCTGATCGGTGTATATTGGAGTTATCAGTCTTTTTTTTTAAAAATTCTTTATTTTTTCAAATCTGAAATGCAGACATTGGAACAGATCTCATACGTGGAGGAGCAATCATGATTCCTCTGCAATCCAGTCTTTTCTTTTTCTTCTTTAAGTGTGAAAAAAATACAAATTTAAAAATAAATAAATAAATAAATAATAACAAACAATAACATGGGAGAGTATAAGTGTAGTTTGAAGTAAACGAAAAATACAACACTTCCAGCCACGAGAGGCAGAAAGGGAGGGGAAACAAAAGGGAGCAATTTGCTAAGACTATTAGTTCACCTCCACAAAGTCTGTCTGAATGGGTTTGACATATTTAACCCAGTTGGCCCATAGCTTCACAAAAATATATTTTTGCAAACATAAACAAAATTGAATTCTCTCCATAATATAAATATCATTTACAATTTTAATCCATTCTTGTATTGTGGGGGGTTCAGGAAGTAACCACCGTCTGGTAATAGCTTTTTTGCAGGCAGAGATCAATATACAGAAAAGGTATTTATCACCGTGCCTTATCTGAAAGTCCATATTTCCTAAAAATAAAGTGATAAACTGTAGAGGTAAGTCTTCTTCAAGTATACACTTCAATGCTTTATGAAATTCTAACCAAAATAGTTTTATCACTGGGCATTCCCAGAAAATGGGCCAGTGATTGGCCCCCTGAAACTCACATTGTCTCCAACATTTAGTATCTCCTCCTGCAAAATATGCTTTCTGGAATACAGCATTTCCAACCAAATTCTCGCCACACGTGAACTTGTGCATTTCCATACATAATTCCACATATCTGACCAACTTTCATCTGATATTGTAAGAGTGCCATCTCTCTCCCATTTCTGTTTGACATATTCTGTTGTGTATAATTTTTTCTTCATAAAAATCTTACAGAGTTTACACACGTGGACAAAATTGTTGGTACCCCTCAGTTAAAGAAGGAAAAACCCACAATTCTCACTGAAATCACTTGAAACTCACAAAAGTAACAATAAATAAAAAATTATTGAAAATTAAATAATCAAAAACAGCCATTACTTTTAAATTGTTGATTAACATAATTATTTAAAAAAACAAACTAATGAAACAGGCCTGGACAAAAATGATGGTACCTCTATAAAAGATTGAAAACTATTTGACCAGAGTGACATGATTAACTCAGGTGTGTCATTTAATTGACATCACAGGTGTTTCCAAACTCATAATCAGTCAGTCTGCCTATTTAAAGGGAGACAAGTAGTCACCCTGCTGTTTGGTGAAAAGGTGTGTACCACACTGAACATGGACAACAGAAAGCGAAGGAGAGAATTGTCCCAGGACATCCGAAAAAAAATGATAGACAAACATCTTAAAGGTAAAGGTTATAAGACCATCTCTAAACAGCTTGAAGTTCCTGTGACAACAGTGGCTCATATTATTCAGAAGTTCAAGACCCACGGGACAGTAGCCAACCTCCCTGGACGTGGCCGCAAGAGGAAAATTGATGACAAATTGAAGAGACGGATCGTTGGAATTGTATCCAAAGAGCCCAGAGCAACCTCCAAAGAAATTAAAGGTGAACTCCAAGGCCAAGGTACATCAGTGTCAGATCGCACCATTCGTCGTTGTTTGAGCCAAAGTGGACTTCATGGGAGACGACCA